>NW_022145609.1:18507775-19107775 GCF_000002235.5 Strongylocentrotus purpuratus
TACCCTTTGTCTACAAATGACTAGAATTGTTGCTCATTTTTGTCATACGACTACATAATGACTAATTTTGATTTAATACAGCGATGTTGTTTGCTATTATTTCAATCTGCGTTTTGAATCATTGTAGCAATGTTATAAACACCGTCTCATACACTTTCAATAATACCCTACTATGCCCACAATGGTGTATCCAGAAGCTGGCGTAAGCCCGCCCCTTTAAAAAATACTTTTAATTTGGAGGAAAAAGAATACTAACACACTTTTATCAGCCGATTAACATGTTCATCTCCACCCGCTGTTCGAATACCAAGCGAATCTCCAACGTTTAAGGAATACGTCTGGTGTTGACTGGTGTTTCTAGGTTTCACTATGTATAAAGGCTACTAAATTTCCGACTTCCTATCTTTTTGTACAGTGACCTACAGCATTCGAACCTCTGCAAGTTCGCCGGAGGGTGCATTGAGGTGCCGAACGTTTCCATCATCACAGAATATTGCCCCAAGGGCGCCCTCTCCGACGTCCTCTTAAACGAAGATGTGCCCCTCAACTGGAGTTTTAGGTGAGTTCACTTTACAACATGTCACGATAATCCTGCGAGAAGAACTAATCAGTTACAAGAGTATTGTGTTTCATTTAAAGGGATTCGGTAACTTTGTCTCAAATTCTGAAACAAAATCCTGGATTTAGCTCATGCCACAATGATAATTATAAACCTTTAGGTCAGTCAGGAACCCCGTGACTTTTACAAACCTATCGCCTGTCTGATTATCATGATATTTATGATTGGAAATCGAAACCAAATTGTGCGTTTTCCTAACAGTTTTCATAACATTACAGTCTATTTGGGAAAACGAGTATGGTAAAACCGGTCACTCAAAGATTTTTACTTTTTGAGCCACTTCTTGATCGTTTTAAAGCGCAATTTGTTTAGGGTTTTAATATTACACCATATCACAGACACTGATAACACGTAGGGCCGTGCATCTCATATTTAACATTGTTAGACGATGCCTTTAACAATGTTAGTATTTGTTTGCTCTGGTTAGTTCATAGTATTGTAGCTATGCGTCATGATTCCTACTACTAATCTACCATTCTGATATTGCTTTGTACGGGGAAGTAAATATTTCCCGCTACTTGGTAAGAAACGCAATATTAACATATAATTATTTCACATCCATGCGTTCTTCTGATTTAACATATTCGGTGACATTCAGAGATGTGTATCCAAACATATGGGATATTATGTCCATCATAACTGATTTATTGGAAGCAAATTCTATTGTAATTTACGTATTATACATCTACACAAGACCGCAGCCAAACATATTGTGATGGAGCGATTTCAGCCACAGCATCGATTCCAGGCTATTATTTGGTATTTGCATTTTAAATGTTGACATCGAGTGCAGGAGGATACGAAAATAATTGTAGGCACCCGCTTTCGAAATCAGGAGGGAGCTTAGAGTAAATCGTAGCCCCAAGATAAAAGAATTCGAATATTGGAATAAATAAAACAAAACCGCACAAGCGGTTCAACATGGATAAAAAGCTTTCAAAAACTGTGTCAAGTATACGTGACCGATATAAAGGTTGTTTGGAAACTACAAATTGCAGAATCGGGCCTTTTAAATTTACCATGAATATATTATCGGGTGTACAGTTTCTCTTCAACTGTTGTAATTCAAAATGTAATAATACATCACCCGTTGTGTAGTAAAAACAGTAATCAACCTCAAAGTCATTGTTTTGAAAGTAGAAAATATTTTGAATCAACAAAAATGCAAATCGTTGTTGATTCGATATTAAGGATTTTTAAATTTGTTGTTAACCTCAACAATATATCTCTCTATTGTTGTTTTACACACCATATATTATGATAGCCCTGCACCATACAACAATTGAAACAGCCATTTTTGCACACATAATAATGCTTTATTTATCAATTGAGCAAAGAATAAGATGCAAATGTAAACAATGGTACCGTTTATATCATACTCTATAGGCACTGCCTTACAGTACGAACCGATATCCTCTTCTCCATTGCTCAGTTTCTTTTGCCAAAAATTCGAAGAAGTCATATCGATTTTTGCTCTTCTCCCTCCCTCTCTCTCTCTCTCTCTCTCTCTCTCTGTCTCTCTCTCTATCTTCTCCCGTTTCTCTCTACCAGATTTTCATTTTGCATGGACGTAGCCCGGGGGATGCACTATATGCACAACAACAAGCTCTACCATGGCAAACTGACGTCATCAAATTGCGTTGTGGATGACAGATGGGTGGTGAAGATAGCAGGTTGGTCTTGGGATGGAGGGCACCAGGGCCCAGTTTCATAAAACTTGATATCAATAACAAGTTACAAGCTACTGTTATAAGCTACTGAATCCTGGCATCTGATTGGTTATCAGCAGACTTGTCACTGATTTTTGTCACTTGTCAATGAAAAAAAGGCTTTGTGAAACGGGCACCAGAAACCTTAGAACCTAGCTGGACTGGGAATCGAACTTAATAACCGAGTAGAATAACAGAAAGAGATATAGTTGGGACGTTTGTTCTTTTGCTGATGGGGATCATTTTTTTCCCCTTCAAATATGTCGTGTATAGGGTGTTGACTTGTTTTGGTTGGGTTTGGTTTGAATTATCAAGGGTGGAAAGGCAAGGTCATAATACAGGTCGTATTCACTTATGTGCAATGCAAATGCAGGAATTGTGATATGTTTTCATGGAGTTGATGTGGAATTACCTCCAGGGAGAGGTCAAAATGGTTGGGAAAAAAGAATTACCAGTGCCGAAAATGTGGCCAAACACTTCTTCGATATGGAAAAAGCTGATCAACAAAAAGGGACAATACTTTATGCGAAAAGCTAATAAAAAGGCTTTAGACGACGAAGAAATCGGTAAACTCACATTCCATAAGTATGTCTAGCACTATTCCATGTGATTATCATTAGAAAACCCGTTTAATACCATATTCAAAGAGATGTTTGTACGGTATGTAATGTTTCCTATTTAGGTCATGTCTGTGCCCGTTTTATAGTGTCCTGTCTATTTCTTATAAATATCATTATCATCATTATTTAATTATTTGTTTAGACTACGGGCTGACAACATTCAGAAACCAGGAAGGATCGCAATCAAATGCAGGAGGGTACAGATCGAAAGCCATGCAGGTCTACCTTCCTCCTGAAAACAGAAGTAACACGTACACCCTCGTTACACAAGCCACGGATGTATACAGGTATGCAAAACAGCCTAAAACTTCAACTAGATCGGAAGACGTAAAGGGCGTAATACGTCAGTCACACCGACGAGACCGACACCAGGCCGACAACAGGACGAACGCTCAATTAAATTACCCCCAATCGCCAAGAATTGGTCGATCTGGAGTTGGTCTGAATGAGGTTTCACGGTGTGACTGAGGTATACCTGGCCGGAGAAGGCGGAGAGTTAAGTTTGCTAACAAGCTGCTAAGAGAAATCCAATTTATAACCAATGAAAAAGGGCTTTTAGATTTTCAATTAAAAGAATTTGTATTTCCCAGTACACAAGGTCTACATGTAGATTATAGAACCCTTGTTTCATAAGCTATGGATGTATATTATGTACTGTCTTCAAAACCGTCTGAAACGGCCTGGATAAAACACAAGAACCATTATTAGCGTCATTTGGCGACGGGGAAAGGGGGGGGGGGCAGGACCGAATAGTCGAAAAACTCCGTTGAGAACGCCAGTAATGGAATGATTTGTTATTGTTAAGTTCTCGGAATAAATACAGAATCATACAAATTTTAAGTGCTACGTTATTGCTGGTTAGTTTTGGTAAAGTGTCTCTGTAGCTAATCCTGCTTTATTCTCACTCCATCTCTTTCTCATCCATTTCCCCTTGATACCACAGTTATGGAGTCATTCTGGTAGAGATAGCATCCCGAAACGAGGTGATACCAGAAGATGATTACCCGCTAGATGAGGCGTGGAGACCGCCCCTACCAGATCTAGAAATCGGAGATACCACTGACGATGAAAGGTGCCCCTGTCCGGCGGACTACCTTAGCGTAAGTGATCATCGAAGGGTGTGGCCAATGACAATGATAAGTTGATTGGATTCTTATTTCGAGCCTTTGCAATTAATGGGTCAAAGTGACCGATTTTATTGGCTAATATGACTTAAATTGGCTAATATATTGACGTTGCCACGATTGGCTAAATGAACGAGGGAAAATATTGCATTAGTGACAGGACTTCGGCAGACCCTGGGGTTGATTAACCGACCGGGTGGAGGGTAGCTAGGCAATGGTTGAACTAGGATCTTGTAAAATTAAATAAAAAAGGGAGGGGTGGGGCTAAGTTCTAGAAATTATCAGTCCAGGGGTCATTTTGATTTGATGCAAATTAGGTTTTAAAAAGGAGGGACACAGGCCGTTTGTGCCCATCAATTCCGCCACTGCGTGGAGACACAATCATTTCTCCCCTGTCCCGACCATTGATTTGCCACTGAATAAATATTGTCCGGTTTGGAGAATAATGTCTTGATCTTGATTCTTTCTGGTTATCGCAGCTGATCGAGCGATGTTGGAACATCAACCCCGCACAGCGCCCTCACTTTTCGCAGATCCGACAGACCTTGCACAGCATCAACCCGAGCAAGCTGAGTCCTGTTGATCTGATGATGCAGCTCATGGAGAAATACTCACGACATCTCGAGTCGATTGTCGCCGAGAGGACGCAAGATTTATTGCTGGAGAAGCAAAAGACAGATAGACTACTTTACAGTGAGTAGCTCCCCTAGCGGTCAATTGTCGTCTGCTCAACAACCAATAGGTCTACCAGCTATTTGGTCTATTGTTAATTTAGTTTAATTACCAGTTTGTCTGATGCCCATTTGGTCTAATAATCATTAGACCAAATGTTAGGAAGACGAAATGATTATTAGACTAGACCATAGGGGAATAGACCAATTGGGTAGTAGACGAACTGGTTGTAGACCAAAACGGGAATTAACCCTCCTGGTGTCTCTGTTACTTTATTGAGAAAGCTGTTATAAAGTTATTAGTAATACCTGTTAAAATCTCACTTTAGGTCTCGAGGATGGTTGATGCACGAGAAAGTTTGTGGATGTGTTGAAGTGCATACCGCGGTCCCCGAATTCATCTTGCACCACACATGCTCCTGCAAAAATTGCCCAGCGATAAATTCCTACACTGACCGAATTCCGAACGTCCTACCCTTAACCCAAACCCTAACCCTAAACCGAACACAAAACCCCATGGCAATCCTAACCCTACTTTGGACGAAATGTGCCCTGAGAGAAAATGGTGAATTTTTCTGTATCATGCCCATACGTCTGTATATCTAGTTTAGTTTGATACTATTACTGTTATTGTTGTTGAGACATTTTCCTTTTCAATTCTATCTCTGAAGCCTACGTTTTGAAATCAGACTGATAACAGTGTAATTCGATATGACGAAGAGAGTGAAGTGCGGCTTTCAAGGCCATTTTTAAATTATCAACCGCATGCCGTATCATTCAAATTTCAGAAGAAATATCATGTTGGACCGCAAGCCTCATATTTCAATAAAATAATCGTGTACCGCATATATGCTAAGGAGCGGTTAATAAGTTGAAGATGACATTAGTTTCAAATTTATTTTAGGAGCGGTTTCGTTAATTTACATGTAGTATTTTAAATTCAGTGAGTACATTTGAAGTGTGGACATAAGAGCTTTGTTTATTTCGGAAAAAGACCGCATGTCTCCGTTTTATGTTTGAATATTTCCCTCAACGCTCAAAATATACAGTGCGTCCCAGAAAAAACGAAACCGAGAATTATCGATGTTTAATCATAACTTAATCACAATTATAATTGACAAATGACACATATTTTTAAAGATTAGATCCTCCTCTTTGATTTGATACTACTCGTATAATGCATATTTCACGCATGAGTGATTACATTTAATTTGAAGAGAGGAAACCAAAAAGTCATTTGGTGTAGGGTATCTGAATTTCAAAGAGAAAATCACATTTCCAGAAAGTCGAGTATCTGCCATTTCCTATGACACCTCAATAAGGAAAATGAGCTAGGAATAACAATGTTCTGTTTGTTTAAAGTAGTGCTTGCATTTCCGTAATTGTATTAAACAAATTCGTTTTCACTGGCTGACTGCCGTAGCAACAAACGGAATAACGAAAAGACTTAACTCCGTTTCGTTGACAATCAGTCATGCATGAAGTCTTTCGTCTACGGGCCAGTTCTCAACTCTATCTTTAAGCCCACTATCTTGTCTCGCCCTGTAGGTATGTTACCACAGCCTGTAGCAGACGACCTGAGGCAAGGCAACATAGCTAAGGCGGAACAATATGAATCATGTTCTATTTTCTTCAGGTAAGTAAGACATAGGATAGTGACTCTAGTTTAGATACTACCGTGTATTGAAAATATAATGACAATTGGACTATGGGACTAACCCTATAGTGTGTCTATGTCACTTAACACATTTATCATATGCCAGGTGACTGCAATGGCTTTAATTACCAAAAGAAACACAACTCTGAGCTTATATATTACTTTCAGACTGCTTATTCTAAAATGCACAGAGTTGGAACTTTTAATGGTTCAGAAATGTTGAGCTATTCATGGGACCTTCGCTAATGTGCCACAACTTTGATTTTCTGTTTGGCCCAAATAGCTCCCAATGTGAATGTCTACACACAAGTATTAGCTTCTCAACTCCGTATAATTATATCCTACATCTAGTCCCTTAGTAACGTGCCGTTATATTTCAGTGTAGATCGGTTGAAGAAAACGGGTGCAAGCATGCAACCCTGTATAACGCCATTTGTGATTCGATAGTTAGACTAACATTATCTCCTGCTATGGACATCGTTTATCGTTTCATCACGAAACAAATTGACCGAGCTGAAGACCTTTCGCACATGCATTTGTAATTACAAACTAGATTGAAATCACTAAATCTATCCAATATTTTCATCCTGATTTAAATCCTATCTTTTAAATTTTACAGCGATATTGTAGGTTTCACAAGTCTTTCCAGTACGAGCTCGCCCTACGAGGTGGTAGCACTGCTCAACAAACTCTATGTCACATTCGACTCCATTATTGACAACTATGATGTCTACAAAGTCGAAACCATTGGCGATGCATGTAAGTTTGTTTGTGATTGTTCCCTCTACTATTTGTCCCCGTGTCACTGATTGAGGAATTTTCGTTCCAGTTGCCCAGATTGTCTACTAACATTTTGGATAATGGACCTTGCTACAGATTAGACATCTATGAAAATTAACACATCCAATAATCAGGTACAACTATTGCCCGTATGTGCAGTATTCGTAAAAATACTATCAGTGCTACTACTACTACTACTACTACTACTACTACTACTACTACTAATGCTACTCCTAGTCCTAGTCCTACTACTGCTATTACTACTACTACTACTACTACTACTACTACTACTACTGCTACTGCTACTACTACTACTACTACTACTACGACTACGACTACTACTACTACTACTATTTTTAATACTACTATTACTTCTACTACTAATTCTACTACTAGTACTGCTACTTTTAATACTAATCCTGCTACTGCAACTACCACTCCTACCACTACTACTTCTACTACTTCTACTACTTTTTCAGATATGGTGGTATCGGGAGTCCCGAAGAAGAATGGACACAAGCACGCGGGAGAGATCGCCAGCATGGCCCTCGATCTCGTCGAAGTATGCGAGGAGTTTATCATCCCTCATCGGCAGGATCAGAAGTTAAGGATTCGAGCGGGAATCCATTCGGGTAATAAATTTTACTTTTCTCATTATCTTGCATAAATAAGCTTTAGATTACAATCTAAATATTACTGTATTGTATGCATTGATTAACACGAAGGCGCGATTATCATGCAACAAATATTGCCGTATTCTTCTTTGTTTCTGTCTCATGTCAATTGTTTCTTCATACTCTTTCTCTCTCTCTCTCTCTCTCTCTCTCCATCCATCCATCCCTCTCCCTATCACTCATCCTTTCTTCACAACAGATAGACAGATACTTATAACAGCTATAATCATTTCTTTTCCTCCGTTCATTATTTCAAACGTATCCAGATACTATACGATGAATTAAATGGTTCATATGGACTAAAGTAATGGTGGTGTTGATGCAATATTTTCTATTTTTTGTTTCTACTGCAGGTTCAGTAGTAGCGGGAGTAGTCGGCCTGAAGATGCCTCGGTATTGTCTCTTTGGAGACACCGTCAATACAGCCTCTAGGATGGAGTCAACAGGAGAAGGTATACACAATCACACATTAAAGTTGATACAGACGTAAACTTTGGCCCTAATCATGTAAATGTTCAATTTTATATGCAATTCAAAATCGAATTTCAACAAATACGTCTATGTTTTTGAAAGATAGGCTCTTAATATGATTTGAACCTTGTTTCTGTAATATAAATCTTATTTTCACTTACCGTCTGGTATGTAACGATCTTGACTCCGACGAGAATCTGGTACTGCCTCATATCTGGTTAAACGGCATCTATATCCATCATGAAATTCCAAATCACATAAAAGCACAACAAATTATCAAACTCCAGATCCTGTTGTTGAGTTACAGTAAGTCAGTAGTAAGTAAGTAACCATAGTAACGCAGCGATACTCCAGATTGTAGTTGATGCAAAAAAAGGTTCAAAACAGTGATGAAATTAGGAGTCCGTCAACTATATCCTAAGAAGCTGAAGTAAGATTAATGTGGTGACTTAAGATGTTCTCTAACATAGACCATCTCACAAATGTTTTAACGTTTCATGAACGATTGTTTGATGAATAGTAGACATACACTGACGCTGCTATGGCTTGGGTAAGGGTCAGCTCACGCAACGTTGAAAGCAACCATCTTAAATCTGACCATTTCTCATGTTGGGTGCGTGTACGTACGCAGTCCTTTTTCATGTCTGCAAACATTTCGAAAAACTATTTGTATGGAATCACTCATCTGGTTCAGTGACTTCAGCAACATTAACGTGAATACTCGTGACACCATTTACCTTTGCAATAGACCAGTTCACTAATATATTCAAATGTATGGACGTTTCTTTCGTTTGAACATGTTGACGTATTATTCCCTTAACCTGTTCTTAGTGAATGAACTTAAATACTAGGAATCCTGTCTGCGTAAATGACTTGTGGCTTTGTCGGGCAAGCCTCGGACAAGAATAACCTTTGTGTAAAATGTATGCACCGGTTTACTGACCTGGCCTCGTCATATTTCACAACTATTACAAACATAACCAAAGTGATTAAGTTAGTCACCTGTGTTAATTGCATGAATAATTTCCTCTAAATAATGTTCAGAACCTTAACGTGCATCCTTTATACATTTAGAAATAAATTGCACTTAAATCAGAGTAAAATCCTAAGTACACAATTTTTGTTGACGAATCTCTACAATTAAGTCAAGACAATGTTTATTGTTATTCGAAAACTGAATTTAGAATACATGTTCTTAAAGGTTTTACAAAGCTTTGGTATGGGGTCATGAATTCGGTTGAAATGAACATATTAGAAGCATACGCGATTTTAAAATATTCAATGATCGTTGTCGCACTTGAAATCGAGTCTAAAGTGATGAAATTTCTTTATGTTGTATAGCTCCCTCTCAAGACTAATATTACTTTAGCTTTAAAGCAATGTTTCTTGACTACAATCGACCAATTTGCTATTCCCGTTTGAAAATTATATATCAGAACTGCATATTCTGAGATTTTCATGATCGCAGCTCTCATGGAATGATCTAAGGCGCTAATTGAAATATTCGAAATTTACCAGGAGCACCGTTAAATTCTTGATTATTCAATTTCTCGAAAGCAGAAGTTTTTAAGGGGCCAAATTTTCTAGTGCTTATAATACATCCACAGAGGCATCCAAATACATATATATAATTATTCCAAAACTTTGCAATACCTTTAATCTTTGAAATTCCTCTTCTATGTTTTTCCTTACTGCATAGCGCTGAAAATCCAAGCAAGTGACTTTTGTGTGAACCTCTTAGAAGAGCTTGGTGGCTACACCATCAGAGAGAGAGGGGAGATGCCCGTCAAGGTAAGCAGAACAACAGGGGTGTCGTTTAATTAAGGGAATGTAGAGATTTTACAACGCCCCTTCATTCCTACTATATTATACGCTAGACCGTTGTTGGCATGTTCGAAATGTTCAACCCGAGGGGGGGGGGGGGGAGAGTCTAGACCACATTTTGTATTGGTCCAGTCCGCCCCCTCCCCTCAAAAAAGGAAAACAAAAAGAAAGTACAATGAAAAAATACAAAGTTTCGAGACGCCCCAATATTGAAGATCGGTTTAAAGCCACAAGGGGCGTTATCTTTATTTAAAATATTACGAGACGACGCCTTTTAGCACTAAGTAGACAGGATTTTTTTTTTTTTTTTGGGGGGGGGAGAAAAAGAAAAAAACAACATTGCAAGTCTCTTGTCACTAAATCGATATAAATTAAACACACATTTTCCCCCTTCAATCGTTAATGTCTCCACTCATAGGATGGAGTACATTATTATATTAACATCCAAGGTGGATTGTGTGAAGATGTGGGTACATGATTGTCCAAGGTGGTAGTTGTCAGTTCCTGAGACCAAAGATCATCAATGGTTTCTCAATTCATGCAGGGCAAAGGAGTCATGGTCACATACTGGGTGGAGGGCAAAACGGAAAGGAGAAGCAGTGACTCGGACGACATCAGAACAGAAGCTCAAATCATCGACTTATCGCCTTCACCACACCATCACCAGCCCGAACCAGAAGAGGACCAACATCGGCCGCCTCCGGTACAACGACAATCAACCCTTAAAAACAATTTAACCGCCAACAGCGTCAACAGTGTGTATTTGGACGAGGACGATCCGGCGAATAACAACGTCACGGCGCCGTTGCGCGGGCCGGAGAACGGCGACGCCATCAACATGGTGAAACCCGGGCTGAAGAAGCCAAACTCGCCATCAGGCGGAACCAGGAACAGCCATATATCACTTCCGGGTGAGCTTATAGATTTGACCTCTGAGTGCAATCAAGGTTTTGTCGGGGACCCGGAAGAGGCGGGTGCATGCAATAAAGTTGGATCGAAAGAAAAGTCTAACATTGCTGAGGATATCTTGTAGAGGTAGAAAATAATACGCGTGAGGGGACATTTTGAGACACATTGTAGTCCTTTTATGAGGAAGGACTGTCGAAGTGATGAGGAAAATGAAATGAACATTATTTTAGAAAGCTTTTTTTCTGGAATGATGAAACGCTCTGTATCAATTGAAGGGTGACACTTTCTTACTGATCAAAGCAAATACAAAATCTGTGTTCTAGTGGTCTTAGTGTGCGTTCACAATATGTAGATTGAATGTATTCATACCTTTTGCCTGGAAAGTTTTTGTTATCTATCACTTCATTGGCATACAGAATAAAATATATCTAATGTGCAATAAATCATAATAGAAATATTTCAATATAGCCTTATTTATATCATCTTTAGTTACAAACGAAGCTAAGTTGTATGATTTATATTATTAACGTTCGTCATAGCAACTACAGTATAACGAATTTGACCTCTCTCCTTGAAATAACCAATCAGATGGGAAACCTGCAAAAATAAGTAAGTGCTCGGATGTTTGAAGCTAGTCTAATTTGTTTTTATTTTCCCCTACTGTTATCAATAATTGGTTAAAAACTTAGATTTCATGTGTAAGCCTGATTGTATATATTGAAGTATTTGATCCACACAAAATTGTTTAAATGTATTCCTGCATGCCCCTTTGATTTCTATAATTTCAGTTTACAACGCAAAAAATGCCACACGTTATTTCATATATTTGTTATTGAAATGTAACTAGGTTATGCATGTATCAATGAAGACGAATCTCAATAACAATAAATTCTAACTTTGAGGTAATATCACACTTTTTGTAATATCATAGAGAATGTCACATGAGGTTACCAAAAAATGACCGTACAATGAATAGCACCTCATGACATAGAAAGCTTTTGTCTGTTATAAGTCGGTAAGGACTTGGTCTGGTCATAAATGCCCAAAAATAATTATACAAAATTAAAATATAGAATATAAAAATAAACGAAAATGACGAGAAAGTTTGCTTTCATTCATACATGCATATTAACATTTTAAAAATCGCATTATTGTCGTTGTTTTCCACGCCAAGACAAGTTTGTATTGTTTTATTCCCCGCGTGTTTATGTGAATAAATGGTTTAAACATGATTCATGACGATTTACTGACTGTTTTAAAACCCCAGTTACATCTAAGTATATTCATACGATATTGTTCCTACTTAAACACTGAATTGTATATATTCGAGATGCACTTTTCATAGCTGAATCACCACTTTACCTTTTATCCCCACATTATTTTCCACTATTATAGATACCCACTCCAACAATTTTTCTCTGCCAGGTATTATATATGTAAACTTTTGATTGTCGATGCGAGATCAAAGGATATATATTTAAGTGATCTCCCTTTCTTTCAGCTTGCGTTCTGCCATAGGTCCACGAGATCTATCTCTTAGTGCCGACTTTGTCAATAAATATAATCAGAAGTACAGTTTTCTTTCTTGCAGCTCCAGATATCACTGTTTTCTTCTTCTATACTAACACACGAGCTTATTTAGTACCTTTCCTCTTCGAGCAATCTCTATTTTAATGTCTTATTTACTCCTGTCTTATGAAATCAAAACTGTTACTTCTTTTACATGTGTAGCGATGCGTCAAATTCTTTTCTGACGTACATGTTTCTGCAGAATACTTTTTTCCTTTACCAGTATAACATTTCTGTTAAGTAGACATTTTCTGATTTGGCTGTAAATGATATTTCGTATTGCCCTTTTGTCAAAAATACTAGTATTTCATAGATATTTCAAAGACTACAATTTATGTAAAAAAACAAATACATTCAAACATCCATTGAAAAATATCAATCATACCATAAATTACAATAACACACTGCCATGAATTTATGTAGTAACGTTTAAAGGTACTAAACTGAAAATCGCATCAATATATCGAGTCTACCTAGTGGCATAAAATTGTTAACATTTACGGAATTTACCTTTCAACATAATAAACAATAGTCATTTTGCTCCTCGTATTCCAAACTCAATATTCACGCATTTAGTATTGATTTATAGAACTAATGTGACTTGAACCTTTTTCACGTCTGGCGAATTATTATCATTTCAGAGCAAGAATATTGAAGCATAGATATATGATGTTTAACATACCAATTGAATATGAAGCTACAATGTATTTATAGCTAAATATACACACATTGCCTTTTTACTTCTACAATGTGCTTTTGTCTAGGAAGAATGCAATTGATGATCAATAAAATAATACTGCTGTACCGAGTAAAAATATGAGTCTTGAAATTTGCTTTGCTTTTAGTTTCGCATGGTGAATGGGTAGCAAAATCTGCTGCATGAATATCATTTTTCCTCTATTTACTTTTAATTCGTTGCATGATCATTATCTAATCATGTGTTGCATGTCTAATCCTTTATGTATGGTGATTTTATGCCTTTGCTAATGTTAATTGATTGAATGAACAAGGTATATGAAAATCAAGGAAAGCAGCTTTATATTTACTGAACCGGCGATCTTGCTTGGACAATGTTTTTATCATATTCATCATGATATCTTTCATTTCTTGCCATGATTTTTTCTTCAGTGCTGAGCAATTCTTCCATGTTTTAATCATTATTAATAAAGTGACAACGTTGAAATCTAATGCAATTTCAGGAGAACAAAACCCTGGATATAACAAAAGATAATATTATTGGTGATTTAGAAATATTTTTTCAATTCTGTTAAATTTTGTTTTGTTCACTTGAGAACACTTATCATTACATATAAAATGATTGTTGACACAAGTAGCATTGCAACATAACTAACATTGAAAAAAAGCACTTAACATATTTTACAGTTCATTCCAATACTCATGTTAACATCATGCACGCAATAATATTTGCACTTTCGTAAGATACTAACACGCATGATTTACATTATTCTGAATGGTACAAAGCAGATACCACTTGTACCACGTAAATTCTTGTTTCAGAAGTTCATGCATGCTCACTTCATGGTTCATTTTATTTCTAATAACTTTCCACCTTCAGGTTCTGTAGATGACCAACAGGACGAGTCTGAGACAGCTTGCCTAATCCGTGAAAGCGTACTCTAGTGGCGCCAACTATCGTTATCACGTGACCCAACTAGACCAGCCAATGGGAAACGAGCGCTGTACTGTGCGTGCTGAATACACGCAAGAAGAGCTCCGCGGACTACGTATAACTAACACGTAGCCTTTGGATGGATAGCGAGTTCCATTATTTAAGAGACGGAAAAATACTAACCCATCATGTGATAAGTTGAACGCGTTCTGCTTCTTGAAGGAGTGCATTTCCGGGATTTTAACACCGTCCACGATGTTACCAAGAGCTAAATTTAATGAGCACGGGTAGTGAGAAAGTACGTGGAATAGTAATTCTTTACGCACAAAAAGGCAGACAAAAGTGTGAAGTAGGCGATAAATAACGTTCACGTAGTTTAAAATCATTACGCACGTCCCGATACATATACAATCGTGACCCCAGGCTTGAAGTTATTGATAAAGATGTAGATTTTTAATTAAAGCTATGCATGCATGAATTTAAGTATCTCTCGTTATGTTAATCACATAGTCTGAATATAATATTTATTATCATACTAATCTCCGAAGTCTGCCGGTTCGGACTATGTCTGAAGAATGTTGATCTGATCTCTTCTCACCTTGATCGACATGCTATTTATTTCACATTGCATACCCCAGTCACACCGCCACACCGATTCTTTACCGACACCAAACCAATCAAATTTTGTTCATGGGTGGGGGGGGGGGGGTAATAATTTAGTAATTTTAAATTATGTTCGGCGTGATAGCGGTCTGGTGTCGGCTTCTGTTTGTGTGAGTCGGGTATAGTCACATCACCTAACTGACTCCACATCGACTCACTATTTGCCGCTCGGGGGTTATTCAATATTTTGT
Organism: Strongylocentrotus purpuratus; assembly: GCF_000002235.5. NCBI lineage: Eukaryota > Metazoa > Echinodermata > Echinoidea > Camarodonta > Strongylocentrotidae > Strongylocentrotus > Strongylocentrotus purpuratus. The sequence continues at coordinate 18,522,887 of NW_022145609.1, forward strand.
TCAGTCAGTTGTCGGTCTTGGGTCGGTCTCGTTGGTGTGAACGGGGTATTGACAGGTACATGTTCACACTGATCTGGGTATCAATTTTATATATTTGTGTGAACTGATCCATGTCATTGTACCAATAAAGTCGTTCGGGTTCGCACAACAAATGTATACATTCATGTAGTTTCGTACTTCTCTCTATATGTCACTGCCTTATAAAAACTCCTTTATAGCATTTACAAATTGTATCCATCTTTCCCCACTTTTCCTATCTGTCCTTGTATTTCTATGTCAATGTCTTTCTCCCTCTCTCAATTCCCTATATCAATTTTTTCTTCTTCTCTTTAATCTCTCTCTCTCTCTCTCTCTCTCTCTCTCTCTCTCTCTCTCTCAATCACTCCCTACCAATGTTAGTAACTCCATTTCGTCTGTCAAAAGACAGACCTCAATTACCATTGGTGGGTCTGAAAATTGTAAATGATAAAATGTTGCACAATTAGAACAGAACACCGTTTCACAAATCTTGTCATCGCTATCAGGTTCTAAGCATGATAAAAAGCTCATGAAAAAGCCTGAAATTTGATTGGCTAAGAGCAATTATGTCGTAGATCTGGGGCAGTTGTTATTAATGGCACAAGTTTTATGGAACAGGGTCCCGGTATAGTGTGTTTATAAATACATGTAATAAACAACCATGAAAATGTCTTCTGCAACGAATTTGCTTGTGTTGGTTGATGTATTGCAGAGTGATGTGAGTTTGTCAAATTGTAGATATCACCTCATATTTTTTACACTCGGTGTTAGCTATTATTTATTCAAACCAATCGACCAGTTTACTAATGTGATCTGATTAAATGCATAATTCTTCACACACAAAAGAGCGCCTTCGAATACCCTGAAAGCTTGCACGAGGATTTTCCAGCACATCGTTGGCTAAATTCAAAAGTCTGAGGTTTTACCATATGGGACCGTCGGGTTTGAAAGTGGATTATATAGAAACAAGGTGTGAGAGAGTGGTATTATTTCAGTTTCGTCCGATGAAGGACTACTTATAGCGGATAGAGGGAGAAAAATTAAAGAGAGGTATTATTTCGTGAGAGGAGTTCTGAAGAGGACTGGTGTCTGGTGTCTGGTGAACAAGGTTATGAAAGGGAAGAGAGATCGAGGCTCGACATTCCGAACAGTTTGACTGTTCGTCCTCAAGGGCGATGTATATTTCATTATTTCAAAGTTCATCATCAGAATATGGGAAGGAAGAATCGGATGACTAGCATCCATATTTTAATTGTATTACATTAGTAAACTGGTCTATTGTTTTAGGATAACAAACTAATTACTGTAACGTTTGTGGTGTGGTTTATACGTAACAATACCTGGCATGGAATTTCGGTGTTTGAAGTAGCCTAAACTTTTACCATCTCGTTTGTCATTAATGTGTTCACAATATACTCACATTCGAAATCCACACTTTATTCATGTATACGACTGCCAGACTACACTTTAGAGTTTTCAAGAAAAATTCTTGTTATGCATGTTGTATTATACCATGTGATTTTTTTCACTCGTGTAAATTATGTATAAAACGTTGCACATTATACAAAAGGAGTCGGCTTTCTTTCATATATCATATTGTACATAATATACAGATAGATTGAACGATGGTTCCGATTATGTACAATTTACCAAATGTTTATCTACTCTTAATGTAGAGCACTATACTATTTTATATATACATGTACATGTACATTGTGGAAAGAGGTATGGTATACAGTGATGTACCCGATTTTATGATTGTAAAATAATTGCCAGTGGATATGAGTTTCTTTACAATAAATAACATTTAAACATATATGAGCGCCTTATGTGTTCACATATTATCTATATAATATATGGGTTCGGTTGTGACATACATGTAAATGTAGAATATCAAACAAACAATGATTTTCTGGACGTGTTTTAGAAAAAGAGTGAATATCTTGTGTTGGCTAATAAGAATATAATATTTCCTCGCCTTTAAGGGACCCCATACCCCATATTATCAGGTCAAACAAATTTTTACTTTTGAAAGAATGCTGTTGCTATAACATGTCAAAATCTTTGCTTTTGGAAAAAAACAAATTTTCTGCAAACTAAATTGTTTGCAGAAAAAGGTTTAGAATTGACTAAAGTTGAGAATACAATGCAAAAAGTAAAAACATAATTTGGTCAACGCATGTCTCTGTATACCCTTGATTCTACCTTTCTTCATGCCTTTCTTTCTTTCTCTTTCTGTCTCCGTCTCTCTATTGTTCTATTTCTCTATTTCTCTTTCCCTCTCTCTCTCTCCAAAGATGAAGTGAAGTATAAATTACGGAGCATTTCATTTCATTTTGTTTGTCTTTCCTATAGGAGAAGTTTGTCTCTGTGACAAACCTTCAATACCATTGGAACGGTTTGTAAACTAAAATCCCAGAATTCCTATTGTTCCATCCTCACAAGTCACAAGATGGCAACATAATAAATGGAAGTAACGCTAGGTATGCGAGTAATAACGTTATCTGAAATTCAGTGAGGACTGGGAGTTGGAATTACCTCAAAAGTTATCCTTGTTTATTAATCATTGGTCGGGATATGGGAGCTATATCAAAACTAACATTTGTATAGTCTCGGCTTTACATGTATTGGTTAAGTCGGTTTGACTAATATCCTTTAGAGTGTACACTGCAATGCCAGGTATTTGACATTTCGTTAGCCAAATTAGTTTGATGATGCTGGCAAAACTATTATGTTCTGAGTCTCAAGGCCTGAGCTTTGTTGTGTCAAAAAATGGCTGAACTTATATAAAAATCTATTATAAAGTTGTATCACTGCTAGAGGAGTATTAAAAAAACTAGTGAGCATGTTTTCATATTTGTCAAAGAGAAAAAAAAGCACATAGGATTGTGTGTAATGTGCACACTTTTTTAATTTGTCTTTTAATTTGTTATAGAATGAAGGCAATAAAAAATGAATTATTATACAAAGAAGTGTGGTATGTTTCAATTGTCATTATTTTCTGTATCTCAAATTGGCTTATACAAAAGCTATCCCCTACTTCCTAACATATGGCAATGATCCCCTAGTCATCTACACCCAATCTCTCAAGTTTTTCATCCAAGATAGATATCTGAGGGTTAATATTTTTAAGGGGGTTGTTTTCAGGAGTAATTGTCCATGGGTATTTTTTTTGTTTTGAACTAGACACTAACGTTTCATTCAGGGCTTTCACTCGAACTGCATTTTTTTGTCCTTCACCCTACGATGACAATGACAATGACAAGATTACAAAATCCAGTTTTCTTGAAAGAGGATGAACCAAAGTAAATTCCAGATTTATATGTTGACTATGTGGGTCGTGTTTGTCCACTGATACAAGGATTGCCAAGTGTAACCTCACATCTTGTTCAAAGAATTAAGAAATTGCCATCACCTATTTGGAAGGGGCGACATATGGCACTGCATATATCAGGGGGCTAAAGTGTGCTAGTTTTGATAGACCCTATCCAATGAAAATACAACTTTATATCAATGGAAAACTGAAAGAACGTACAATACAAACATAATATAAGAAAAACGAATTACTCTCCCATTTAGTATTGCACAAAAGCAAATTAAAACCTCATTTTCCGCACACCTCTGAATTACAGGTCAACAGGGGTTCGTAGTTACGGTGACGACATTGCAGTTTAATTGCAATTACTGCAGTCATTCTCATTGACTCCACATAAGACAAAGTCATCAGTTGTAAGCTATTTTTTAGGTTGACAACTATAGATTTTCAAAGGTCTAGACTTTGGGTTTTCAGAGAGCTGTTACTCCTTTGACAGACACTAAAATAGCATATAATTGATAGTATTGCAATATATGGCTTATAAGCTTTCCTTTGAATGTAATTCATCTATTTCATTTTGACTTCATACAGCGTCTTCAATCACTCTGACGAACTAAACAATTTAAACCAGGATGTAGGATATCATTTTTCATTCATACCATTATCATTTGTGGTAGGATTTTAAGTAAGGTCCTTTACTCCAAAGATTTTGAAATCATTTCTTCATTCACACACACACATCATGATTTGTCAGCAAATAATTCATAGTAAAAGCAAATAAATGAATTAAACAAATTTCAATTTAAATACAGTTGTTTCATTGCAAAGTTTTATATTCCCATTTAAACTCACAAATACATCAAATAATTACAATTCGAATATCATTCTTAGATGTCATGGAATTTTTGTTTAATGTGTTGAATGGTAATCAATGTACCAGACCAGTACAATACAAATTTCCAATTAATTAATTTTAAGTATGGTACAAACCTTAATTGCCAATATCTATGTCTGTTTAACAGATAGGGCAGTTAGAAAACGGGCAAAGAATCAAATAATTCAGATATTTACAATATATCATAATTCACACACGCATACCCTGAATTTATTACAATACTTATTATTTACATGAAATATGCCCTCATTAGAGTGGATTGTTTCCTTTGGTCATTTCATTTCATAATCTAATTAACACTGTGCAATTATAATGCAAATATAATTAAATATGAATTTTTCATTCATCTTGCCAGCACCTTTTTACACATAGCAAGTACACATAGTTATTTAGTATGCACTGCTAATCTTGTAATGATTCATAAAATGTCATGCAATAAACTACAATGCATTTACTGAATAAGACCCGAATATGATGATGCATATTAACATGATACAGTCTTTAAATCAAGTTTTAAATCACAGTTTAAGTAGAATATTTAAAATAAGTGGTCCAAGGAAACTGACCGCCTGACACCCACGTCAATTAAAAGTCATTATACTCATATGTCCCGCCACCTCAAAAGTAAAAACTATCAACAATTTCTCAGAATCAAGTTGAAAATTTTGATTCCATAGACTAATAAATGGTACAAGTTGCATTGTTTTTTCCAAATATTTGTACTTTTCCTGAAACTGAAATCACTATTATTTGTTTATGTTACATGTCACTTCACAAGTGCCCACTAACACATGTTAAGCATATCAATTTTCAAATATGAACTTTCCAGAGACAAAATTGAACCAGCTTTAATTTGGTCCATTTTTATTAATATGAGACAAAAGATTATAAATGTATAGAGTTATATCAAGTGTTTTGTCATTCCACTTTGAAATTAGAATGTACATGACAGCAACAGTTCCTATTTCGCCAAGGCCACTTACCATAATTCAATTGTACATGCAAAGTCAACTGCATAAGATATCGCCATTTTCAACATGAAAAATAAAGCATAAGTACAGAAAAAAATTATTAAAAAACAAATTGTTTCGGTCATGAGGAAAACGACACATGACTATTATTCAATGCTGTAAAATATTGAAACAATTGTTTTTTTAAAACTTCATTCTCTGGTGTCCTCTCAGTGGTTCCGAAACCGAATGGTCTGTACTCCGTCTACATAAGAACTTAAAATCCAACACTGGGTTTAGGCTCCATCTACAGATGGTTTGAACAAAAGATATTAGACCGACGTTTAAGTTTCCCTTTGTAGAAAAGGACTTAGGGGTTGCATCAGGTTTAAGTGAATTACGAAATAAGGAAATACTTTCTTGGTGATAAAATGGCAGTAAGACTATAGATATTCTGATTTTTAGCTCTATTGGTTATTCCTTTTCAGTATCAAATGACCCACAATTTCTAAAGTGCACACCATCTCTATTATACGTTGTTTGGAGGTAGAGATGCATAGGGGTAGAGTGGTTTTGTCCCCTGAAAGGAACTGCAAAGGTGTTGGATTCAAGTCCCTGCACAGCACTTATATTTGATCTACATTGCTCCTCTCTGCCAATGCCTTAATGGTAGGGTGCAAACACATTGTGATTGGATTAGCATACTATAGACACTTGCTGAATTGGATGCCCTATGCATACTTCAAAATGTGTGTGATATAAGTTACATACACTGTAGGGCTTTTTGTGGAAGCACACATACTTTGCCTACTTCGTTTTGTAAATCTAAAAAGGTCCACACAGAAAGGCATTATTTCAAGAGATTAAGTAATTGCATACAGAGTACCAAAATGTGATGTCATACTGGCCAAGTTGTCAAGGTTGCTAGTTCCAAACAGCTTTGTGCAAAACAATGGTGTGGTGATCCCACCAGCACAAAACACTGAATTTGCGCTGCCCCAGCCTGTTGCTTAAAGGATTTTGCAGTGAACCTCTTGTGCAGGCACTGTTGTTAAGAGCCAGTAACGTGGACGGCGAGTGAATATGATGTAAGCACTTTGATACTCTAGCAGAAATTTTGAAACGCTCAAGCAAATCAACAGCACTTGATTAGCACTTGGGTAAAGTAACAGAGCGTTTCATACATGTAAAACCACAATGCATTCTAGTGAGGTTTCGGAATGGATTCAATGAATACACACCAGCATGAGGGTCCTATGACTGAACCTTGAGGGATCACATTCGAAGCACAGCTCTGTTCTGATAGGCAAAAGGCTGGTTGCATGCTTGTTGGGAGAGGATGCTCAGGCACTGGCTCAAAACCTGGTGACATAAAAATGCAATTAATTGGGGCAAACTGCAATAGAAAGCACTTCTAGAGAATAATTGATAGCTACCATAACCAGAACGTCAATGGCGTAGCGCTCATCCGCATCTCGCAACAACAAATATTGTAAATTTTATGTGGTACACTTTTGAACTGGTCAAAAAATAAAAATAGATTTCTTTGAGGGATCAAATTTGCAAATAATCATCCTAATATTTTACACAAAACTTTAAAATTGAAATGAAGGAGAAGAAGCATTTTTTGTTATTTTTGAAATAAATTTGAATAAATTACCATAATTAATCAATGGAGCAAAATCTCAAAATTCTGTGTAGAATTTTGGTAAACCAAATTTAGCTCTACCAGATAAAGCAAACCAAATCAAAATCGGACAAGAAATGAGGGAGAAGAATTTTTTTTTGTTTTTTCTGGGATAAATTTGCATAAAGTACCATAAATAATCAATGGAGAACAATTTCAAAATTCTGTGTAGAAGTTTAGTGTACTAAAGTTAGCTCTACGATATAAAGCAAACCAAATCAAGATCGGTCGAAATATGAAGGAGAAGAAGCATTTTTTGTGATTTTTAAATTATTTTTGGAATAAATTTGCATAAATTACCATAATTAATCAATGAAGCAAAATCTCAAAATTGTGTGTAGAAGTTTAGTGTTCTAAATTTAGCTCTACCAGATAAGGCAAACCAAATCAAAATCGGTCAAGAAATGAGGGAGAAGAAGCAATTTTTGTTATTTTTGGAATAAATTTGCATAAGTTACCATAATTAATTAATGGAGAACAATTTCAAAATTCTGTGTAGAAGTTTAGTGTACCAAAGTTAGCTCTACCAGATAAAGCAAACCAAATCAAAATCGGTCGAGAAATGAAGGAGAAGAAGCATTTTTCGAGATTTCGAATAAATTTGCATAAATAAGCATAGATAATGAATTTCACGCTTCTGTGTAGAAGTTTAAAATCCCCCTCCTAGCCCTATCATATGAAACAATCAGAATCAAAATCGGTTGAAAAATAACAAAGAAGAAGCATTTTGAAAACTATGGACGGACGGACGGACACCACGCCATGGCATAAGCTCATCGGGCCCTTCGGGCCGGATGAGCTAAAAACTAGAATGGAAAAATGTGTTATATTGAGACAAATTAAGAGTAGAATATAATTCATGTTATGGAGTGAATGCTCTCTCAACTAATACACATTTCTTTTTCACGTACTTCATGGTAATTCTTGTTTTGACTTTTTTGAAAGTTCAGGTTTCATTGTTACCAGAACTGCACATCACATTTACATAAAATATGTACAGAATATGGCTCAAAAAATCAAACTCCAAACTTAGGACCTCTTCCAAGTTTTCATTCAATATATCCCCATCGCCATCACCTCCACCCACCCCCTCTTTATCTCTGTATCTCTGTTTACATAATTGTGTAATTTAAAAACAAGCATACTTGGGTAGATATCCTTGTTACTCTGAACATGCTCTCTCATTTCACTTACATTTCTGGTATCTTGTGGTGCAATGACCCCATCGTTCCACATTCTGCTTGAGGCAAAGACGGCAGTAGACTGTTTCTGGAATTTTTCTCTAAGTGTTTCTTCATCTTCAGGCTTCCCAGACTCCTAAAAATTATACAAACAAAAGGAAATATATTTTTAAAGGGCATCATCGATAATCATTATAGGTGTCAAATAGGGTAATAAATTCTAATGACACAAGCAAGTGGTATAAGGAAGGTCATTACCATTCTTATTGAATTAAAAATGAAGGTTTTATTCTCCTGAAAATTCTGGTGATCCAATATTTGCTCTTGCAATAATTGCTAAAGGCTTTATTTCATCACTGGTATAGGGTTAGGATTAGGTGTAAAAATAATAATAATAGTGGGTTCTTGTATATCGCTCATATCAGTCAGATTTGACCCTCCTGGCACTCCCGATTATTACACTGGCTTTAGCATGGCTGCCATACGGCGCTCCAGCATTTCAACGAATAAATTCCTACCAGGTACCCATTTACTTCACCTGGGTGGAGTGTGGCAAATGTAGATCAATGTCTTGCCAAGGACATTAGTGCGGCAGCGGGACTCGAACCGCGGACCTTGTGACCGACAGTCCGGCGACGTATCCACTCGACCAGGGTTGAAGTTAAGAGTTTGATTAGTATGGGAAATTGACCTGGGGGTGTTTCACAAAGACTAAGATTGACTTCAAGTTGGACTTAACTATGGCATGCTGTTCATGCCACTGTTTGCTCTCACCATTTATTGTTATTGGTCTCTCAAGGGACGTACAAATTATGGTCACAAATCCACATTTTTTGATAATGAATTATCAAAGTAAAAATATTATCTAAAGATCATAATGGTGAGAGCAACCAGTGGCATGAAAGGCCTGCCATAGTTAAGTCCAACTTAAAGTCGATCTTAGTCTTTGTGAAACACCCCCCCCCCCCCCCCCAGGAGTCATTGCTGCAAGAGCAAATGTCAGACAATTGAAAATTCCACATTTACAAGTTTCGAGGGTTGCATCATCATACCACAGACCATATTCCCATCATAGAATCTATATATCCTGGTAAAGGTTGAGGCCACATACCTGTGCAGCAAGTGCAGCCATTTCTTCTGGATTCTGGAGTCCTACTCTTGCATTCGGCCACATGAATACAAAACGAGGGTCAAAAGAGCTACTGCACTGTAAATACACAAACAAAAATGGAGAAAAATTAATACATGATTAGAAATGAGATTAATGCAACAGCATCTCAATTCTGCAGCCATCTTACTTCAATAAGCCTATTTCATAATATAACCAAGTTAATGCAAACATCTTCATGAAGTGCCTCAATATGAATTATTTCATTCCCCTGTTACAAATAACTGTATATAAATAATCAGAATGCAAATTGCATGCATAACTTTGTTGCCAGCTAAGACAAACTTTATGGCTTGTCCTACCTAAGAACACATAATATATCTGCCATTTGCAATGCGACTGTTTAAATACTTGTAATCGTACCAGGTGAATGGAAGTATTTGTCCAGGCACTTCACAAAGACTTATGCACTGAATTTGGTTACATTGCGAAAATGGCTCATTAAGATACTGCTAATTTTTGTATGTAACTACAAAACAAATTCACTGGTTTACAATCACTTATCTTAAAACTGCATGAGAACAGCATCTAATTTAACTAGTCCTATGTGACCTCTGATTTTGGTATAACAGCATAACAATACATGTGTATTACATTTTTGATGTACGTTGTCCGGCACTACATCACAAGGTCATTCCTGATTCAGCCAATTTGAAATGCCCATCCGTATAGCGATTTCAACAGTCTTATTGTTTTGTATAATTTCATTCAAACTTTCACCAGCCTACTTCTGTTATTTTTCTGCTCTGCTTACTTTTAAAGTTGTTTACTTTTAATGATCAATTTCCCTTTTAATTAGTCATTATTGCCAATGCTTACCATAGCGAAGCTACTTGAGCCATAGCTGCTTCCCACCATGACCGTGATCTTGGGCACCGTCATGCAGGCCACCACGGCGGCCATCTTGGCCCTTGCCTTGATGGTCTCCCCCATCAGCTCGTGGTTACCCTCAGCCCAGCTCTCGTCCTCGGACACGGACTGCAGGAAGATGAGGGGGATGTTACGATGCTGGCAAAGCTCCGCGAAGTGCGCACCCTTGGTGGCGGCATCGTGGGACAGCTCACCGTCGTTTGCTGCGATTCCCACGAGGTGTCTAGCGGAGAGACAAGACAGAGACGGTTGTTATTTGACAAGACAAGACAAGTCAGAGGTGGCTCACTGAAGTACCAATGACTATTTTCGTGGCTTCATTATCTTTGCATGTATTTGTTCCTTATTTCATCTATTTCTATAAACGTGATGTATTTATTTCTTGTCATTTATGTATTTTCTTGAATATTACTGTAACGCCGGTGGAAACCAAATTTCTATGTAACTTGTTTGCAAAGACCAAATAAAATATCTTGTATCTTGTATTTAGCGGAAGTGGTCATATTGGAGGAAACCTCACCAAATTATGAAGTACAAAATACAGGATGTTCATCATAATAACAGAATTTGTTGAAGTACACATAGTTCTTATAGAGAGAGAATATGGATTATTGTACCCCTCATGTACCATGCATACTTCAAACATAGACATACGGTAGTTTGAAGAAAGAAATTGAGTCGATTTGTTGGCAGAAAGTTGCAACCGCATCTCTTTTTTCAAATCCTTTTAATTCTTCTTTATGAAGTGGAGACCAGAGAAGTACATGTACGGTATATACATATTACAGGTTTATAAATGGGTAATTCCATAAAAGAAGGGACCCACTTTGTGACAATTTTGGTGTCCCACTTACAAAAGGAACCCACACGTATTTGTGGCTCAGAATAAAGACTTAAATAGTGGAGTGAGATTGTTAAGTGATTCTAGTGAGGATGCAGTATTATGCTTGGAAATCACTTTACAATCTCACTCCACTATTTAAGTCTTTAGTCAGAGCCACACATACGTGTTGGTTCCTTATGCAAGTGGGACACCAAAAATGTCACAAAGTGGGTCCCTAATTTATGGAATTATCCAAATACAAAACCTTATTGGATATGTAGAGTAGAAGACTTACCCCCTCACAAAGGCAAATCCGGTAATGAGAGTAGGTCCGTAAAGTTTTTTGAACTCATGGAATCTGCTCCCATCCACTAATCTTGCTAAAATCTGAAAGAGATAAAAGAGAAAAAACCTATAAAAAACAATTTATAGAGGCAAGAAAGCAGACATCAAAGACAGGTGGACCTTTAAACATAATTTAACATAAGAACTGGTTTTCAAGGACATGTACATAGTACTCTCTAGGGTAAATTTGAAAATATGTTTTTTAATTTTTTAATTAACATTCTACAAGATTAATTACCTACCAAGTGCACCTCTTTCAATGCTTTATCTACAGAATTAAGTTTGTCCCAATTTCAAATACCGGTGGGTAAAATTGTTACATTTTTCCAATTTCCAAAGCTTTTTGATATTAGAAAACGTATATTGAAAAATCTTTTTTTTCTCTTTTTTTTCTTCAAGTTTATTCTTGGTTACAATCCTTTCAAAAGCATTTTCAAGATCTCCATATGCAACACAATCTAAATGATTTTCAAAGCTGAATTCAAAGTCAAGGGTTTTATTCAAGCTTGTACAAACAATCTGAGCTAACAAGCATGCCTATAGATAACTCACTAATTTTATGATTCAAGTGGTTTGATAATGAGGTCAAAGTCTACTTTGATGTTTGTTTTAAACATTACTGTTAGCTCACTTCTCATTCATAGAAGGCCATGCATAGAGCAGAAAAACTTGTCAATAAAATAACCCTTTTCAGTCAGACTGGGCATAAAGGCTCATTCACATAGTTCATAGTTCACGCAGTACACTGCGGCGGTGTATCTTTTAACAGATTAGTGAGCGTGTGTAGGACCTTCGTTGCAGGCAGCTTCTTGTTTCAACTTTTAAACACCATTTGAAATTCATTTAGTAGAACGGCTCGGTGTAAAAATGTCAGAGGAAAAAATGTCAGAGGTAAAAATGTCAGAGGTAAAATGTCAGAGGTAAAAATGTCAGAGGTAAAAATGTCAGAGGAAAAAATGTCAGAGGTAAAAATGTCAGAGGTAAAAATGTCAGAGGTAAAAATGTCAGAGGAAAAAATGTCAGAGGTAAAAATGTCAGAGGAAAAAATGTCAGAGGTAAAAATGTCAGAGGAAAAAATGTCAGAGGTAAAAATGTCAGAGGTAAAAATGTCAGAGGTATAAATGTTAGAGGTATACAATAAAAACAAAAGCATGTGACAAGCTTGTTATAATTACACCCGGGTTATATATTTAATTAGGCTTATCGAAAAAGAACAGCGAGGGATATTCTGCAGTCGTTATTTCACCGCTGCTTTATTTTCCACTTTCCCAGTTTAAATTTATTTACCTTTCGGCCCAAAATTGTGACTTTTTGCCCGATTATTGCCGAAGGAAGACGGGGGGGGGGGGGAGGGTATTCTTCTTCTGGGGCACGGTGACCCGGCTGCTCTCCCCTTCCTCTTATATATATGCTTTGCTTTATATATCCTTCCGAACAGTGGTCAATGCCTAGGCAGAGCAGGCAGACTAATGGGACATGGTTTCTACTCCGAGTTTCGTGCCTTGCAAGCAGTCATCAGGCAACTGATAGCATTCTTAAAAGTACATGATTATCCTACAACCTTGGTACAAATACCTCTAAAAGACTAAAGACTTAACTAATAAAAATACAATTGGAATTACTCATGAGTATTCTTATTGCATTGTATTCAGGTATTGTAGTCTTATTTTTCATTTCATTTCATTTATTTTCATATTTCTCATAAACATACATTTATTTCAAATGAAGTACAAAATTGTTTTTATTTTAATAACAAATAATAATAACAAAGATAAGTGGTCAATATGAATTTGTGATTTAACTAAGAGAAATATGATGGGACCTACATGAAAGCAAGCTTGTAAGGCTGTAGGCCCCAGTAAAGTAATTGTGGTAATAAATGGAGGACGGATATACATGTATTGTATAGCTCTTATTTTGAGCGTATTTGTACCAAGGTTGTAGAGGAATCATGTACTTTGATGAATGCTATCAGTAATTTGTCTGATGATCGCTTGCAAGGCATGAAACTCGGAGTAGCAACCATGCATGTCCCATTATTCTGCCTAGTTCAATATTTATTTACCGGTATATTATGCTTTTGTATAAGCAAATGGTACTGGTACACTGAGCAAACTTCCGGGGGGAAAGATTTCTAAAATCGAGAAGTTTGGCCATGTTTTATAGGCTGAGTTGTCGCTCCATGGTGTAATCATTAAATAAAAAGAAAAGTCAGTACAGCCCACAAAATAGGATCAGATATCTATGAACCTTCCCCCCCCCCCCCCCCCCCCCCACTTCTCCTTCACTTTTGAAGATTGTTGGACATTTCAACTGCGTGGCAATGACTACTATTATATGTAATTTCCAATAAATGCATATTTCCGACAATTCCACTTTCTTGTGGGCTTGGTATTTTGATACTCTGAAAGTAGGGTCCATGCTGAAACAAAGCAGAAAGCCATGTAATCAGTGCTAACCGCACCATCACATTCCCGAAGTGCGCACGTTGCAATAAAATATTGTCGATTACTATTGCGGTATAAAATAGTCTGGGAAAAATCAATAAGCAGCTTTGTTACTCCGATACAAAGCAGAAAGCCGCCCACGTTACATCAATTAAAGAGAAGGTTGAGTTCTGGGGAAAAGTGAACAATAATGTGAGCGTTTGTTATCATTCTTATTATGCAAGTGTGGAAGAACATCAAAGAAAAAAGTTATTCCTTGAAAATCTATTTCAAATGACTTCATATCCCAGATATGACAAGTAACAGCTTTAAAATGAGGCCCGATTTGTATGCCATAATATGTTTGTGTAGTCCCATATCAATATCTTTCTGTGTACAGTGCTTGTTACTTTACCAAGACTGAGCCAAAGATTTTATCATTTTGATGACTCCAAAACCTTGCACTACACACCAATACTTACATGTTTATGCTAGATGATCAACCTTTTCTGATTGCTTCCACACCGTTTCTTTCACAATGCAACTTCGCAAGACCAGAACTCAACTTTATCTTTAAATGCCAACCGCACCATCACATTTTAGAGAAGTGCGCGCTTTGCAGAGGTTCGGTTTAAATGACATCGTTATTTATAATTGTCGGAGAGTTTAAAATGGGGATGAGCTTCTAAATCGAGACAGTCTTTTACTTTTTGGAGCGGGTTTTTAGTTTTCGGAGCGACTTTTTACTTTTCGGAGCGACTTCTTGATTTTCTTATTCTTACTCCACTTCCTTTGCCGCCATTAGGTGCTAAAGCTTTAGCAGAGTTCGGGGCGCCCAGCCCTTATATGTAACTTTTCGTGATTCCTCGGGATTATGTAACTATTTTGTACTAAATGCACTACTCACTTTAACACTTGACTTTTGTCGAGAATTTTCATTTCTTCGTTTGGACTTTGTTCGTCTCTGGAACGTTACACGGGCTATGTTGCAGGCTGCCACCGGCCAAACCGGTCCGTTTCACAAACATTAACACATCAACCAAATCAAAATATCAAAAAATGTTAGACATTCATTATATGCAAGCCTGATCACAACAAAATAAATTTCAAAATCTATTTTCCACATTGTATTATCCTCAGGACATGTACGAAACACTTTGCTAATTTTTTTGCTTGTACCTCTGACATTTTTACGACTGACATTTTTTCCTCTGACATTTTTACGACTGACATTTTTACCTCTGACATTTTTACCTCTGACATTTTTACCTCTGACATTTTTACCTCTGACATTTTTTTCCTCTGACAATTTTACCTCTGACATTTTTACCTCTGACATTTCTACCTCTGACATTTTTTCCTCTGACATTTTTTCCTCTGACATTTTTACCTCTGACATTTTTACCTGGCACCAGTAAAACATGTCGCAGTTAGGTTTATTTGTGATCTGGCCTTAATTCAGAGCTCCATGCTAACTTCGTTTAGGGAGTCCAGATTGACATTTTTATAGTCTGTATGCATGAACCCTATGTAAAAATTCAAAATTATGGGCGTCAGGATTTTAGGCACCTACATGTGTCCCAGGCTCCTCTTAGTGTCGAGCTATGCTTCATTGGATAGAAACACACATTTATCACCACCTTTCCTTGCAGATATGGCCTAAAGTCAGTTTATTCCTTTAAAATCCCTTAAATACCAAAGATCACAAAAGTTTTAGAGATTCAAGGGAAATTTGATCTGGTTCTCTGGTTCTGGTTCTGGATTTTACTCCGACAAAGCGGGATCCCGCATCACGTCAGAGGGCTGACCTGGGGTTGACCTGGTTGAGTTATTTCCGATTGGTGTTTGTGAAAAAACTGGAATATTTCATTCAATCTCATTCAATCACTTCTGCACTTTTGTGATAAGTTTAAAAAATTAATGTCTCAAAGCAATTTCTATTCTTTCGAGTTTAATGATTCAGTATTTAAACTCCTGAATTTCACCCAGCATTCTAGGAGTTATCAGGTAAAAAGTAAGAATAAGAACAACGAACAAAATAAAACATGACGTACTGAACACAAGTCTGACTTGGGTTTTGTGTGCCACATTCTACTTCAAGCAATTACAGAAGTGGGGACTAGTCCAGGGGCGTACGCAGGGGGGGGGTTTTGGGGGTTCAAACCCCCCCCCCCCCCCCCCTTTGTTTTTTGTTTTTTTTATTTATTTTTTTTTATTATTAAAAAAAAAAAAAAAAAAAAAAAATACCCACGGCTAACCTAAATAAGGTGACCTTACCCCCCCCTCAACGAAGAAAAATGTCAAAATTTGAAATTTTGAGACCAAAAAAAAAAAAAAAAAAAGTGTCCGCTTACCCCCCCCCCCCCCCCCCCCCCCCCACTGAGCGACTTTTCGGCCGGCGCGATTTTCAAATTTTCGGGAGCAAAATATTTTAAACCCCCCCCTTGAAAAATCCTGCGTACGCCCCTGGACTAGTCTATTCACAAATCCCTTTTTTTGTCACTAGTTTGAGTGTATCTCAACTGCCAATATCTCTTTTGATACTATTTGAAGCTCAAATTTGTAACCCCAAACCAGAAAACCAACAAAAAGTTGCATGGTGTCAACAATGGTGTATTTGGTCAGGTTGATCAAATTTATTTGTGAGCATTTCCTGAAATCTACTTTCTTCTATCTAATTTCATACTTTTGAAGCACCAAACAATCGAGAAAGACAATTTTTTGTAGTGTTGTGTGGGCCTATGTTTGTCTGATTTTAAGTTTTTTATACAGGATATGTGTAATTGGTGAGCCAACTTTCAGGACAATCTGATAATCCCTTCACATGAATTTCTATAGAGGTCTAATCTCCCTTTTGTCACCTTGCACAATACCTGGGGGAGTCAGCTTGCTTTGAGACTACAGGCTTTAAAACTCCTTTTGTTCTTTGTAATGTTCTTTGTGACATGGCATTCTCCTCCCTTTTTCAATGGGTTAGGAAAGTCCAATCGCGATGTGCTATATATATATCATTTTAAAGCTGAGAATTTACTCTTTCAAAATCAGACCTGAACTAAAAAGTCATAAGTTATTTCTGATGACTTTTTGTTGGTTTGAATATAGCGCCATTGAACCCCAAACATACAGAGCAAAATATTTCTTGGCAATTGGTACACTTTAAAGTTGCTTATGCATGGGTATATAGAGGGTAGCACACTGAGCCAACAGGAATTACGCTTCCCTGTATACTAGTGTCCCTTTATGCGTACGTCCGTAGGGGAGCGTAATACCTGTTGGCTCAATGTTCGCCAAGTTGCCGATCAACTATATACCCATGCATGGATGTCTTTAACATCACAGCAAAGTGAAATCTATTCTCTTTACAATGACACCTCAATGGCATAAGAAGCTGACACTTGAGATTCCTCTGGCTCTGTTCAGTGATATGAGGGTATAAAGGTCACCCTTTCAGTACCACCAAGATCATGGACTATCATAATGATAGCAAGGTCTATTATAATGTTTGCTTAAAACAAGACTCTTTTGGTCATTTCTCAACTTCTCATTACAACTCCAAAACAAAGTCTCATAGTAATAGAAATATTATATGGAAACAGTATGATAATAGAATGAAGTTAATACGTAACGCAATAGTTTGAATCCTTTAACTCTCTTCAGATATTAGATGACAACTGCACTAATGTTGCAGCGAAATCTTAACTTTATTCAGTTAATGTGGATAGCATGTAAGACTTCTTTTTTAAATCCAAAACTATAAAAGGCTTTACACTCATAATGTTCTGAAGACACGTGACCTTCTGAAAAGTACATTGACCTTGAAATTGTAGTAATTACTTTAATTATTGAAGCACAATATTAAAGGCTCCTTTTCTATTACCGTTTTTATTTCCCATTATCATTGACCTCCTAGTGCGACACACTTTTTAGAAAAGGTGATCTAGTGATATGAGAATATGTTCTTGATATGATCCATTGATAGAGGTGTTATCAGTAGCAAACAATGAGATCGAAGGTGTGGAGATGCTATGATAGTAGATGAAAATCAATCTAAAATAGCTGTCACAAAGAACTCACATTATCACATAAGATCTAAACCTTTTATATTAGACCTACGGTACCAGTAAATCAATAAGGCCTGTTTTGAAAGCCCCTTTTTGGTAGTCGTCTACACAGTGATTTTTTGGGACGATTAATCGACTAATCGGTAATACAGGTGCAGCGTTATAGCTACGGTGGGCGGCGCTGGGCACAGTGGATTTCCGCCCACCATTCTGATGGAAAACACTGCTTTGGCCCAGCACTAATTTTGCATAAAACCTGTTAAACGTAACTATTTGTGAAGAAAAGAAGTACTTACATTCATATTTCCGTCTTTAATCTGGTTTTATTTGCAATTGTAAAAGATTCCTGTTTTCGATTCGACAATAAATGATTATTTTTACCGATTTGCCTCGTGTTATTCGTCTAAATATGTTACGATTCACGAAAACTTCCACAAAGAATTTACTGTACGTACCGATGTATACCGGTACGTATTATACTGTACTGATCCACCCTCACAATATTATACTTGTAAACTAATTTCGATGCTAGCTGTTATATCTTTTATCTGGAACTTCTGAAACATGCAGTTTGAATCATTCCATCCTTTCTTTTCTCAATCTTGTCTTATTTCTGTCTTTTCTCCTCTGTCTCCCTCTCTCTCTCTCTCTCTCTCGCTCACTCTGAGATCTTGCATACAGTCAGCCTATTTCTCATCATTCCTTCACATTCTTCACTTATAGGTAAACATTATCTCGATTAACTTTATTCCAGAAGTACCGCTGCGAGTTATAGTCTGGATTGTGTGTGTTTTGTGTATAAATACCTGCTTACAAGCAAAAGTTTCTAGTTTGAAGAAGTTTAGTATGAACGGCTTCACGTATAAACACAACCGGAAGCATACGCGTACGTTGCTTCCGACACACTACTCACTAGATCCAATCTATAAATCATAGTAATATGCCTAAAAATTCATTATTTATGAAATATGTGATTAAGTTGTATATTTATTTAGATAGACAAGCAAATTATCCCTTATATCATATTATTGTCTTAACAATCTCTTGTCAAAAACGTAAGAGAATTCGAACTTTGTACTTCTTTAGTTTATTAACTAGAATCGGAATTCAGGTTGTGCGGTTTACGCGCATTATGTAAATATGACAGTAAATCCCAAATTCATGCTATGAAATATTTGTTTGTTAAATTTCTGCTCTTATTACAAAGGAGAGCTTGAAATATTTATCTTATGCCTTGTATAAAGTTTCAAATAAACGCATTGTAATGTTTCCATTACTTAAAGAGATGGTTTATTGATTTCAAACTTGACTGAATTTGGTATCATTGCAATCGAAAAATTACACTGAGTAAAATCATTACATTTGTGTAACTTGTACAGTTGAGCGAAATTTATAAAAGTTGATTGAACTTGACGAGAAATCAACCCACTCAACGCCCCGAAAACATCGTAAGTCAGCTGATTTTTTAAGTGACATCACAATATGAACAGAGATGCAGTTTGCGTGTGATTCACATGTATTTCATTGACTCTCGAGTACCATACCCAACGCTGTTTAACTTCATCAAAATCCCCTGGAAATTAAATATGGATATGGACGAAAACATACTTGATTATACTCCAGAAGGCTCCTCCATCGCATGGTTTTGGTTCTTAATCTGATGTTAGTCTAGATAAATGGTATATAACTTCCAAAATGCGAGTGAATATATCGTCGATGTAGCGTTCAAGTTTCCTGTAGCTTGTAGCTGTGAGTGCGCACTCTGTGCATGTACTATGTGTGCAATACACTGACCTCTATGCGTGCATCACATCTAGCGCAGCATGCTAGCCAGCCTAGCCCGTAGCCCGGCGCTCGAGCTAGCTGTGAATCGCGAACCGGACTGATCTGTTTCTCTCGGTTTTTCAGGTCCTATACGACTTAATTTATCAAAAATGTAAATTAATCAGCCTAATCACACATTTTTGTAATGAATATCTGGACAATTCTATGTAAATTTGTCGCCTATTTTACTCCAAAAGAGTCGTTAGGTCAGCATGCAAAATGTCCTTTGCCTTCCCAGATCAGACACATACACGCTGAAGTGCCCTCAGAATATGTGATTATTTTTCTGATTTATATGCTCAAATGCGACGGGAAAAAATATGAAAATCAAACAAACATTTGTAGAAAGTATCATTTATTCAGTGTATCTCATTCAAAATGCCAAAAATAGAGGAAATATCACCACTGGCGGTAAATATACAAACAACGTTAACCCATATCTGAAAATTGCAATGGGTATCCAACATTGTCCCGAATGTGTGATGTAGGTTGTTCATATTGTGACGTCATCGTTTCGCATGTAAAATAACGTCGTCAATGCACTTAGTGAGTGGGTTCAGGAAAGGGTAACAAAATTGCATTTAATTTATTCCTCACAACAGTGAGGGCTTCAAAAGTACTTTGCTCATTTTGTTAATGTTCTCAGCAATCTGTAGAGGTGTAATTGGCCCATTTTCCACATTTCAATGAACCATTTCTTTAAGCAGTGCAACGTTTGGAATAAATAAGCATTTAATATTGAATTAATAAAGATTTTGAACTTAAAAGGACCAGTTGCAATGTGTACGCGCGCATCTAACTCTGTGCATGATCGCGGCGTTGCTTACAGCACGCGCATAGATTTCCCCCACGTACGCATACAGTGTATATATAAGATAGATTTTTCGGATTCGGGGCGATTCGGGAGAATCGCGCAACAAATTGGTCCAACGTCGACTCGCAAGAGGCGCTCAACAAATTGGTCCAAACTTAACACTGAACTTTAAATAACATTTACTAATTCCCTAAACTCTCCTCCATAAACAAACAGGTATAGTTCCTTCAAGTTAATATAAAGTCCATTACCAATTTACAGTGTTATAACAAACAGATTTTATAAACATAAGTATTAACTTGTGTGTATATATATATTATATAAAGACTTATTAAATTTGTAACAGTGGCAATAATATTATTGATGTAAAGAAAGAAATGATTAAATGAAGTTTTTGTTTTTGTGTTCAAACTAAAATCTTGTCTCAAACAAATGTGTTCTTCTTTTTGAGTGTCAATTTAGTTATTCCATTTACCTGTATTTCTATAGTCATATATTTTGACTGAAACGAATTAGAATTTTATAAGATACTGTACATCGCTTCTATCTCTCTTTAACGAGATATGGCCACAAATACCAGGCTCGCCGTGAGGGAAGGTAGGGGCGATGCGGTCGACGCCCTCAACGAGGGCGACGGCCGGTACAATACGTATACATGGGTCAATTCAAAATGGCCGCCCAGGCTCGTTCGATTACTGTTGTTATACATGTTTAGATCGTAATTTTCCAGAAGAAATAAATTAAAATACTATAATATTTATTTATTTCTTTATTCATATTGGAAAATTTGTCCAATATTATCACAATTACAGAATTCATTTTTTGATTCATTGGGTTTGAGCCAAACTTGTTTTGATCAGCGCCTAGTACGCACATGTATTTATGTGTATAGCTCGTGATCGCGATGTTGCAGAGGTCAGAATTTGGGATTTAAAGATTGAGGGCATGTGTATCATCAAGCGCAGGCTCGGTACTCATGAAACTCATCAGCCAGCTAGATGTTTGCTTCTAAGTTAAGGTAAGGTGGGAATTTGATTTATTTAAACTTCCTTGACAATGTCTTAGAAAGTAGAATTATTGTGACCGAATTCTATTTCAAATCTATTTACGGTAGATTCTTTTTAGGCGAAGTTCTCAGGTTCCCAATGAGTCATGGAGTATTTGGTTATCAGATTCATTATTTGACTACTGGCTTTACCGGGCAGGTAGTTGATTAAACATTTAGTACTCGAAACGGGCCTAAAATCAATATGCTGGAAAAAAAAATTGATTTACCTTTCTCATTTGACCTTTGACCTCTCCTGTCTTGCTGACCAGCCCAAGCAGCTCATCTTGGCTGTAGAGAGGTTCATTCCACTGGGTGGGGTCCGAGGGCGGGGTGACGTTGAGGGTAGAGATGGAGTCCCTTCCCATGGTGAACCCCTCCTCCTCGGTGGATGCAAAGTGATCCGTGCATCCGCTTACTCTGATCAATTACAACCATGATATTCAGGGTGGAAAAAGAAAGAAATACAATAATTTCTGCTGACAGCTTAATGGGGTTTAGGGTTTAAACTTAAAGTTTATGTCTAGTTATGGTAGCAAGTGGATTAAAAAAATTATGTCCTGGTATTTCTCCACTTTTATTACAAGATACATGTGCCAGATAGGTTGAAATTCCATCCATGCTTTCAGGGAGTGTTTCACAAAGACTAAGATCGACTTACGTTTGACTTGAACTATGCCAGGCCATTCATGCTACTGCTTGCTTTCACCATTTGCTGGCATTGGTCAAGAGACGTATATATCTACATAATTTACATTTTTTTATAATTCATTAATGAAGGAAAAAAAATGTAAATTCTGTAGAGTTGTGACGAGCATTGAGAGACCAATTGTGAGAGCAACTACTGGCATGAATGGTCTGCCATAGTTCAAGTCCAACTTTGGTCGATCTTGGTCTTTGTGAAACACCCCCTGGTAAATTTTGGGAATGAATCTGACAGGAATGTCTTTTGGAGGCCGTCTGCTAGTGACCCGTGCAACAATATCATAGAGATTGATTTTTTGAACCTGAGCTACCCTTTCGTTTTATACATGGCAATCGTAAGAGGGGATTTATGTGCCTGGGCCAGCGACATAAGTTATTTTACCTCTCTTATTTCTTTGACATTCCACATGGGGACAAAAATTACACTGCAACATAAAATTGTCATTTTATCTACTAAATTCATAGAAATCTGGCTAAAGGTTTGAGGGCCTTAACAAAACTATACATACTGTAGGTTTGTACTCATTGGTCCATATTCTAATAATTCAGTTAAACCTGACCCTAGGTCTAAAATCATGGTTATACAAAAGAGAAACTTAGGCCTCAGGCTATCATCTCTTGTTAAACCTGATTTTGGACAAATGCCTTAACCTAGCACTAGGTTTGACTTCTAGTACAATACGGGCCTTGTAATTTTACACAGAGTTCACAACTTTCTGGCTCTCTCTAAAAAAATTGTGAGTCATATCATACTAATTACCTGCAGTGTAACGTTGCTCCACCGAGATCCTCGGCCGACACCCTCTCACCTGTTGCTGCATGGACCAATGGTGGTCCAGCCAGGAAGATGGTACCGATCTTGTGCATGATGATGGCCTCATCTGCCATGGTGGGTACATATGCACCACCAGCGGTGCAGGAACCACACACTATTGCAATCTGGAAAGGGAAAAGGAAAGTTACGGCATTACAGCTAGAGTATAGGGTGTCCCTGGTGGGGTTCATAACCAGGAAGATGGTACCGATCTTGTGCATGATGATGGCCTCATCTGCTAGAGTCGGTACATATATGCACCACCAGCGGTGCAAGAACCACACAATATTACAATCTGGAAAGGGAAACAGAAAGTTACAGCATTATAGCTAGATTATAGTGTGTCTTTAGTGGGGTTCATAACCAGGAAGATGGTACCGATCTTGTGCATAATGATGGCCTCATCCGCCATGGTGGGTACATATGCACCACCAGCGGTGCAAGAACCACACACTATTGCAATCTGGAAAGGGAAAAGGAAAGTTATGGCATTATAGCCACGGTATATGTCTCTAGTGGGATTCATAACAAATAAATGCATCTGGGCCCCATCCTATAAAGCGCTGCAATTGATTAGAATCAATCGCAAGTCCTCTAATCAGACACAAGTTTGCAGTCTCTTATCTGTTATGTACATAGTTGTGATTGATATTAATCCCAGTTCAATCAATAATCACCATTTTTCTCCTCTGGACCTAGATATCCAAGTTCCAAATATCTTTCTCTCAGAAAGACATTGGACTTGCCCCCACCCAACAAAATTATTTAAAAAAAACAATTAAAAAAACAACAACAAAAAAACAATATTATTAATACAAAATAAAGAATTAAACTATCCTCTTGCACAAGTACTTACCTGAGATATTCCTTGAGCTGAGAGGATTGCTTCATTGTAGAAGACCCTGCCACCATGATTCTTATCTGGAAAAATCTCAGACTGAAAGGGAGGATAAAGCAAAGAGACATCCAAACAATCCATTCAGGGTTTCAAGAGTCATGTAACAGTTTGAATTTTGTCTTTATATTTCAGTTAGTAAATTTCTTACCTCCCTTATCCACTATTACATATTCATTTATATATTTGCATTCTTCATTTGCATATTCATTTTCCCAGCTCAGGTTCCCATTTCATTCACCTTCTTACAGCACAGTCTTTCAGTTGCACTACTGCCACACCCTATTTTCCTCTCTCTCCTTCAAACCTATTCCTTTTGTTGTCTTCTCATTCTCTATGCATGGTTTCCTTTTCCTGCCCTAGCAACATGCACTTTCTCTTTTCTCATTCATTCTCTTTGCCTCTCACCTTTGATCTATCTAGCCTGTTCACATCACTGGTTTCTCTCATCACATGACTTTCCCCTGATTGGTTTATTTTGTTATGATGCCTGATTTGTACTAACAGACATGTTATAATTTTGAATATTAAAGTAAGTTCTGTTTCGTCCTTCTTCGAGTGAGGTTGTCTTATCTACTGTCCTGAGTTACTTGAGTTTTGTTGGAGAGTTTAGATTGTTTTTGAGGCAGCATGTTTGATGATTGATTTCGGCCAACTATAATTTCCCTCGGTTTAATAGACACGTTACAATTGGTGTTGTAAATGGAGATAGCAACCCATTTATGAAAGGGATGTTCACATTGGCAAAACTGTGTTTTGCTGTTTGTCTATTGGACACTTTCTAAATAATAAAAAAAAAAATTGAATATTCATATGAAGTACATAGTCATAATTTAGGATATGGACAATGTGAACAGTAAAGCAGTGGTGTTTTAATTTTATCGACTGTTGCTAATTTACACATATATAACAAGTTCATGGTGCAAAATAATTGCTCTTTTTTATCATACACCAGGGATACTATTTACACAACCACACTAGAGGCACCTTTTTATACTACTTGACACACAGTCACAAGTCACCTGCAACGGTAGAAATGCTCCGCCACTGTCGATGATGTAGATCGCAGGGAGGGAATTCTGCTGACAAATCTCCTGCATTCTGAGCTGCTTCTTCACCGTGATAGGATAGCTCGTTCCTCCCTTGATGGTAGCATCTGATGCAGACACAGTACACCATGTCCCCCTCACTTTACCAATCCCTAAAACATTTGATAAAGTCATATTAAACATGTAGATCTGACATTATTAGAGTCAAACATAATGTTGGTCCATTCGTTAATTGTTCTCCATCCTCTTGTCAAGTCAAAAATATGAAATACCTGTAGTCTATATACCCCCAAATTGAAATACAAAGTCTGCTATTAGGCTGCAGATCTTTTTCCATTCATTTAAACAGATCAGCGGTCATATATGAAAACGATTATATCTTTTATGCTAGGAAAAATCATGTTAACTGTCATAACAAAGTCAACTTGCGCAGAACTAAAACTTACTATTGGTGCTTGCACAGATATCTCCAGAGGTCTATGCGAGTGCAGCTAGCTTTGCAGCCATTAACCTACGATTTTCTTTATTCTCTATGCCATTTAATATTCATGGCAATTAATATCCTTTATCTAACACAAAAAATAAGTAGATCCTGTTTTTAATAAAAACAGACCGCCATTGCCGTACTATTGTCATATCTTGTGCTCGTCAAGCGTTGAGTGTACAGTGCAAGAAGAAGAGCATTTTAATGTCTCGACTATAGGGCAGAGTGCCCAGTATTCGGTCACTTAAGGGGAAATCACTAATATTTTGAATTCTTAACTCTTTTATTTGGCAATCTACCCATCAAAAGAAAAGAAATTTATTCCTCTAACAGGATTTTATAGTCACTTAAAATATAGAATAATGATAAGCAAAATACTTCCGAAAGAAGACGGAGCATTTTTCTGCCCAGAATTCGGTCGCGCCGATTAGAATTCGGTCACGCGATTTGTGCGTGGTATCTCCGTTGCCAAGGAGCGAAGCGTATTTGCGTACTATTTTCACACAATTGCGCGATAAAGCACTGAATGTCAATGCGTTGACCGAATACTGTCCGAGCGATACCGTATGGCAAGGGTATCGTATAAATACCTCTCGCACATCGGCAGGTGCGTCATTTGCAAATTCACTGCGATGGAGTGAACACGGAAGTGATTCTCTTTAGGCCTACACACATACTAAATTCATTGCGACAGCACAAGTAGTTGTTTCGCAATAGCTTCTACATATGGCTATGCATGTTAGCACATGTACTAAGAGATTTCGAGCTAAGTTGGAGATCTTTCCGGGGTCCTAAATCTGATTTAATTTTGAGAGTTAAGAAAAGTTGTTCAGCTGCCTGATTTGTGCAAGTTTCGTGGCTCTTAAATTATTTGTTAAATTGTTACAGCTGTTGAAACGGCTGTCTGACCTAGCCTTAAGGGCTCTCTCGAAATGTTTTTTTAATGATATTATTCGAGAGAGCCTTAAACGGCTCCCATACCCCTGCACGGAGAGGCATGTAAACAAAACTCAAAAGTGGTCCAAAATCACACTTTCGCGCACCCGACCAATATTGGACAGTGGCTTTGATAAATTTTGTCCGAGTTTTGGTCTTAATTAGCGCTTTAATTTCAAAATCGGATCTAAAAATAACAAAATAAGAGCAATTTTCTTACCAGACCGATACAGCTCAGCTCCCTTTTCACGTGTACCGTGTGAATTCACGATGTCTACACAATGGTGATGACCTCTGACTGGCACTTCCGTAATTGTGGGTAAATTGTGCTGCTTCCGTATAATGCGCTGTATGAGTGTTATTCAGCGCATTATACGGAAGCAGCACATTTACGAAGTGCTAGTCAGAGGTCATCACCATTGTGTAGACATCGTGAATTCACACGGTACACGTGAAAAGGGAGCTGAGCTGTATCGGTCTGGTAAGAAAATTGCTCTTATTTTGTTATTTTTAGATCCGATTTTGAAATTAAAGCGCTAATTAAGACCAAAACTCGGACAAAATTTATCAAAGCCACTGTCCAATATTGGTCGGGTG
The DNA here is from genome assembly GCF_000002235.5 of Strongylocentrotus purpuratus. NCBI lineage: Eukaryota > Metazoa > Echinodermata > Echinoidea > Camarodonta > Strongylocentrotidae > Strongylocentrotus > Strongylocentrotus purpuratus. The sequence goes on from NW_022145609.1 coordinate 18,549,790, forward strand.
CGCGAAAGTGTGATTTTGGACCACTTTTGAGTTTTGTTTACATGCCTCTCCGTGCAGGGGTATGGGAGCCGTTTAAGGCTCTCTCGAATAATATCATTAAAAAAACATTTCGAGAGAGCCCTTAAGGCTAGTCTGACCGAATACTGGGCGTGCTACCCTAGACAATACTTAACAGATATCTAAAAAAAAACTTAAAGTGCAAGTTTAAAAAGGGTTAAATCAGTAAACAGTAGAGATATTACCACAAACGTTGCTTGCAGCTGGAATTCTCCCGTACTCCATATCCCACCCAGCTAGAGAAGAGAGTTCAAGGAATTCATTATCGTAGTCATCCAAAAGAAGTCTTAATCTGTCTCTTACAAATATTTTCTTGTTCAACTCTGTGTGTTTTTTCATTGATTTCTCTCCACCTCCAGCATGCACAAAGCCCAAAATTTCCTGAAGTTGTTCATTTAACCGATAATTGTGAACAAAATTAGTTTGGAAATCCACATGTCCTGTATCAACGTCTCCTTCCAAAGGAACGAATGGTGTTTCTGAAGATTTTGATGCCGCACTGGAGCAAGTGCGGAACCGTGTACATTGCCATGGCGCGGTTGGTGTTTTCTGGACCTTCGAGGACGAGCAAGGACGGAAAACGTTTAGTCTTGGAGATCCAATCTTACAAAGCATCTGCATGAAAGTAGTCATGATGAATACGCTATTTAAAGCAAAGCATTAGTTATATATCCCGATCACAATATTAAAAGATCAATAATAATGCAAACCGTCTTCGGCTCTCTTGTTTTGATTGATCCTCCCACCTCGATCTACCTTTTTCTCCGTGGTACAAGTGGTGGAGTTAAGTTGACAAAATAAAAAGGAAATATAGAAGCGGCTACGCTTTTTGTTATTGTTGCCGTTAGTGTTCTTGTCCCGGGGGGGGGGGGGGGGGGGGGGGGGGGGGGGGGAGGGTACTCACATATTAAGACATACGGGGGTGTACCGCTCTAATGGGTGACTTTCCACAAAAAATCTCTAAACATGGGTCCCATTTTTGACAAAAATACCATTAAAAATCAAATGGGTCTGTGTGTTTTTTTAAATTTCCAAAATTTTTGAAAAATACCCCAAAATTGTGAAAAATGGGCCTTATTTCGAGAACAAAATTAGGTTTCGAGGCTTCAGCGACACACCCCGACCAAAAAAAAAATAATCTGATTACCCCCCCCCCCCCCCCCGGATTGTTGTTGTTGTTAGTTTGGCTTCTACAGTATCATTTTTTAGTGTCACCCCCTTTGCCACCCCCTCCCCAATCTCGTACAAAAAAGAACAAAATATCACATTTTTTTGTTGGTACATCACTTTATTAATACTTCAGCAATAAAGGAACAGAGATATTACGACAAAGGCATAACAAGAAAAGGATAGCATAATATTAAAGCCCTGCATGATTAACGGTCCATGCAGATGCAGGGCAGGTAACGTAAACAATCATTACAAATCATTAAAAATAGCTTTAAACAATCAGCTAGATAGTTATACAGATTAGGACAGGTAGCCAATGTGATCAATATTAGTAATTATTTACTTAACTCTTTGAAAACAAATTGTTCACTGATTAGTAATACCTCAAAGCTGTTTTCACGTACACCTTTTCTTTCGTAGAACTCACAAATACAATCATTGTTTGCGCTAAAAAGATCTTTGGAAGGGGATAGTTTGTTTACTAATTTGGCAGCCACATTTGATGATTATGATTATAATTAGTATAATAAATATAATTCAAGTTCAAGTTCAAGTTCAAGTTTATTCAAACCAAATCAAACATAAACAATGGTATAAGATATAACAGCAAGGAACACAAGAATGATAGGTTTGGGACCCCAGTGAAGCACAGCTTGTGAACGGGGCCCCTTTACATAGTAGACTATACAGTAGGTATATAATGGCAGATAATGGCAAGGAGTAACATATTTACAACGAGTATAACTCATGTTTATGTAACAATGTAACAACTATAGTAACAACATAACAAATTATGCAGATGAGTATACCCCCACCCCCCATTTACAACACATACACAAACACACACACACACACACACGCACACACACATATAACGTACACTTCATACATGGCTACCTCATCTTGTTTTATAATACATTCATGTATCTGATAGCAATCTGTCGAAAAGGTGTTTTTTACAAGATATTTTAAACCGAGACAATGTAGTAATACTAATTATATTAAGGGGTAACTTATTCCACTTTTTAACACAGACAGTTCTAAATGATTTTAAGGCAGTATGGGTCCTGGCGTATGACTGATGGACAAGGTTACTCTGACGAGTATGATAATGATGGATGGAAGAGTTTTCCACAAACACATTAGTCAAAAATGTATACTGGAGTGATTGACATTTAAACATAAATATTAAGCAATTAAGAGATACCAATTCATCAAAAGGCAAAATATGCAGTTGCAAAAACAAAGGAGTACTAGGTGATCTATATTCTGAATTTGTTATATACCTAACAACTTTCTTTTGAAGTACTTGCAACTTATGTACATGGGTCCTAAATGTGTGACCCCAAGCAATATTACAATACATCAAATGAGGCATAATAATAGCATTATATAAAGTAACTAAGGTGTATTGGGGGAGGAAATGACGAAGTTTGGATATTACTCCGGTACTGCGAGACACTTTAGTACATACTTTATCAAGATGTTCTTTCCATGATAAATATTCATCAACCGTAACACCAAGAAATAGCACATGTTGACTGCGATTGATCTGTTGACCACCAACAACTAAGGGGTGAATATTTTCAGGGATTTTCCTCCCTCTAGACCTAAATATTACACATTGAGTTTTACCAGTATTCAATAACAGTTTGTTACAACAAAACCATGTAAAGAGTCTACAAATTTCAGTATTAGCTGACTGCATAAGAGAGTGTACATTCTTGTGAGAATACAACAAACATGTATCGTCAGCAAAAAGAGAATATGTAAATAATTGAGACGAATTAATAATATCATTAATGTAAATCAAAAACAGCAAAGGGCCAAGAACAGATCCCTGAGGTACACCATACTTCACATTGCTAGATTGAGACTTGGCACCATTAACGACAACAAATTGTAATCTATTTTCCAAATAACTTTTAAACCAATTTAGTGCTATACCTCGAACACCATAATGATTGAGCTTTCTTAAGAGTATATCATGATCAATTGTGTCAAATGCTTTTGACAAGTCTAAAAATATTCCAAGGCAATAATTCCCGCTGTCAATTGCACATATTATTGTATTTACCAAATTTAAAACACCCATAGTAGTGGAGCAATTTTTACGGAAGCCAAATTGCTGGGGGATCAAAACATCATTAAGAAGCAAAAACTCATTTAATCTTTTGTAGACTAATTTCTCAAGAATCTTTGAAAATATTGGTAACAAGGCAATTGGTCTATAATTCTCAATGCATTTACGATCATTCTTTTTATAAACTGGAACTACCTTTGCTATTTTTAACTTATCAGGAACTAACCCTTGAGACATTGACTTATTGAATATATCACAAAGCGGACCTGCAATAACATGCATACAATCTTTTATAACTCTAGGAGAAATATCATCTGAGCCAGATGACTTAGATGGTTTCAAATCTAAGACAAAATTAACAATCTCATGCACAGTTGTTGGTCTAAAAAATAGAGAGGATCGGTTATCCCGAGGCAACAAATAATCTTCAAATAATGTCTGAACAGGTGGAATTTCTCTACTTATCCTTGCAGGCAAATTAATAAAATACTTATTAAAATATTCAGCTTTATCTAGATTTGAATTTAAATGAATTTCCCCGTGGTACATTTCATCTGGTATTGGATCCTTTTTACCCCTCCCAAGTAAATCATTTATATGAAACCAAGTCTTCCGTATATCCCTCTGTGTACTTTTAAATACATCATCATAATAACTTTTCTTGTTATTACGGACTAAATTAGTCAAGGTGTTTTTATAGTCTATATATTTCTTTCTCTTCGCCTCACTTTTATGCCTAATGTATTTACAATAAAGCTTATTTTTATGATTTATAGATTTTAGAAGACCTTGGGTGATCCAAGGTTTTTTACATTTCTTTTTCCTACTCAACCGAACAAGAGGAAAATGAAATTCATACAAGTTACCAAAAATTCTTAAAAAATAATTATAACTATCATCTACATCATTAAGACTATAAAGAAGAGACCAATCAATAGTAAGAAGATCTTGCTTAAATCTCTGAACTCTTTCATTTGTAATCACTCGTCTAAAAACTGTAACATTTACCTTTTCATTTGAAAGAGACTTCCCTTTATTAATACTAAAAATGGGCATATGATCAGACAAATCCGAACAAAGAATTCCACAATCAAAATCATCTTGAATACAATTTGTAAAAATATTATCTATCAATGTTGAGGTAGTAGAAGTAATACGAGTCGGTTTAGTAATCAAAGCAAATAAACCAAAAGATGTTAAAAAATCAACAAAGTCTTTTACTCTGCCATCAGAATCACAATTTAATAAATTAATATTAAAATCACCCATAAGATAGACATCTTTCTTTTCCCGGCCAATAGCCTGCATATGATAATCAAAAGAATGAATGAAAGAAGCAATATCATTATCAGGTGCTCTATATACACAACCAACAATGGATTTCACATTATCAATGGCTATTTCTACAAAAATAGACTCAAAACCAGCATGCTCGCCCGATAAATCAGTACGCAACTTATAATCAATACCATCCCTGACGTACAATAATACCCCACCACCTCGTTTATTAGATCTACAAACTTGTACAAGAAAATATCCAGGAATGTCAAACATACACGTATTTGTTGTTTGCTTGAACCAGGTTTCTGAAATTCCAATCACAGAAAAATTATGTTTTAAACATGACAAGAAAACTAAAAAGTCTTCATAATTCTTAAAAAGACTTCTCGCATTTATATGCATAATGGATATTTTACTTAAGTTATTACATTGAAAATCACTACAGTCCATATACTTGCAGTCACTGACTACATGATCAAGGTAATCTTGAACATTGTCATCCATGATAAAAATTTGGGCTTTGATGGGAAACCACCAAGTATAACAAGGTAATAGAACTTAAGTTCATGAGGACATAAGTAAACAACAAACAAGTGAACAGATCAAATTGTAGAGGAGGAGCCTTCACACATACACTCACAAACACCCATATCAACACACACACAACACTAAATACAAAGTAAAAGATCAATGGATATATATACATGTGTAATATGTAAGAAAGAAAAATCTTACAAGCAAGAAAAATGTTCAGAAAAAGAGTTGGTGCAAAACCTCTGGGATTGATAGAGAGTTACTAGGTATTTAAGAACGTTTCAACTCATTACAAGGTTGAAACTTGTCGAAGGGAAGAGAAGGCCCTTTTCATAGAAATTCCCTCCTCATTGGTTTTTAAGGCGGCCATGATCCTCCCGTCGATGGACCAAGCAGCCTCAACTTTGGGGTGGTTGACAAGCTTCATCAGGATCTGGTGATTCGTCTGAGTCAGGTCCTCTTGGATCGAGATTCCAGAACCCTTCAGACGTCTCCTATCCTTCATCATGGCTGCCTTTTTCTTATACTGGGTGAATTTCACCAGGATGGGGCGGGGCTTCTTAGCATCAGGACGAGGCTTGCCTGAGCGGTGTGACCGATCAATATCAGCAGGCGAAATTTCGCATGGAAGGTGATCAGACACGGCCTTGATCACAAGTTGGTCAGTGACCTCACCCTTCGACTCCGGAACGCCAAATATGCGGACAGAATTCCTCCTACTATACTGCTCAAGATCATTAGCCCGCACGTTGAACATATTCACTTCCTCTGACAGCTTATTCATCGAGAGAGAAAGGGACTGAACTTCAGCCTCTTTCTTATCTAGCTGATTCCGCAACTCCATAAGCTCACCTTCCTGCCTATCAAGCCGGTCTTCATTGGCCTGAAGCCGCTTGGCTAGAATCTTCTCCACGCACCTCTCCAAGACAGAGATGAATTCATCCTCGCAAAACAGTTTTTTAAGCATGGTAGACATGTTGGAAAAGTCTGGATCAAGACTATCTTGCGAAAGCCCTTCACTACGCTTACGAGTAAGAGGACCTTGACCAGCCATGGTTTTTTTTTGTTGAATACAGCAATAAATCAAACAAGTGAGGAAGAAAAAAAGAACTCAGCAGTGAAGTAAGCAGTCAAAATGAAGGTGGAAAACATGCAGGAAAAATCACATGTCACTTACACAGAATGATATGTGCGGGACTGCAGTGTAAACATTGCTGGATCGAGATGAAGTTATATGGTCAAAAACAGTTAAAAAGAATCCACATTCTGGCCAGCTCACAGTATAAAAGTTTTCAAAAACATGTCCCAGAGGCTTTAACGTAAAGTCCCACAGAATTACATGATGAATAACCGCAAAGAATATGAATCTAGTCTAGAGCTAGAGTCTAGACTTGCTCTGCTCTGCTCTGCTCTGTTCCAATTAAGGATTCAGGGATTAAAGCCCAATTAATTCAACGTCCCTTTTTCTTGCTACCGACAAATAGTTGTATCATAATACATTTATATTTAATTGCCTTAATTTATTTACTAAATATACTTTAGATGTTTACAATCGTTTTGAATACATGTATTTGTTTGTAGGCCTACTTTCCTAAAAACTTTGTGCAATACATTTTACTTATTTCCATGTGAATATCGTAAATCGATGATTTACTTATAATGAACAACCTGTCTTTTACCACTCCAAAGATAAGTTTTTAATTCAAAATATAATCTTTTGCGATTTCTCGTCTTGTCTTTAGATGTTTAAAATGGTTTTGAATAATCGCTAAACTCCTGATGTAATTTCAACAACCCATTTTTCTAAAATTCTCATTTGAACTCTTTGGTTTTCTGTTTATATATTTTATATTTTATTTTTAACTTAAGCCAATCTATGTTCATTGTAAAATTGATATGTCTATTTTGTAAATGTGCATGCTTTTATTCGTGAACTGTATCGCAATTCAGCCTCACGGCTGCGAAGATATTTTAATAAACCTTGAATTGAATTAAATACTACGTAATGTGAGAGGAGTATGAATAATTGAAGGGGACACAAGTCATTACCTTATTTCTGAAAAATGAATAATTGAATAATAACCATTTTTTAAAGGAAAAGAGTCAAAAGATTTGTTCGTATCATTTTGTTTACTACGTTATCCCTTTTCGGTTACGATTTTTTTCTTCTGACAAGCAAAACAAAAAGGCCATTAGCCATTGATTCGTTCTTCCGCGATCCTCCTTTTTGGGGTGCAGGGGGTGGGGGCATGTGCGCCGATTACCACCCCCACCCCCTTTCACGAGAGGGTAGCAAAGGGTTTTTAAAACCTCGAAATTCATCGATCTCCTGCCTGGAAAGCATTCAACGGAGGAGATAGAAGTGGTCTTTATTCTTCTTTACCTGGATGCACATATAAATTCTTTAATGTTTTGTACCGTAACTTATACATCTCTCTTTCACTGTCTCTTTCTTCTCTCCCCCTCTGTCTCTCTCTCTCTTTCTTTTTCTCTCTCTCCCTCTCTCTCTCTCTCCCTCTCTCTCGCACTCTCTCTACCCTCTCTCTCTCCCTCCTACCCCCTCTCTCACTCTCTCTCTCTCTTTCTCCCTCTCTCTCTCTCTCTCCCATGTTCCTCGAACTTTCCTTCTATTTGCCAAATCATGTTCACTATAAGCCCCATCGGTATGATATGCATATAATACATTTTAAAAATTTATGCCAATCCCGACTACCTCTCATCATAATTACTTCCATTTGCTTAAAAATCAAGCGTTTTGTTTAGAAACTTGATGAATAACATGATAAATAATATGATTGTACTCATCGTTAATTTACAAGAAAATATTCATTATCCAAATACAATATAATCAGGGATTTGACTTTGTATTTCGTTACATCGAGCCAAGTCACAAATGGATATAGGAAAGTTTGTATTATCATAATGGCTTCATTGATTGTAAATAACATAGGACGATAATAACATAGAACGCTTTATAGAGTTCTATAGAACTCTATAACATTCCAAATTCTCTATATAACTTTTAAGGTTTCTCTATAGACAGCGGTTTCCTTTATATAATTCTATAGAATAAGTTTTCTATAGATCTAAATTTCTATAGAAAATTTAATTAAAAAAATGGCATCCCCACTTCTCTAAAATGTTTACGGTTGTCTGTAAAATTCAGTTTCCTCTAACGAATTCTATAGAATAAGTTTTCTATAGATCTACATCTCTATAGAAAATTTAATTTAAAAAATGGCGTCCCCACTTCTCTATAGAATTTTTACGGTTGTCTATAGAAATTAGTTTCCTCTATAGAGTTCTAAAAAATAAGTTTTCTATAGATCTAAATGTCCATAAAAAAGTTAATTTTTAAAAATGGCGTCCCCGCTTCTCTATAGAATGTTTACGGTTGTCTATGAATCGGTTTCCTCTATAGAGTTCTAAAGAATAAGTTTTCTATAGATCTAAATTTCCATAAAAAAGTTAATTTTTAAAAATGGCGTCCCCGCTTCTTTATAGAATGTTTACGGTTGTCTATGAATCGGTTTCCTCTATATAATTCTATAGAATAAGTTTTCTTATGCATATTCATGATAATTTGCATGTTTTAACAGAAAACGTTATTATCATGATCTGTCAACCAAATGTGACAATTAACATTAATTTTGTGATTTTCATTTTTGTAGTCAATCATTGACAAATATATTATAAATGTCCGATTTTTTTTACATGTAAACTTAAGACGTAAAATAGATATATTGATATATGTAATTTACTAACCAGTAAACACATGTATAATTTTGTGTATGTAAGATCTCCGCGCTAATTATTTAACATTATACCCGACTGTATTTTGTTCAAATGATCTTTGTGATTGGGCAATTGCAGGAGTCTATATAAATATGGTTTAGTTAGTGGCCAGATGCCATGCAATATTGAGTATTAATTATCAATTGATTGCTGGTCGCTACTGAATAATCAACTGGTTTTTAACTGGTAAAAAATAGTCTATAGAATTGCGTATAGAAATTCTATAGATTTTTTTAATAGAATTATATAGAACTTTTTTGTAAGGGATAGGTCAGGAAAAAGATGAGGATGTGGCTATTAGATGCATAAGCCATTTGAAATGTGGAAATATTTACTGGCCTCTTGATTTTAACTTTAACTTCATAAAGATATAGCATTTTGACAATTCTAGTAAGTATTGATGATCCTGTTTGTGTTCTGCATAGTTTGGTCTCTTTAGACTTCACTCCATGTACATGAACATTATTTTATCGAGAGAGTTCTGTATACCAGGGCCCCGTCGTATGAAGAGTTAATATAGGATTTTCCGGCCAAATTCGCGAGTTTTTCATTTAAATTAATTTGTCTTGCGTTCAAATTCGACGGTTTTATTGCTGTCAGATATATCTCGGGTTTATATTCCTTTTTCTAGTTTTCAAATCTATGAAGTTTTCGTTAGAATTTATGTATGTTTCATTCAAATTAATGAATAATGTGCTTCTTTCGCTATTTGGTCATTCGATTTGGCGCAACACGATTTCTGACATCACGAAGGTGTACTTTTAGCATTCGAATTCATTTGTAGCATTCAAATTAGCACTGTGTACACTTAAATTGATGGTCAATATACATTTCTCGTTTATTACACACTTTTTCTTTCAAGATTGTTTTTTTCCAAGTGTATTTCATCATATTTTATTTTATTGAATTTATACACCTTATATACTTTTAGATTTATCTGAAATTCATCATCCTTTAAGTTTGATTGTTAAGCAAAACAAAAACGACTTACATCTATGGACTTGATGGTCTCAATATTTTTGTAAGTTTTCATGTAAGGAAGTTGTTTGTCTTGTGTTTCATCATACATTTATTATGGAGGAAGGGTACAATATTGTGACTGGGTTAGGTATTTTTGTGTCCCTATTTTTCCGGGGTATTTGAACATGTCCGTGCAGAAATGCCATATCCTTTGATGTCGCCCCTTGTTACACCCACAAATGTAATAACACCCACAAATGTAATAACACTTTACCCACAAATGTAATAATTTTGAATCACCCACAAATGTAATAATGACTTTACCCCCAAATGTAATAAATTTGAAGTGATATTTTGTCGAATTTGTTCAAACCTAAAACCCTGTAATAAAGCATGGGTATAGCGCGCAGTCTTTACTCCAGACCCGGTTATTTAAAAACAATTAAAAAATATTCAAAACTAAGACCCCATAATCCTTTTCCTGTGGAATATCATACGAATCGAGCGTAGTCTTTCCTCCAGACCTGGTTATTTAAAAGTAAAAAAAAAAACTTTTAAACTAAGACCCCACCATTTTCCAAACTAAGACCCGGTAATAAAGCATGGGTTTAGAGCGTAGTTTTTCTTCCAGACCAGGTCATTTCAAAACTTTTTAAAAATCTTCAAAACTAAGACCCCCATCATCTTATTCCTGTGGAAGAACATGAGTATTGAGCGTAGTCTTTCCTCCAGACCAGGTTATTCAAAAGTTTTTAAAAAAAACAACAACAACAACAACAACAAAAACTTTTAAACTAAGACCCCTCCATCTTCCAAATTAAAACCCGGTAATAAAGCACCGGGTCTGGAGGAAATACTACGCTCAATACTCATGTTCTTCCACAGGAATAAGATGATGGGGTCTTAGTTTTGAAGATTTTTAAAAAGTTTTGAAATAACCGGGTCGGGAAGAAAAACTACACTATAAACCCATGCTTTATTACCGGGTGTTAGTTTGGAAGATGGTGGGGTCTTAGTTAATTTTTTTTTTTTTTTTTTTTTTTTTTTTTAACTTTTAAATAACCGGGTCTGGAGGAAAGACTACGCTCGATTCGAAAGACTACGCTCGATAGTGATGATATATAAAGCATTAATACTATCAATTATCGACTATGGTTGCGAAGCATACAACTCGGCTACGACAAGCGCAAAAAATATGTTGAACTCAGTTCAGTACCAATCGTTATTTGTTTGTGCAGGCGCTCGGAAAGGTACATCCCTTAAAACGCTGCGAGTCGAACTAGGCGAAATGCCTTTTGATTTAAGGCGAGAAATGTTATCAATTAAACTAAGAAAACGAATCGAGAGTATGCGCATACACCCTCTGAACGAAGATGTGAAAGATTGTTGGCAATTTAATATTCTTGGAGGTACTAACTCTAGATTAGCTTTTGGACGTAGAACCAAGGATTGTACATTAAAATTCAGTTACATACTAGAAGATCCAATGAAGTATTTTTTCAACACACCCTTTTGGAAAATACTCCCTCCCCATGTGTCATCAGAGCTAAAAGAGGTAATAACGAAAACAGATATCTGTTTTGCCCAAAAACAAGCAGCCCTAGAATCAGTGGCGTAGACAGGTTCGTACACCTGGGGGGGATGACTCAGGGGCGTATCTAGTTTTTTGCTAAGGGGGGGGGGGGTGACCAAAATAATGACGATGCGGAGCATCGTCCACGAGCCGCGAAGCGGCGAGCCGATTTTTTTTGGGGTGTTTATTTGAACCCCGTAAGTGATGTTTTCCTGGCATCTATTAACACAATGGAGACCATAAAAAGCAGTGCATGATAACATTTTTTTAAATCAAGTAACAGTTAAATACACAGTTATATCCAGAGTTATCATGTGTTTGGTTAAGTTACCAGATGAGTTGAATATCTTCTCACAATATTTGCACTTGAAAGGGTTTCTCTCCAGCGTGCGTTCTTTTTTCTTTCTTTTTTTCTTTTTTTTTCTTTCTTTTTTCCCCCCTTTTTTTTTTCTTTCTTTTTTCCCCCCTTTTTTTTTTGTTTGTTTTTGGGCCGCCCAAGGGGGGGTTTAAACCCCCTAACCCCCCCCCCCCCGTAGATCCGCGCCTGTTTAATCTTGTGGTTATCTTGTGGTTTCCAAACCACAAGATAACCACAAAATACTTGTAAGATTTTCTTTTTTTTACCGTCTGAATTGGCTTTCACCGTGTGAATGCGGCTAATAACAATAAACATAATTACAATAATGATGAGGATTATTATTATCATCATCATAATTATTATTATTATTAATATTATAATTGTTATCATTATTATTATTACTATTATTATCATCATTATGACTTATTAAGTAAGCAAATATCATTCCCAAAAACCTGGGGGGGATGATTGTACATGCCATCCCCCCACCTTGTGAGGTGGGGGGGATGCATCCCCCTCATCCCCCGTTGTCTACGCCCCTGCCTAGAATTGATAAATTCGAAATGGACAAATTATTTACACATATATACAGATGGATCAAGATCGCCAGATAAAGACTCTGCTGCTGCTGCATTTCATGTACCTTATTATGATGTTTCTCAATCTAAGAGACTGGCTAATTACACATCGTCTTATAGAGCAGAGATGGCCGCAATTGTACTTGCCCTGACATGGCTATTACAACTCCCAGGACTCTACACCGGGGCAGTCATCTTTTCTGATTCTTTGAGTTCACTCCAGGCCATAGAATCTCGTAAAGACGAATCTTTCATTCTTGAAATTTTAACCCTGTGTAGTCAACTAAAATACAAGGGCACCCAGGTCTATTTCGAATGGATTCCCAGTCATTCTGGTCTACAACACAATGAGATAACAGATAAGTTTGCTAAAGCAGGACTAAATAAAAATATAGAAATCAACAACGCTCTTACCAGAGCAGAATCAAATTATGTTATAAAGAAATACTACATAGAGATATGGCAAAAAAGATGGAATGAAACATCATCCCCCCTACGGGAAACGCAAACTCTAGTATCAAAACATTTGTGTGTTACCTGAACAACAGATATCATGAAACTATTCTTCATCGCCTAAGAATGGGAAACTTAGGTTTAAATAATAATCTTTTTGAGTTGAATCAACATGAGACAGGTCATTGTCCAAACTGTGAGCACCAAAAAGAAACAGTTAAACATTTTTTTATGTAAGTGCCCACTCTTTCTTATAGAGAGAGCCATGCTTATAACAGAATCTGGAATAGAAAACGAAGAATTAATCCCAATACTCCTGAAATCAACAGATATTAATCACCAACAGGCTCTGGTTAACTTCGTAGTTAGATCTAAAAGGGTACACCTGTACCCCTACTAACCACCTTGCACCGCACATAATTATTTGAGCCCAATATGTTTCGCTTTTTATAGTGAGTATACATGTACATGAAGAAGAAGAGTGAGAAAGAAGAAAAAAAGAAGAAAAAAAGAAATAAGAAGAGAGAACTGTCTATATTAACGTTTAAAATCTTCATGTATCATGATCTGTTTTCTTTATTTTTGGTTTTCGGTCAAAATTTTGAAGGAACACGATGGAGACGACTAGACATATTGGTGGACGTCGGAGGGCCTAGGCTCAGCATTAGGCTGAGTTGAGAAGCTTGTCACTACGTACCGTGTCCGAGTTGGACCTTGGGCGTCCTATATAGCCGATAAGCCTTTTGCTCGCCAGCCACTGAATTCTTCATCATTAAATAAAAGTTTAGCTTTTAAAAATCGAATTTATCCAAATATATATATCAAAAAAAGTAAATCTAATTTTAACGGATTAAAAATCCTGAGAGAAGAGGCGTAAATATTCACTTCTGAATGAAAAACGCCTATAAATAAAAACAACAACAACAACAACAGTTATTCCACAGGAATAGTATTATGGGGTCTTAGTTTTGAAGATTTTTTTAAATTTTTGAAATAACCGGGTCTGGAGTAAAGACTGCGCGCTATACCCATGCTTTATTACAGGGTTTTAGTTTTGAACAAATTCGACAAAATATCACTTCAAATTTATTACATTTGTGGGTAAAGTCATTATTACATTTGTGGGTGAGTCAAAATTATTACATTTGTGGGTAAAGTGGTTATTACATTTGTGGGTGAAATTATTACATTTGTGGGTAAAGTGTTATTACATTGTGGGTGTTATTACATTTGGGTAAAGTGTTATTACATTTTCGGGCGTTATTACATTTGTGGGTGTAACACCCCTTCTTTACCTAATGACTGACTACACCCATATGCATTGTCCTCAAAAATAATAAATGTAATAACAGAAAAGACCCCTAATGGCAAATCATGCATTTAATTGCATTTTTAAAAAACTGTAAACGTGTGTTGGATTTTCCCCCCTAATATTCCTTACTTGAATAAACATAATTTGAATACGAATGACATGTGTTAATTTGAATGATAAAAATGACGCCTCGACAAGTAACGATTAATTTTAATGCTAGTTGAGCAGTTTCTAAATCAAATGACAGATCTATGAAACCCTTCGACCAAAATCCTAAATTAAATACCAAAAACGGGAAAACTGAATGATAATTGGCATGGCAAAGCCGATCTGCGCTAACTTAAATGCAAAGTAAATGAATTCGAATGACATACTCGCGAATTTCGCCGGGAAATCCTAGATTAGTTGCAACTTATTTGCGATAATTGATATCAATCGCAACTATGTACATGAGAGATACGAGACTGCAAACTTGTAATTGATTTTAGGACTTGCAATTGATTTGGATTTATCGCAATTCTTTATAATACGGGGCCCTGGTATACACTTTGAAGTGCAAATCGAAGCAATTATGGCAAACTAAAATTTTGAAATACAAAACATGTATTCACAAGAGTAAGAGTGCGCTCAGTTGAAACAGAAACAATTTAACTGCTATGTGCTTTTAATTTATTATGATTTTATCACTACACATTAATCAATTGAACAAACACACAAACATAAAGTAAAGTATGTACACTATTCTAACACAATACAGGTGTAATATAATTAAAAAAAGGCATATATCAATATACAATGTCTCAATTCATTAATCATAAACGCAACTATTCTATTACGATTTGACTTGTATATTCATTTAAGAAAAAGTATATATTCGGAGAATATAATGAACAACGCACTGCGTTTAGCAGATCAAAAATGTTAAATCAGGTTGCTATTTACACCAAATGTAATACATGAATTCCCTTTTCCCCCTTTCGTATCAAAATCTGGAAACACCACTCAATGACAATAGAGTGTTCCTTCATCTTAAACTCACACGCACTGAGCAAGACAGATTTGCATATGACACCTCCTTTTGAAAAGTCGACTAGTACGTACATACTACTTTTGTCTCAAAACAAATGCAACGATATTTAGATTGGCATTGCATTAAAAAGTACATGATCATCGTCATTGAATTTCGTAGGTAATATTATTCTCGTATAGTAGTTCAAGTTCAAGTTCAAGTTCAATTTATTTCTCCACAAATGCAAAACATAGGGAGCTACATAAAATAAATGATAGAACACGTACATTATATATAAAAACGACTCCAGTTGGAGCAATGTATGTTTTAAAAAGAAAAAAAAAATCAGCAAATGTGGAAGGGGTAGTCAAAAATCAAAAATGATTTGTCGAGGACTACCCCCAAGAATAAACAAAAAATTATACAATTAAAACTTAAAAGTAAATATAAGGTAAAATGATGAGGGGGTACCAATAACGAGAAAGGAGAGGGAGACAAATATCAAAGACAGGGGGGGGGGGGGGCGGGGGTGCATCTACCTATATGGGAATGTTGTAAAGGATGGGTTACTTAACAGGAATAATCTTAACTTAGCCTTAAATAAATACAATGAAGAAAAAAATTTGATGTCAGGTGGAAGATGACTCCATAACATAGGTCCATTGAAGGGTATCCGTTTTTGTAAAACAGAAGTCTTAGCTATGGGTATATGGAAACTATTTGCATTTCTTGTAGCATATGAATGAATAGAAGAGTTCAGAATAAAAAGGTCATCAAAGACAGGTGGCAAGTTGTTATGTTTGTACTGGAACATGAATTGACCAAGCTGCATAATATATATAGAATTAACATTTAAAATATTCATCCGTTTAAATAGGGGTGCAGTATGTGCTCGGTAGGAAGATTTGGTTATCAAGCGTATGGCTTTCTTTTGAAGAACTAAAAGTCTATTCAGAAGGGTTACTGAGCAGTTGCCCCAAACAATATTTGCATACGACAAGTAAGGAAGCAGCAATGTATTATAAAGTTTACATAAGATTGGCAAAGTAAATAATTTATGTACAACATAAAGAATACCTATTGCACTTGAAATCTTGGAGGCAATGTGGTTAAGATGTGTATTCCAGTTTAAGCCTTCATCTACATATATTCCTAAAAAAATTGTTGAACAGACTCTGGATAAATATTCATCATTTAATCGCACATGTAATTCATCAACATCGAAATTAATATTTTTACCTTTAAACATCATATAATTAGTTTTAGTCATGTTGACCTTTAATTTATTAGCATAAAACCAACATGAAACCTTCTCCAATTCTGTTTTCAAATTCCCATTCAGTTGCTGAACAGATTTACCAGAGAAAAACATATTTGTGTCATCAGCAAATAATATAAAGGACAATACTCGAAGCATAATGAAGATCATTAATGAATAATAGAAACAATGGAGGGCCAATGATACTCCCTTGAGAAAATTCCAGTCACAATGTTACATAAATCAGAAGACTGTTGATCAATAGTAACAAATTGTTTACGATTATTTAAATCATTTTCAAACCAATTCAAGGAAATACCTCTAATAACAAAAAATTAAAGTTTTTGTAACAAATATGAATGATTGACAATATCGAAAGCCTTCGAAAAATCAAGAAAGATACTAATTGAAACCAGTTTGCTTTCTATGGCACGGGATACATAATTAATGAATTATATTAAAGTCATTGAGGTTGAATATTTCTGCCTGAATCCAAATTGTTATGAGAACAAAATATTATTTTTTATTAATATAGTCAATGAGTCTTCTGTAGACAAGTTTTTCTAAAATTTTGGAAAATACTGGTAAGATAGATATTGGTCGATAGTTGTCTAAACACTCTTTACCCTTACTTTTATATATAGGAACTACTTTGGCAATCTTTAGTTGATCCGGTATTGTTCCAGAGATAAAGGATTCGTTAAAAAGACAGCACAAATGATTTGTATACAAAAATTCAACAAATGTTGGATCTATATTATCGTATCCTGCACTTTTACCCACTTTCAATTCTTTAGCACAATTAATTATTTCTGATTCAGTTACAGGTTTAAGAAATAGAGAATTAACATAATTGCCTGTGAGATAATGTTTAAAATCTGTTCTCAGCAAAGGTATCGACTGATTCCCAATAGAACTGCCGATTGTACTGAAATATTCATTAAATTCCTTTGACATTTCAAGTTTATTGGCTATCTTTATGTTATCTTTAATAATAAAGTTAGGACTATTGTTTTGCTTTTTTGGCTTTATGATTTCACTCAAGTATTTCCAAGTCTTTTTTATATAATTTTGTATACTATGGAATTTCTTATAAAAATATTCTTGTTTTGCATGCCTAATGTTGTTGTTCAAAGAATTTCTAAAGTGTTCATGACGGCTCTCACGGTAAGGAGATGGATTCAGAATGAATTTAGTATAAACCTGTTTTTCTTTTTACATCTCTTTCTCAAATCATTAGTTAACCAAGGTCTAATGCAACTACTCCTTTTTACATAGACTTTCTTCAGAGGAAAGCATTCATTATACAGTTTCATAAAGGATTGTAGAAATATATCATATTTTACATTAATATTAGGTTCGTCATAAAATTCATTAAAATCTATTGCATGAAAATTTGCACTGAACATTTGTATACCAAGTTCAGATATCTTCCTACGGTAAAAAGATTCCTGTGACTCGTGTGGAGGTTCATTCCAAGAAATCGTGACAAAGATTGGCAGGTGGTCGGTTATATCAGTCAAAAGAATTCCAGCCTTCAAAATATTTACTCCAGTATTTGAGAAGATGTTATCAATAAGTGATGCTGTGTCTGCAGTGATTCTTGTTGGATTTAAAATGGCAGTACAGTAATAGAATAGTATTTATTTTTAAACTCTATCAAACCCCTCTCATTGGGGTATGAGAGTACAAAAAACACACAACATATTTTAGTATTACACGTACATTCTAAGTGTGCCCAAAGCAAATAAAACTGTTTGAAAAAATGACAAAATTACAAGATGAATCGTTCTGACTGTTTGACTGTTCTACCACTACGAGTAGATACACATTTTATTAACCCGTACGTAATAGTCCCTAACGTTGTATTAGTGCCTTATAAACTTTGTGTGAATTTTAAAAGAGTTTAGGCTAAAAATATAAAACTTAAAAGCATGTATATTTTTGTAACATGTGGCTTTTTCAAACATTACACAGATAGCGCGTTGAAAAGCATCCGAGCACCCCTGTCATCTGTACCTTTTCGCGCAAGCTCTCAAATGAAATGTTAATTCATGTTACAAAGATGGTGCTAAGAATACGGATTATCCTCTTATGAGATCATTCAATGTTTGTAGTGTATTGTTACGGAGGCATGGTAGCCAAATGAGATTTTTTTAAAGCAATACTGAGGTGGAGAAACCTGCCAAGAAGAGGTAAGTATTGTTTTTAAATTATATTATTTTTTGCTTCTCGTCCTGCAAAAATAGATTGAATACATATTCATACCAATTATTAAGAAGTATCCATTCAAATTTGTCAGTGGTGATCTAATCAAGAAATTAATGATCGGAAGGCCTTAAAAATGTAAAGGATTGTCTTCAACTGTATAAGCAAGAGCTATACGCTTATTGTGCACTCATTCAATTGAAGGCGTAATCTTCCAACATTTGGAAAATGCTACGTCTTACAAAAGAATCATAACTTTTGTAGTTTTAGCTTAGATCCTCTTTGAAATTGCACAAAGGTTAAAAGATACTAATACTAGGTTTTCCCGCCCAATTTCTTCAACTTTGCATGGAGTTTCATTGAGGAAAACTTAGTACTTTTAAAGATATTGCCAATCAGAAACTCGTTGCATTTTTTAATCATTATGATTTTCATGTAGCACTTTCCATCATCGTTTTATTTTATTTTGCTAGTTTAAATACATTTCTTTTGTAGATCTGTTAATATGTAACTTTCTCTTTATAAGTGAACATGCCTTCCTATACTTAATTCTCTCCTCTCTTCCTTTCACTATTTTTTCTTTCCTATCAACGTTCTGTTATATACAATGTAATTTTCATAATAATGTCTATAATGTTCTTTCGGTAACTGTGTTAATTTATTATGGGCGTTCCCAACTCGAGCTACGCTTTCCGGGTTTTCGCCTCCTTCCGTCTCTGAATTAATTACTGTATAATCTATGTTGAAATAATTGTTACATATATCATGTATATATACATTGTGTTTTATATTGTGCTGTTGAGAAGGAAATAAATGTTAATAAATACAATACAATACAATCTGTAAAGTGCAAAAACGCAATTTGAATCATGTGCTATTAAAACCCAAATCTAATTTCCTATCATTAATATTTACTAATACTACTCATAATACCACTACTTCTAGCTTACTACTAATACAATTACTGTTATTAATATCGCTTTCATTATTATGAAAAACTTGATGTCAAACACATATCAAGGCATCAAACTGCAAATGATACGCCTAGCCGTTTATTGATTGATAAACAACTTCATTTTGATTCATGAATAAAGTCTGTTTGATTCATATTTCCTGGGCATTCTTCATGAAATATTTACAACCAAGTTGTTGTTCTATGATCATAATCTCACGTGCTAGGTCTAGGAAGCCATGCTCTACGAGTTTATCATTTAAGTCTCTGTGTTTCTCGGCCATCGCTATCATCTTAGGATTCATCTTTGCCAAGACATTATGCCAAGAACCCCTCATACCTATAGTCCAGTTAGCCACCCAGTCGTAGATCTGCCTGGAGATCTCGTTGTACGGTGTAGTCATATGCCAGAGTTCCTCATCTCCACTCAGTTGAAGTAGCTCCCCAAGGATTCTTCTTTGATCATGAGTCGATCCCCAAACTATGTGTTCAATGAATGCGAGACTTGTGTGTTCGGTGATGTATTCGCCTGTTAGAAGGAAGGAGGTAAAGGCCACACTTAGAAGATATGTTTTGTTCTATCAGAATGTTCACGCAATGAGTGGCAACATTACACTCTTGCACAATTTCCGGTTATACTTATTATTTTGGACGTGACTTGATATTTGAAATGCATACCTCTCGATCATCATTTAACAAGGCTACTGAGCACAGGAATAGTTATAGTTTATACGCAGATGACTCAAGCATATTTTATCCTCATCAGAATCCTCAAATTCTTGTTGAAACTGTACAAATTCGGACCTTGAGAATATTGCACAGTGGATTTTTGCGAATAGACTGTCACTGAACTTGGACAAAACCAATTTCATATTATTTAGCAATTCAATCTCCGATTTACCTGGAGATATCTATGTCAAAAATTGTCATTATTAAGAAAGTAAAATCGACTAAGTTTATCGATGATAGAATGACCTGGAAAATACATACAAATTATTTGTGTTCATTACTATCAAGAAATGCTGGTGTGATATACAAACTGAAACCTATGTTCCCATCATATGTATTGCAAATGTTGTACTCCACGTTAATGTTGCCCTACTCGAACTATGGTATTCTTGCCTGGGGTAGTTCTGGTTGTTCAAAAAAGAGCAATACGAACAATTTGCAATGCATCTATTCGTACTCACTCGAGCCCACTTTTCTTAAATACTAAAGTACTGAGAGTTCGGGATATTTTTAATTTACAATAAGGCTGCCTCATGTTTCAGCTGAATAACAATTTCTTAATTTCTTAATTTGTTTAAGAAAAAGAAACCAAGTCCACGACTATCCTACCCGACAGCCGGCCTCCCCCATACTCTGTGAACGGAGGGATACCATGCGTGTTACGAAAATGTCCGGTAAAGGGGTTTCAATAATTCATTGAATTTCCCCCCTGTCCCCAACAGAAAAAAATCTTCTGTGTGCCCATGCCTTGAGCCATAATGCATGGCCATACCAGGGAGGTGAGACTGCCCTGGCCATACGGAGGATTTTTTTAATGTTGGGGACCGGGGTAAAATTCAATGAATTATTGATAATTTATTGCATTTTCTCTGTTCTACATTCTTTGCTTAAATTCATTTTATAATTAAAAAAAAATGGGGGGGGGGGGGGCCTCAACCCAGCATGCCCCCCTTCTCACCCAGGACGATTATAGCTGCACTAATTTGCACACATATGCTCTCTTTATACCTGCAATGATTTCATCTGCGAGACCAGGCTTCCCGTTTCTCCGTAGTTCACGAGCTAAAGCTGCACGATAGTTGAAAACCGATGAACGTGGCTTCTCTTTCCATATTTTAACCAGCTCAAATGATGTAAATGAGTGCGCGGCATCAATATAGTCAGCTATTTCTTGGTCAGTCTGCTGTAGCGCATCTACAAAATTACCAGATTCTTCGGCAAGCATGCAAGAGGTAGCTTCAAAATGGAAAATAGTCAACAAGATCAAATTCTGAAACGGCCTAATTACACGAGTGTATTACATGTATTTGACTAAATGAAATCAATACCACGATTACGGATTCGACTACCCAACGTTCTTTTCTTTTGCTTGATAGTAAGGTGATCACACTGCCTGTGCAAACAGTCTGCCCCGCGAACACACACACACACACACAACAGCAGTCAGTTGGTAGAAATAGCAATTTTCGTAAATGTATTTTAAAAAAACTAAACAATATTTTTTAATTTTTATTTCACATATATTTCAAGCATACCTTTAACTACAATTTTGTGTAGTTTCATTGTTATAAGCATGTGAGAAATATATTAATTATTTAATTAAAATATTGTCTTTTCAGCCATGTGTGACATGGCCCGCTGATTTGGCAAGACGTTAATCTACATTTGCCAGGGGTACTTTTCACGCAACAAAGTCCTGCTCGTAATACACGAAAAATCGGCCCGTATTGACTTTACACACCGGACTTAGGGGGGAGGGGGTGGGGGGGGGGGTGCTTTCAAAGGGAGGGAACATGCATATGCGTACCCTAAATAACACTGAGTGAGGGGGGGGGTGGGATTCTGATACTCTCTCAGCCGAGGGAAGGGGTTGCCCCCTTGGAATCTCGGCCATGGAATGACGAAAAATTATTAAAATTGGCATATTGATAGGGTATCTATAAGAATAAGTCCGTGAAATTTCATATGTGTGTGTGTGCGTGCGCCATATGCTGGCGACCCCGTTTTGGGCTCCTCCAATTTTTTTCTGTTTTTTTTTTTGCATTGTCTTTTGTGATTTGTGAGGTTGTGAGTGCCTCAATTCGACTAGTATGATGCATGGATACCACAGGACAGTTGTTGACTGATTTTGGAATCTCAGCCCTTCAGAAGTCTTGGTATCATTTTTTTTCTGATCGTGGACTCATTTCACTTGTACTTACCTGGTGTTCCATATGTGCCTTAACGTGCCATGTTCTAGAGTTCAAGTGACTTGAATTAAGTGCCTTTCATGAGCAACCAAGCAGAACAACAATGTGAAGTTCAGGCAGTGGTCTATTGTCTATTGTGTAACTTCTATTCAGTAGCACCAATGACAATAGCTCTACACAAGGACTGTCCCCAGGAATGCCTCCTATCCAATATAGTGCTGGTGAACTGAAGTCAATATGGAAAGGTATGAATTCACTTCAGCGCAAGCTTCCATCTTCTACTTATGGACAACTGGAGACCTTTGGAATACAGAAGAGGCGCTATGGACATAGGGGCTGCCAAGGTGGTAAGAAGAAGATTATTCTGAGTGAAACAATATCTAGGAAGTGTACTTCCCATTCTGCTGCACATGTTCTACTAACTCTTGGACTGATTAACTGTCAATCAGCATGTAATAAATCTGATTTGATTAAGGATCATCTGATTGATCATGATGTTGATGTTTTAGCATTGACTGAAACCTGGTTCAAGTGTAGTGAGCCTCAGAACGCGGCCAGAATAACTCCGTCTAGATACAGACTGCTACACGTCCCTCGGAAGTATCGTAGGGGTGGGGGTGTAGATCTCTTATACAAGTCAAGCTTGTGCGTTAAAGCTACCAACATCAAACCAAATTCATTTGAGTTTATAGAAACTGAACTGTCCCACGGTAGTGTGAAGTTCAAGGTAATCGTGGTTTATCGTCCACCACCATCACGCAAGAACAGTTCTACGTTCACCGAGTTCATCCAAGATTTTTCGGCTATGCTGGATAGACATTCCTTGTTTACGGGGAAACTATTTATTCTTGGAGACTTTAATGTCCACTGGGATAATCAACAATCCAGTGACACCAGAGCTTTGCAGAGACTACTCTTTGGTCATAATCTGCAGCAAATAGTGGACGAAAGTACTCATGAGTCAGGTCATTCTTGACCTGGTCATCATCCGCATTGATGCCGAGAACATTATTTCTGTGCTTATCCAGGACTCTATATCAGATCACAGCTCGGTTCACTGTCTCCTTCAGCTAGACAAACCTAAACCTGTGAAGAAGAAGATGACCTATACCGTACGTTGAAGTCTATCAATCCTGCTCAGCTTAGACCGGATATTGAAGATTCAAGTCTACTTTAAAACTTCTGTGGTGCTGTTGATGACTTAGTTCACCAGTATAATGTAATGCTAAGGGAATTGCTGGATAAACATGCTCCGTTGCAAACATGTGTTATTGTGGAACAGCCGGCAGTCACTTGGTACAATGAGGATATCGCTAATGCGAATTAAGCGACAGCTTGAACGACGATGTCGGTGGACTAAGGCTTTAGTTGATAAAGAAATCTTCAGAAAGCAGAGAAATCGAGTCAACGAATTGTTTGCTGATGCTAAAGCCGACTTCTAAAATGAACTCATAGTAGATTGTGGAAACGACCAGAATGCACTCTACGCCATCATCAATAAGCTCCTGCACCGAAAGACTAAATCGACTTCGGCACTTCCACATCATTCCTCAACTGGTGACCTAGCCTCTAAATTCTCAAGGTATTTTATTGGTAAGATTGAGTCCATTAGATGCAACCTGCAGTCAGATATGTCTTCGACTGATGGAGTAGAGTTAGACAATGATGTAACCTTCTTTTGCAGTGAGCGTCTGACTACACTTGCGCCCACAAGTCCGCTAGAGGTGCATAAAGTAATTCGAAGGACCCCTGCCAAGTCATGTTCGCTGGATCCGATTCCTACCTCAGTTGTAAAGGAAAATGATGACTTGATGGCTATGCTTATTTCAAAGATAGTCAATGCTTCTCTACAGGAAGGGAAGTTTCCGGAAGAACTGAAACTTGCTCACGTTACTCCTGTACTGAAGATTTCATCCCTAGATCATGATCAGATGAGCAGTTATAGGTCTATATCTAACCTGCCTTTCCTCGCCAAAGTCCTCGAGAAAGTAGTCGCCAAAAGACTGGCATCACACCTTCAGGACTGCGACCTTCATGAGACCATGCAGTCTGCGTACAAGAGGCTTCACAGCGTGGAGACTGCTCTTCTGAAAATATCTAACGACATCCTGAGGGCAGTCGACAACAAGAAAGCAGACTTATCTGCTGCATTTGATACAATTGATCACAAAATCCTTCTCCAGAGGCTTCAACGGGACTTCAAGGTTGATGACACTGCCCTGGAATGGTTCAGGTCACATCTTCACTGCGGACGACAGGCTGTGAACATTAATGTCGGATGAAGCTTCCTTGACCTACGGCGTTCCACAGGGTTTCGTCCTCGGACCGATACTCTTTACGTTATACACTTCCCCTCTTGGGAACGTAGCCCGTCAACATGGTCTACAAGTCCACTTCTACGCAGATGACACTCAGCTGTATGTGACATTCGATCCAAGAGTAGCAACTTACGGTAAGCGCCCGTAACCTTGGGGTCTACTTTGATCAGTCCATGAAAATGGACAGGCATATTTCACAGCTATGTCAGACCGCTTACTTCCAGCTTCGTAACATTGCAGCCATTAGACCATTACCTACGAGGATGCCCGACCCCCCACTCCGGGGTCGGAATGACCGCATGCGTGTTACCAAAATGTCCGGTAAAGGGGTACTTTTCACGCACCAAAGTCCGGCTCGTAGTACATACAATTGACTTTACACACCGGACTTAGGGGGTGTTTTCAAAAGGAGAGAACACGCATATGCGTACCCTAAAAATACCGAGTAGCGGGCGAGGATGGCAGCAGAAAGCCTTATCCATTCACTCATTTCCGCTAGACTTGATTTCTGTAACAGTCTTCTAGCTGGCCTTCCTTCTGCAACCTTGAACAGACTTCAAGCAGTACCGAATGCAGCAATACGTTTGCTTACTGGGCCGAGGAAGCATGATCACATCTCTCCTGTCCTGGCTGAGCTACATCGAATTCAAGGTCCTGCTGCTCACATTTAAGGCAATTCATGGCCAGACCCCAGGATATGTGTCATCTTTAATCGAGCGGCGTCATCTTCGCCCTGGACTTCGCTCATCTGGCATCACTCATTTCAAGGGATATGGAGACCGGCCATTTTCCTCTATTGCTCCTCGCCTGTGGAATTCCCTCCCATCATCTATTCGCGAAATTGAAATTGGACCACTTCAAAGCTTCACTCAAAACTCACATCTTTCTACAGACATTTAAATGCTAATTTTATTGGAGGAGCTCGCGCCTTTGAATGTTTTTTTCGGCAGTCCGGATTGACATGCCCCGCGGTCCGGACTTTGAGAAGCCCTGCTGTATCACATGAACCGTTTTCACACCTGGATTTTTGCAGGGCTAAGAGGGTTTTTAGCTCTGCAAGTTCACGGACTATCTTCTGTGTTCACACCTGGTTTTCCGAAAGTGGGTTTGCACCGCAAGTTCCTGGGCTAAGCTGGCCCTGCTCCCGAGTAGGTTTAGCGCGGCAATTGCGGCACTAACGGCGCTAACCCCGCAATTGCCGGGCGAACCTGTCAGGTGGGAAAGCATGAGCCGTTAGCCCGGGATATCTTTCGAATGATGGTGCATGTATGAATAATCAAAAACACGAACCGGCACCCATAACAACGGCGAGTTTTCGTGGTACAGCTAGGAATACATTTTATTTACGTGTGTACATTCAATCAGTGCAGCTCAGGCTCGTGAAAACGTACACTTGTGTGTATGTTGTCAATTCGCACAGATCATTTATTTGAAATCGTATTAAAACTGTGGCGCGCCATTTTGAAGAACGGCTTGCAACGAACAGTCACATATCACGAATCAATTTACGTTCACGTATTGCGCCCTCTCGTGAAACAGGTCACCCAAATCTACAAAGAGTTGGATTACGTGACCCAAATTTTTTTTTGATTTGCTATATGCAATCTACGAAAGCTCACGTAAATTGACGCTGGTGTTTAAGAAAATAATGAAAATTGTCATTGAGAAGAGACTAATGGGAAAAAAGCTGCTTCAGGCCAGAATCTGTTGTGTAACTCTGTGGTTTACTCTGTGTATATGTATGCTCGACTAATTCAGTAAATGGATGAAACAAATACTACTACTATTATTTCTTGTACTAAAATAAAATGTAAAAAATATATAATGTACAATAAAATGTAAAAATATAAAATATAGTATCTTGTACGGTGCAATGATCGACGTGGCGATCGAGGCTAGCTGGCGCGGATCAAGGGGGGGGGGGGGCCTTGCCCCTCGCAAAATAAGGGGGATATCAGTTGCAAATTTCCTGCCAACAAGTTGCAGTTAGGGGGGCCAAAAGGCCCTTGCCCGCCCCCCCCCCCCCCCCCCCCCCCAAAAAAAAAGGGGGGGAAGGGAAAGGGAAAGAGGAGAGCTAAAAGGGTACAAAAAAGAGGAACAAGAAAAGAAAAAGGTGAAAAGAAGGGGAAAACAGTTGCGATTAATCCCGCCAACAATGTGTGGATCGGGGGGCTGAAAGGCCCTTGCCACCCCCTTGCAAACTTGAAACAGAGAGAAGGAAGGGAAAGGAAAGAAAAAGAGGAGAGAAAGGGAAAGAAAAAAGAGAAAGAAGTAAGGTAGGGAAGATCAGTTACGATGTTTCCCGCCAACAAGGTGTAGATCGGGGCGGGGGGGGGGGCACTGGCGTACAGATGGGGGGGGGGGGGGAAGGATTGGGAAGGGGCGGTGGGGTGACAGATGCCCCAAAGATATATAATTAGATACCGGTGATTATAAATGTTGCTGAAATGACATAATTTTCCGAGATTTTGGCTCAATGTTTAGTAAATTCATAAAAAAAGAAAGAAATAAGAATGACCTGCATTTGTCACAAATAATAAGGTGTCCAAATTTGCTCATCTGACCGTGATTAAGTACCTAAAACCCCTGAGCTTCTGGGGGCTCTGGCCCCTGAATTCCACCTAGGGCCCTAAGGCGGGCATCTGGATGCTCATCTGACGGTAATTAAATGCCTATACCCCCTGAGCTTCTGGGGGCTCCACCACTTAACTCTCACAGGGGCTTCGCCCCTAGGCCCCACTACAATTTACGCAACGCTCTACCTGATCGTAAATACCACCCCCACCACCTACTTAGAGAAGCGTTCAGCGGGGCATGCATGTAAGAGTGGGGTGGTGCAGATTTTTTCGTCTACCCCCCCCCCCCCATCCCCAAACGATTTTGCTAATTTCGCCACTGCCGGTGTCACCATTACGTACCAATATTTGGCTCGCAAACAAATTCAAATTTGGCCCCCCCCCCTTTATCGATGATACAAAGTGAGAATGTAAGTATACTTAGGGATGATTATAACTTTAACTATAATTTTTCAGCTGTTGTGATTTCAGCTGGTATAAACTCTGTAATGACATGCTTATTTTAACTTTAGCTAATCATTATAATGATTAAATAATGCGATTAAAAGTGAATGGGACACCGATTTGTCTTGCCATATTCCACTTCCAGTCGTTCAAAAAGTCATGCATAACTTTACGAACGTGCATCTTTATGAAACACTAGGCCAGGCCATCAGCAGTCTTACTCTCACTCTGTCTCACTCGACTAATTATTTTCAACCAGGAAGCTCGGCGAGGCTAGGCCAGTAGCTAGGCCAATGCATGCATACAAAAATGCATGCCCAAAGTCCACTGAAGTGGCAAAGCAGTGTTGTGCCGTGGCCGCGAAGCCGTAGATAGTATCGCATGTCACTACAGAGTCTATACTAGCTGTAGCTGAAATCACAACAGCTGAAAAGTTATACTTATAATCATCCAAAAGTATACTTACATCTAGACCGAAAGCTTCAGTCTCTATACCGTCGGTTGTTCCACTGAGACTACGTCTGGCTCCACTAGACCTCCGGTTATAGAGACAGAACGATCGCCTATGCCAGCCTATGTTGAAGATATCACGGCTAGATTTTAGCCGTTAGGCCCCTCCCACAAACATGAACAAACTTGCCACGGCCGTATTGTTATGCCCCCAAAATCCCCCAAAATGTCATTTTACCTCGTGCATATCCAATTTTACATTAGGCCTAGGCTATAATACATCGGTTCCACTTACTAATTTGATTGAAATAATCCGTTTAATGGTCTCTTTTAAGGAAATTATGGGTCAAAATCGACATCCATGTTGAAAATCTTGCAAGCCGTGTTAAACTCTCGCTGCCGTCAATCTCATCCCTTCTAGTCTACGCCGAAGGCAAAATAATTATGAAGGAAAAACTGTGCGCCATCTACACGTTCGTAATGGCGTTATCACAGTTTTTCCTTCATAATCATTTTTGCCTTCGGCGTAGACTAGAAGGGATGAGATTGACGGCAGCGAGAGTTTAACACGGCTTGCAAGATTTTCAACATGGATGTCGATTTTGACCCATAATTTCCTTAAAAGGGACCATTAAACGGATTATTTCAATCAAGTTAGTAAGTGGAACCGATGTATTATAGCCTAGGCCTAATGTAAAATTGGATATGCACGAGGTAAAATGACATTTTGGGGGATTTTGGGGGCATAACAATACGGCCGTGGCAAGTTTGTTCATTTTTGTGGGAGGGGCCTAACGGCTAAAATCTAGCCGTGATATCTTCAACATAGGCTGGCATAGGCGATCGTTCTGTCTCTATAACCGGAGGTCTAGTGGAGCCAGACGTAGTCTCAGTGGAACAACCGACGGTATAGAGACTGAAGCTTTCGGTCTAACTTACATCCTGACTTTGTATCATCGATAATCTGCGGCTCGCTGAGCGCTGGCTAGCCTCGATCGCCACGTCGTTGAACGTACCATGCCGGCCTCGTCCTCGTCGATATCGTCGCGACGCGTTGTCAGCTAGCTAGTCGCAAGCGATACGTATACTGTACGTACGCACATACATTAATCATATTACGGTGGCATCATGACTAGTCTTAGTAACAAGCGCTTGCAATTTTAAAAATATTGATTAAACACTCACGTCACGTTTTGGTAGACATGATCATTCGTGTTTTACCGACGTGGAAAATAACGAATGTTAGGCCCTACACTTCGTAAATTAGAGTTACCTATTCTAAGAAACAGCGCAAAACGTGAACGTGACACGTGATACGTGATATGTGACTGCTCGTTGCAAGCCTTGAAGAACGAAGTCGACTGCCAACTTTGGTTGTGGAGTCGTAGAACTGCACTGCGCGTGCGCACATGCTATGTCATTTCAATCTTCTAAATATTCCGATAGTCCCGGGCTAATGCATAGCAGATGTAAAAATAGGCAACGTTTTAAAGCCCGGGCTAAAAGTTAACCCGGGTTAATATACCAGGTGTGAAAACATAATTTCTTAGCCCGGGCTATCCTTATCCAGGGCTAAGGATAGCTAGGGTTATCTGGTGTGAAAATAAAAACGTTAATGCATTAAAAGATAGGTTCTTACCTTGATCAGCACGCCTTCCTGCGCTTTGGTTTGTTGCTACGGAGATATAACAAAGCTCACCATAGCTCATGTTGTACTCTTGAAAATCAAAACAGTCAAAAACAAAAAATGCTAGACATAAATTTCCTTTTCTTTGAACAATATATTTATTATTAAACGATGTTGTAGGGAAGATTTGCGACTACAAGTAAATTTCAACTGTATATTATCAGCACCTAATCTTATAATGTGGATATCGACTCTAGCTATCGAGTAAGTGGCCACTTGCTTTTTTACTAGGTGCCTTATCTATTCCAAACATTGGCGACCAAGGCTTTCCATCTAGTACCTCTATCTCTGGTTCCACTAAGGTCCGGGGGGGGGGGGGGGTACTCAGATTTGGTTTGGACGGGGTTGTGCCGCTGAAGCATCGAAACCCCTACACATATTTTAGGGTCATTTGGGGGATTTTTCCCACAAGTAAAGTACTTCTTTCGCAATTTTTAGGGACCCTTTTTTAGGGATATTTTTGTTAAAAATTGGACCCATGTTAAGGAAATTTTTGAGAAAAAATGACCCATTAGGCGGCATCCCCGTATGTTTTAATATGTGAGTACCCCCCTGGACTATAAGATCAATCAAAGTTCTTAAAATTGTTTTACTACAAAATGAATCTTGCCATAGCATTTTTATAACTG
Organism: Strongylocentrotus purpuratus; assembly: GCF_000002235.5. NCBI lineage: Eukaryota > Metazoa > Echinodermata > Echinoidea > Camarodonta > Strongylocentrotidae > Strongylocentrotus > Strongylocentrotus purpuratus. Next base: position 18,580,393 of record NW_022145609.1, read on the forward strand.
GGTGATCCTTGTGTACTTTACACATTGATTATTAATATCATTCTTACCAAACAATCCTGTAATAGCGACATTTCGATAGTGATGTACCGCTATCGAATTGTAGAAGAGAGATCGTTTATAGTCCTCCCCAACGAACTGTAGGAGTTGACCTTCCAAGGGTGCGCATACATCTGTAATGAGTAACTTAATGGTACCAATCTCAAGATGTGAAGGACGAAACGTGGGTCGATATGATTTCAGTTCTGTGGCATTGATTTGTAGCTTTTTAGCGATAGGGAAAAGATCATGCATGAGCAGATGAAAAGCCAGATCAACGAGTTCAGCTTTGTAGATGTATGGTCCTCTCATAGTTGGCAGCACACCTGGAGATTACAAACAGACAACCTTGTGAATGATTACGTCTATATACCAGGGATTACAGGCCACGAACATAATGTATGTTCCAAACATGTTTTTTTTTTATAATGATCATTACAGTTTAACCTGACGATGTATTTCTAATAAAACAGAGTAAATAAACACAACCATAAAATTGCGAGGCAATTCTAATTTAGATTAGTATTACATTGACGCTTATCTTCATGAATATTCATAGCCATCTAGTTGGTCGAAATTGGAGTCGTGATTTTACCCATGCCCGCCTATACCGGCCAATAGTCTGTTAAAAGGTGCCCGCGTGCCCGCCTACCGGTCAATAGTCATTTAAAAGATGCTTGCATCCCCGCCTAAACCGGTCGATAGTCTTTTAAAAGATGCCCGCATAAATAAATTTTGGTGAGATATCCCCATTGGTTTACGTGTAAAAAGTTTATTTGTGCGAGCACGGATACAAAATACACTGCAATGTTTGTGCGATTCCCGAATGATAGTAACATTCAGGCAACTTTCCAGCGAAGATTTACAGACAATGTCTTACATTTTCTGTGTTTTTTTACCCAGTCTTTACATTAAAAAAAAGGATAAGATTTTTGTAAATTCGGTATATAAAAGATATAAAGACTGCTTTAATATTCGAGGCATATTTGTTTTTATATGCTCTTGAGGACGTTACATCCTGATATCAGCCCTCAACACGCCTCGGGGTGATATCAGGATGTAACGTTCCCTTGAGCCTATAAAAAAACCCTCTCATAGCAGTCATATCAATAATATAAACATGAAAAATGCGACTGCGTCTTTTATATGCCCCCCGCCTTAAATTCAGTGAAGGTAATGGATGGAATAATTCTTGAAATATCCATGATGAAAACAAAAAGCATGAAATGAAATGTCAACCAAAGACTATGATCTTTGACCTTTGACCGGTTATTTAAAAAATCTTATCAGATCGTCTCCCTTTGGTGATACATGTTTTCACCAAGTTTAGTCACGTGGACCGACGTAGTAGTAGGTCCATGGTTGAAGCTCATACCTAGTAGTTCTTGAGATATCGCGATAACAAGGCTATTACCTGACATTTCAGAGAATGACATATGACCTTTGATCTTTGAACTACCTACCCCATAATTTTGATCAGGACGTCTTCCTATGATGGTACACGTTATCACCAAGTGTGAAGTTCATACCTCATGAGATATCGCGATAACGAGGGCAATACCTGTAATGTCAGAGATTGACGCATGTGACCTTTTGCTGTGACCTAGTGAGTAACTCACCCCACTGCATATCACAAAGTACGGGGTTCAAATCCAAGCACAGCATTAACGTCCTACCTTTGCAATGCGAAAGTTATGGTAGTTTGCTCTACATTATATTGCGAGCGTCTGTAAAATGACGCCTGGCTGGAATGCTCCCCAATGACAGAGACATTATGTATTAAGCGCTATATAAAATCGGAATATTATCATCTATATTTCCAAGAGGCGAGTCAGATCGCTTTCTTATAATAATACAGATCGTCACCAAGTTTGAAATTCTTGCCTCAAGCGGTTCTTGAGATATCGCGATAACGAGAAAGTGGGACGGACGGACGGAAGGCCGCGTAACCCGAAAACCACAATGCCTCCGGCACCAAATTTGGTTGGTGGAGGCATAACAAAATATATGTATGTGATAAGAAGATACCTCTGAGGTTGTTTGATTGTAAGACCGAAGAGAGTTGCATGAATTTCTCCTCTAAAGGTTTTTCTGTCGTCTCGCTTTTCCATTCACAAAGACTGTCAAACCTTTTCCTTTCATCTTTAGCATCATCATCACTGTAGGCAATGTGTAATTCCTTGCAGATTTCCTTCATTGATTCTTGGGTAAGATGATGTGACATCGATTCGAGTTCCTCTAGTGAAGGCCAGATCTGATCTAAGTTGGGATCTAACCATAAACAAATGTAAAATTTCTTAATAAGACAGTTCGATTATAGAACATCGTCCGGTCGACTTTAGTTATAACGAGATGTGTATTTAAAAAATATGTTCAATTTGAAGACGATATCATGTATACGGGCACCTTATCAGGGGCACATCGCCTTTGGCATACAACGAAACTGCCCCCGCCCTCGTAATTGTTTTCCCTCTTGAGTCCGGACCCCAGTATGAACTCATTCGCATACAGCCAATCAGAGCTCACCTTGTCAATAACAAGCTTTACGTGTGCTAAAGATTTTACGGATGCGAAACAGCGCCTTGCTATTACAAGTGTGCGTGCATAGCCATGACAGAAGCTTGCAAATGTTTCATTTGTGCTTTAGCAAATTAATTATAGATCTACACCTCTAATAACAGGCGCGGATCCAGGTGACGATTTTCCGGCCTGCCCCCCCCCCCTCCATCCCCCTGCTTATTTACCGGCCGGCTGAGTCGGCGCTAAATTTGTCTCAAGATTTGACCCCCCCCCCCTCTTGTCGTTGGCTGGATCCGCCCCTGTCTAATAATATCAGCTGTTGAAATTGCTGTGAAAAATTATTACATAGCACTAAGCACCGTATCAGGACAACTACCCCCTGGGTAATCACCCCCCCCCCCCCCCCCCCCGGAAAATCCCCCCCGGAAAACTACCCCATAGGACAATCACCACCACCCGGAAAATTACCCCCGGAAAATTACCCCCGAGGACAACTACTCCCTAAGAACAATTACCCCCTGAAAAATTACCCCCGGACAATTACCCCCTGAGAACAATTATCCCCGAGGACAATTATCCCCCCCCCCCCGACAATCATCCCCCAAGGAATTTGTAACAATGTGACGTATAATGCGAGCTTCTCTCCAAGTTGATATTTAAAAAAAAAAAATCTTTCATTTTCTTAGTTATTTATGGAGTTCATTTCAGTCTTATCAAATTATTAAATTCGAGATGGGGATGGAGGTTGCCCAATCCCTCCGTTGTTTTGCCACTGAGTAAAGAACATCAATTATATTTCTTAAATTTCTTAGAAATTTAACAATACATTACGCGCAGATGAGTACGCGTTACAGCCTCACTCACCAACAATGGCACAACAAAGAAATTAAGATATAAGATTTCATTTATGCATCCTCTGCAACGTTTTTAATCAGCCCTCATCCATGATCAAACATTAAGGTTTTCTTCACGTTATCTTTATATTTCTGTTGTCATGCTGAAGTATAACATGATTTCTTGTACGGTAAATTATGTTTAAATAGAAATTGCCTTCAAGTTATATGTACGATGCCATGTCAAAAGAAAATAAATATCCGCTCTCTGGTAATTCATATCATTTGATTTTGTAACTCCAGCGCAGTGTTTTGCAAGAGAATGCTAGTTACATTTGGAAAACGTTTATTTTGTGAAAAACAAATATCAGATTTTTTTTGCAGTACGATATAAAGTAAAATGAAATGGGCCTAAACACCCAACAGCGCGATTTCTTATGCATTTTACCCAATTTGTGAAATCGCAAGGGAACACTGGAATCATTAGGTGTACGGACATGTTTTTATGGGGGTGATGACTCTCGGGTCAGCTTCAACCGTCCTGATTATAAATATCACAAGCGAGCTAATAATTAATTAACAATATGCGGGCATGGGGGTTGCAGCAATCAGCCCCGGCCCCAACGATTGCAATCGAACGGTAGAGTCTCTATAATTTTAAACGTCGATAAGCAGTTTTCTCCTAGATTGTTAAATGTTAAACCTGTAACGCCATTTATACACTCCGGTATATTTGGGGCGAAATATTTAACAATAGAATGATGGAACCTATAATAGGGAGCAAAGCAACGACAAATTCAAAACCTAAACCTTATGTATGAACTATATCCTATATTCGGGCGCAAAATTACGAGATCCGCAAGCAACATATGCGAGGGAGGTTAGCGACCTTGATTTAGAACATTTTTGCGTTTTAACCCCTCATTTAACCCTTTATGCTACGTATTATAATCATTACGGATAAAGATTTTTTTCCTCCAGTTTCCCTTATTTCTTTTGCATTTCTTTTCAAATTTATTAATTTATTTTTTATCTTTATATATTCATAAATTCATTCGTTCACTTATTTCTGATTTTTATAAAATTAGCTTGTTACCTACATGTCTTTAATAATGCCATGATTGGTACAAATATCTTTTAAAAAAATTGTAAATGTATAGACTCAGTCATAGCCGCAACAAAAAAAAATAAAAATGATATAACATTTTTTGGGGGTAATAAGTGGGGATAAATTATCCTGGCATATTGGCTACATTATATATCGTAACTATTAGTGTTTACCTGACTTATCTGCCTCGGAGAAGGTAGCATTACGCGCCTCAAAGTATTGATCATATGTAGATGTCTGTCTTTGCTGCCAATCAGTGAGCATTTGGTAAGTATCGAAGAGAGCTATCTTGTTTTCAGTGATAATTTCCTCAGCCTGAGTCGTTTCAATATTTTCATCAATTGCCATGCAGTGCTTCATTAAGACACGGTTCGTATGTTGTTCAAGAGCTTGCAATTTATCTGCAGTAATGTCCTTTAATACTTCAACATCTGAAATTCAAGAAAAAGATTCATTAAAAATCGCTTTCCCAAATATCTTTGATTCACATTGCTTTTTCATCATCGTTGACATAAATACCAAGATCAATTTTAATAACTTGAGTAAAAAGATATTTTCCAAGAATCGATTTTTTTTCCCAGATCACATTGATATCTCATAAATAACAATTGCTTCCTTACCCAGATAGCATAATAAGGCCTCATAAACCTTTGAAATTAGATTATATTATTCTGCCAAATTTAACCGATTAAGGATCTTACAAAAAAACATGTGAAAATGTATTTCGCAGTAAAAAAATAAATAAAACACGGATTCTGAAGATGCTGTCCTCTAAAATGTTGTTAGTTTGATTATATTTTGACTGTCCAAATAGCCCAACTCTTCACCCATGTGTTATATGGATGCGCTTAGGGACGTAATATTATAATTTGATATGCACTGTACAAGAACGGTTAATTCTTATTCATTTATCTTATTTTTATCTATTGCATTTAAAAGTTCCTTTGTCTATGTTTTCCTGAAATGCAATGCATTCCCCTATACCAATGCTAAGCTTGTAAAAATACATACATCATGATGCTCATTTCTTTAAATTTGTGTTAAATCTTACCTTCCAATTCCTGGGAGTGATCAATTCGTGAGACAGAGAGAAAGCTAGCTCGTTGGAGCGAAGTGTAGCTAGCTGGGAAAACAATATAGATGTATACTTTACATTTGAACAGAATAATGCAATGTATTAAAGTGCTTATGCATTTTGCAACATTTGTCACACCTTCAGAAAAGCTCATTCATACGTCGATGAGAGGTAAGCGGATGCCTAACTTCGCCTCTTGTTTTTGTATAGTGCTTGTAATCAAGATCTTATCAATTTCATCGATAAACAAACTTTGATCATTAATGTATGATAGCCGAGTAAGCATTTATTTAACGAAAGTTTATTTCGTAGTTACCACGGATTCTTAAAATGTTATCCTGTGAGATTTCGGTAGTTTAGTTATATTTGGCCTGTTCAAATGGCCCAAATCTCTTCAACCAGATGTTAAATGAGAGCGTATGGGGATGTCGTATCATATTTTGATTTGCCATGTACTAGAAACGGTATCTATTGCATTTACAATTTCCTTAATATTTTTTTCTTGAAATACAATACATTCACCATAACTCATGCTTTGCTTTTAGAAATACATAAATCATGATGACTGGTTATTTTTCATTTGTGTTAAGTTTTACCTTTCAGTCCCTGGGATTGATTATTTCTTCGTGGGATGTACAAGTAGCTACCTAGTGGGAGCGAGGTGTAGCTAGCTGGAAAATAATATAGATGTTTATTGTAGATCAGAACAGACTAATGCAATGAAAGGGCTGAATGTATGTTGCAATAATTTTTAAAGCTTAAACAAAGGTTCATACATACGTCGTTAGAGTTAAAACGGTTGTACAACTTCACACTTGGTAATTTACAGTGCTTGCAATCAGGAAATTATCAATTTTTATCGATAAACAAAATTTGATCAAAAATGTATATTAGCCGAGTAAGCATTTTTTGTAACGAAAATGTATTTCGAATTTGAAAAAAATGGATTTTAAAACGTTATCCTGTGAGATTTCGGTAGTTTGGTTATATTTGGCCTGTTCAAATAGCCCAAATCTCTTTAACCAGATGTTAAATGTAAGTGCATGGGGACGTTGTATCATAGTTGTATATGCCCTGTAAAAGAACGATTTATTATTTTGTATTTATCTTATTATTATCTATTGCATTTACAATTCCCCTTATATTGTTTTCCTGAAATACAATGCATTCACCATAACTCATGCTAAGCTTTTAGAAATACATAAATCATGATGACTGGTTATTTTTTATTTGTGTTAAGTTTTACCTTTCAGTCCCTGGGATTGATCATTTCTTCGTGGGGTGCACAAGTAGCTACCTAGTGGGAGCGAAGTGTAGCTACCTGGAAAATAATATAGATGTTTATTGTAGATCAGAACAGACTAATGCAATGAAAGGGCTGAATGTATGTTGCAACAATTTTTAAAGCTTAAACAAAGGTTCATACATACGTCGATAGAGTTAAAACGGTTGTACAACTTCACACTTGGTAATTTACAATGCTTGCGATCAGGAAATTATCAATTTTTATCGATAAACAAAATTTGATCAGAAATGTATATTAGCCGAGTAAGCATTTTTTGTAACGAAAATGTATTTCGAATTTGAAAAAATGGATTTTTAAAACGTTATCCTGTGAGATTTTGGTATTTCGTCTTCATAATATTGAATAATTTTCTTCTTCAAAGAACTAAAATTTGGAATTTCGTTATTAAGCTTTTGAACAAATAGTTGATGCTTAATCAAAGTCACCATGCAATTTAAAGCATCGTTTCTTTTGTCTTCAAAACCAAAAATTACATTTTCTAAATTAAACTTAAATTCACCATTGTGACGTCACACCCTGGACACGGCTGCCTAGCTGCAGACTAATACACGCGCGACTCCGGTATGCGGCCGGTACCGAGCTGTTTGTCCAGGGTGTGACGGCACTATTCAGAGCTCGCTACGCTCGTGTGTTTGGCGTACGTTCGGGGGCGCTTAGGGGTCTAAGAAGGGTCTTGACAAATTGCATTTTACGCCTTTCCATGATATCTATATGATTTGGAATTTCGTTATTAAGCTTTTGAACAAATAGTTGATGCTTAATCAAAGTCACCATGCAATTTAAAGCATCGTTTCTTTTGTCTTCAAAACCAAAAATTACATTTTCTAAATTAAACTCTATCTGTAATCGAGCACCTTCACTTATCCATTTCACCGTTTCATTCCAGATTGATTTACTGATTTCACAATTGTAAAAGAAATGAACAATATCTTCCAGCTCTTTTTTTACAAAACGAACATTTATCGTTACTCACTATTTTCATCTTATACTGTTGCATTTTCAATACAAAATCCTATTTACTATCTTAAACTAAAAATATCTTAAACCAATATCTGGAGTAAAACGAAATAACATTCTATGATATTTCTGCATTCTTAAACATTCAGGGGTATAATCTAAATGTCGTTCCCATTTCAGACATATTGAGTTGACACAATTTGTTTTTCCAAGAAAAGTTTTGTAAATATATTGATAACCTTTTATGTCATGTACTAATATTTTGATATGTGACGGCATTGGAGGATCTACTACATTTTTTTTTCACATTTTTCAATATGCATTCGATATCGACACTTTCTAGCTGGAGTTACAGAATAATAAGATAAGACAAATAATTTAGTTTCAAGCAGAATTTTTGTTCACATTGCTCACGAGTCAGAAGTTTTCCCTTATCATCAATCAAATCATTTATACATCTGATGCCTTTTTCATACCAAGATTTAAAAAATACTGATTTTTGTCCAATTTTTATTGAGCTATTTCTCCACAACGGATAAGTTAACCAATCATCTCCCTCTATACGACTCAACATAGACATAGCGTGAAACACATGTCTCCAAAAAGGATCAGCAACTTCATGAGACAATGCCAAAAAATATTCATCACCAAACCCTACTACAAAATGGTTTTGTTAAAAACGATTGCATTATATGACTAACATCATTACATGTTCCTAAAACCATTCTTTGAAGCCATGTTAACTTTAGTGACATGTTAAAAAACTCAATATCTGGGATTTTAAGTCCCCCCTTCCTCATATGTGCCAACAACCTGTTTCCTACTAATTTTATCTGGCTTCAGTATTCTTCCATATAAAGTTAAAGAACTTAACTTTCATGGCTTTCATTAACTTAACTGAAGGATCTAGGATTACCATAACAAGATGATTAAACTGTGGTAACAGTAATGGTTTTAGCAACTGTAACTCTTCCAAGAACCGTAATGTTCCTTTTGATCCAAGAAATCATCTGGCGTTTTACTTTGTCAAAAATTCTATCATAGTTATAGTCTGGTATTTTGTCAATAACAACATGTAAGTCAGCACCAAGATAACGAAAAAAAAATCATTATGTACAAAATTCACTTGTCTTCCTTCTAATTCTATATCTTCATTACATTTTGAGGCCCCAATCCAAATCGCGTTTGTTTTTTGGATATTGATCTTCAGCCCACTACAATTTCCAAATAGGTCCAAAATATGTAGTGCATTACAGAAACTAGCAGCTGTGCCATCAAAAAACAAGAGTGTGTCATCAGCATACCGAAGGATCTTAAATTCCTCGGAGAATTTGGATCCCCTTGCCTACATCCCCTTCCTACACGAAATCTCGATGTTATTTGCCCATTAACCATAACACTAGAGTATGCATCACTATGCAATATCTTTATTCACTTTATAAACGAACTACCAAACTTAAAAGGGGAAAGTGTTTTATACAAAAAGTGGTGAGAAACAGTATCGAAAGCTTTTTCAAAATCAATTAACAAAATCATTCCGGGAACATTTTATTTTTTAGTATAAGCAATAATGTCATATAAAATTCATACATACGTCGATGAGAGTTATAACGGTTGTACAACTTCACATTTTGCTAATTTACAGTGCTTGTAATCAGGAACTTATCAATCTTATCGATATACAAAATTTGATAAAAATGGATGATAGCCGAGTAAGCATTTTTTTCTTTAATGAAATTTGTTTTGTTGTTGAAACCACGGATTCTTAAAATGTTATCCTGTGAGATTTCGGTAGTTTGGTTATATTTGGCCTGTTTAAATAGCCCAAATCTCTTCAACCAGATGTTAAATGGAAGCGCATATAATTATAGGGAAGTCGTATTATATTTTGATTTGCCCTGTACAGGACGGTGTATTATTATTTATATATCTTATAATTCTTTATTGCATTAAGGAATGTCTTTATCCATTTCCCCCAGAAATACAATGCATTTACCATGACTCATGCTTAGCTTTTAGAAATACATTAATCATGATGACTGAGTTTATTAATTTTTGTTAAATTTTACCTTCCTGTTTCTGGTGTTGCTGATTTCTTGGGTCGGAGATATAGCTAGCTCGTGCTGGAAAACAATATAGATATATACTGTACATTAAAACAGACTAATGCAATGTTAGTGCATTTTGCAACAATGTTCACACTTTAAGAAAAGGCTCATTCAAACGTCGATGAGAGTTATGATGCACAACTTTACCTTTTAGAATCATACAGTGATTGTTATCAAGAACTTGTCAATTTCACTGATTAATTTAAGGGTACGAATTGTAATATTATCCAAATGTAGTTTAGATGGAGATAATCTTAACCCGTTAAAGCTTTTGTGTGTCATACAAATAACATAAAATCACTTAAGTAAACCACTAACCATTTCAGATAAAAGTAGGCCTTATCACCTTTTAGTATAATGTGAAGTTATAAACAATGAGAGACTACAGAAGTTTATATTTAGGAGATCAGGGGGTATTTCATTCATTTTAGGCTTATTTTAATCATGATAATAACAGTAACTCACTTATGAATATAAGTGACATTTGCTTTTAAATTGCTTGAATGTAATCAAATATCAATATCAACTTTTGAAATCAATATGTCAAAAGAGAAAATGAAACTTAATTTTGAAGCGATCAGGAGGTGTTTGACCAAACCTTAAAATTGAACTTGTTACCCCCTCACACATTTGCTTAATTTGAAGTTTACACCATTAATCATTATCATGTTATCAAATGAACTTCGGTGTTTCTTTCTCCAGATAAAATAAGCCGCTGAAGAGATGAGTGTCAAAGATGTTGAAACCAGGGGAATAATACACGGTTTCTCAAGATGTGCATTTCAGTTATTCTGTGAAACTTCTTTAGTTATATTAAATTTCGGAAGCACACGTTATGCGCGGCTATGTACAGATATATTATCTATATAGATATAAGACCTGTTAAATATATTTTTTCTGTTATTATTAGCTATGATATTCAAAATTATCTCCATCAATTTCCCCCGAATTGTAATCCATTCACCATAGCTCAGCTTAGAGTTATACAATACTTAGATGAGCTTAGAGTTATACAATACTTAGACTAGCTTAGAGTCATACAAAAATTATAGCCTGATCCACTGTAGCGCTATTAAAACCTTGAAAACTCTCAATTGTAATAACATGTTTAATAGGTACGTGGCAGGATTAATTTTTTGAAAATGTACCGGCGCTGAACACGGCTGCCGGACCAAAAGCCAGGGTAATAATATCAAACTTTGTTAGAAGCGCAATGGGACGTTGCACCATGATGTGATATGCGCTATACTTGAGCGGTTTATTATCATTTATTTTATCATTATCTATTGCATCTAAAATTTCCTTCATCTATCCCCCCCCCCCCGAAATGTAATCCAATCAGCATGACTCAAGATAAGCTTTTAGTCATACATAAATCAAAATTCTTAATTAAAATTGAAATTTTACCTTCTAGTTCCTGGTGAGGAAGACTTAGTGAGGCGGATGAATTGTTAACTGGTGGGATAAGAGGGTGGCTTACTGGAAAAAATAGAAGTGTATAACTGTAAATTAGTCAGAGTAATGTAAGGTAAGCACTCAATGCATTTTTAAACAATCTTCACGCCTTAGAAGATGTCCAACTTCAAATTGTTTGTAATTTTCAGTGCTTGTAATAAAAAGCTATTCAAAGCCATGGAAATAATATTCGAACAGCTTTAGAAGCGGCATCGGGACGTTACATCATGATGTGATATGCGGTATACAGGAACGGTCTATCATCATTTATTGTATCATTATCTATTGTATCTCATTTTCCTTTATCCACCCCCCCGAAATGCAATATATGCACTATTAATAGCTCAGTATAAGCTTCCAGTCATACACATATCGTAATTTGTTTATTAAATTATTGAAAATTTACCTTCCAGTTCCTGGAGAGGAAGACTTTGTGAGCCGGATGAATAATCAACTGTTGGGATACTGAGGTAACCTACTGGAAAAATATATAAGTGTACAATTGTTAATTAGTACAGAGTAATTTAAAGTAATTGCTGAATGCACTTTTGAAACAATTTTCATTAATTTAAAGCAGGCGCGGATCCAGGGGGGGGGCAAGCGGGTCTTGGCCCCCCTCCCCCCGCAAATAAAAGAGAGAGAGAGAGAAGGAAAAGAGGAGAGAAAGGGAAAGAAAGATGAGAAAGAAGAAAAGAAAAGGGGAGAAAAGAAGGAGATCGGGGGGGGGGGGTCGAAAGGGCCTTGCCTCCCACCTGTTACATCCCCCCCCCCCCAAATAACAAAATAAGAGAGAGAGAAGGAGAGGAAAAAAAAAAGGAAAAGAGAAGATAAAGGGAAGGAAAAAAGAGGAAGAAGAAACGAAAAGAAGGGGGATATCAGTTGAAATTTTCCCGCCAACAAGTTTTAGTTCGGGGGGGGGGGGGGAAAGGCCCTTGCCTCCCCCCCCCCCCCCCCCCTCCCAATCAAGAAAGGGGGAAGGAAGGGAAAGGAAAAGAGGAGAGAAAGGGAAAGAAAAAAGAGAAATAAGAAAGGTAGGGGAGATCAGTTTCGATTTTTCCCGCCTTGAGGTGTAGATCGGGGGGCACTGGGGTACTAATGGGGGGGGGGGGAGGGCTTGGGGGAGGGCTTGGGGGTTGACTGATGCCCCCCAAATATAATTCAAACGTGGTTTATTTCTAATTCGATACCGGTGATTTATAAATGTTGCTGAAATGACATAATTTATTGAGATTTTTCCTCAATTTTTAGTAAATTAAAATTTTTAATGCGTTTGTTGGAAAATGGCAAATGGCAAATTCATAAAGAAAGAAAGAAAAAATAATGACCTGCCTTTGTCACAAATAATAAGGTGTCAAAATTTTCTCATTCTACCGTGATTAAATGCCTAAAACCCCTGAGCTTCCGGGTGCTCTGTCCCCTGGATTCCACCTAGGGCCCTAAGGCGGGCACACGGATTCTCATGTGACCCTAATTTAGTGCCCCAAACCCCTAATCTTCCGGGTGCTCCGCCCCCTGGACCCCACACCAATTCGTGACCCGCCAGTGTCACAAATAATGTATCATAATATGCTTATCTGACCGAATTTTTTTTGCCCCCTGGACCCCACGCAAATTCGTGTCCTGCCAGTGTCACAAATAAGGTATCAAAATATGCTCATCTGACCGTAATTTAATGCATATACTCCTTGAGCTTCTGGGGCTCCACCCCTTGACCCCCGCAGGGGCTTCGCCCCGGCTTCGCCCCTAGACCCCATGCCAATTTATACAACGCTCTACCTGAACGTAAATACCTACCGCCCCCTCCCCACCTGCTTAGAGAAACGTTCAGCAGGGCCTGCATTTAAGAGTGGGGTGGTGCGGATTTGTTTTTGTCTAAACCCCCTCACCCCCCCCGTCCCCAAACGTTTTTGCTCATTTCTCCACTGCCGGTGTCACCTTTACGTACCAATATTTGGCTCGTATAATTTCAAATTGGGCCATCCCCTTATAAATCCTGGATCCGCGCCTGATTTAAAGATGTACAACTTCAACTTTGTGTTATTTTACAGTGCTAATAATCAAAAGCTAATCAATTTCACCATGTTTACGATTACTTTATAGGGATACAAACTTTACTATTATCCAAATGCATATTAGATTAAAGGTAATACAAAGTGTTGGTATGGGGTCATGAATTTGGTTCAAATGAACATATTGGAAGCATATGCGATCCTACAATATTCAGTGATCATCGTAGCGGTCGAAATCGAGTCTTAAGTTATGAAATTATAATCAATAATCGATTTATGTTGTATAGCTCCCTCTCAAGGTCAAGATATTAATTGAGCTATAAAACAATGTTTCTTGACTAATATCGACCGATTAGCTATTCCCGTTCGCAAATTATATACCACAACTACATATTCTGAGATTTTCATGGTCGCAGCTACCATAGTACGGCCGTAGGAGCTGTTTGAAATTTATCAAAATTTACCGGGAGCACCGGTAAATCTTTATATTCAATTTTTCTCTAAAGCAGAAGTGTTTTAGGGGCTAAAATTTTTAGTGCTTTTCATATATCCACAGGGGCATCCAAATGTATCAAAATTGTAAAGAATCACTATCCACCCATTTTTCAAAATTTCCCAAAACTTTGTAATATCTTTAAGATAAAATGAACCACTTTATGCTTCTCTGTGTCGTAGAAATAACAGAAAATCATTTAAATCCCACTGCACTACTTATAGCTACTTGCGCCCTCTATATATTAAGCAATGCCTAATCGGTGACCATTGGTCCCCCCCCCATGGTCCCCTTTTCTTCGTATGTTAATTGAGGGCTGATTTGATGAGATAACCATCTGTCAGTGACCATGCAGGGAGGTCTAATCCTTCCTGGCCAAACTAGTGCAGAGGAGCTTTAAGAAAGACAAAATAAACGTGGAATTAGGCCTAATCAATTTTCAGTATCAACTTTTAAAATTATTTTCATTTAAATTCAACATTTGTATGGTGTAATCTTGTTTTCTTGGAATGAAATGTGGTGTCAGACAACCATTTCTTTCGGAAGTAGGTGAAAACATGTATTGCTTCCTCAAAAGTAGCCAGAATTCAGGATTATATAACAAGACTTTAAAGCTTCTTCACCTGTTACATTAGATACATGAAGAGGAGCTTTGAAGGTAACACTATGTAAGCTTATCTATGCGATGTGACTTTGCAGTACTATACATGCATTACCCCCTAAGCTGCCACAGCCTCATCCACTGTAGCAGTATCAAAACCTTGAAAATCTATTATGTTTAATGGGTACCTGGCAGGATTTTTTTTAATGCACTGTGCGCTGAATACGGATGCCAGACCTAAAGGCAGGGTAATAATATTCGAACCGCTTTAGAAGCGGCATCGGGACGTTACATCATGATGTGATATGTCTATTATCATTTAAAATTGCATCTCAAATTTTCTTTATAAATTTCTCCCCCCCCCAAAAAAAAAATTAAAAAAAATAAAAAAAAATAAAAAAAATATGTATATATATATATATATATATATATAATCCAATCACCAAGTTAAATCAGAATTCTCTTGGTTAGATTCTTAAAATTTTACCTTCAAGTTCCTGGTGTTGATCACTTTGTACGACTGAAGAAATGTAAACTGGTAGGGCAGGAGGTTGGCTAACTGGAAAAATATAAGTGTATAATTTTAAATAAGTACAGAGTAATGTAATGTAATTATTAATGCACTTTGAAACAACTTTCACGCATTAAAAGATGTACAACTTCAACTTGTTGTCATTTTACAGTGCTAGTAATTAAAAGCTAATGAATTTCACCATGTTAACAGATTACTTTCAAGGGATACAAAGTTTAATATTATCCACATGCATTTTAGATTAAGATAATATGAACCCTTTTATTAATGTTGGAGTCATAGAAATAACCGAAATTTACGAATTGGGGGGGGGGGGGGGGGGGGAGGGGAGAGGGGGTTGGGTAAGCGATCCTTTTTTCTCTTTTTCTTTTTGGAGTCCAAAAAAAAATTGCAACGACTCAGCCAGCCGAAAAGTCGCTCAGTGTGGGGAAGGGGGGGGGGGGGGATAAGAGGACACTTTTTTTTTGGTCTCGAAATTTGAAAATTTGACATTTTGTTCCGTTGGAGGGGGGTAAGGTCATCCTTTTTAGGTCAGCCATTGGCATAATTAAAAAAAAAAAAAAAAAAAAAAAAAAACTCAGGGGGGGGGGGGGGGGTTAACCCCAAAACCCCCCCCCCCCCCCCCCCCCCCTGCGTACGCGCCTGGTTATATACCACGAAAGAAAGCAGAAGTTCCTTTTGAGGCGATCAAGGATTGTTCCAAAAATTCCCCCTGAATTGATCTTGTAATTTCCCCAATAACTTTCAACTTACACCATTAGACATAATGCTTTTCATGACTTACCGTGTCTTTTTCTCCAAATGAAATAAACCACTGGAGAGACGAGTATCAATGCAGCAAACACTGCACAAATCAAAGGAGAAGAAGATAACAATGAATGAGAAGTACATAACTTATGCCACAACTCACATGCAATGGATGACTAAAAAGATCACATTGACCTTCTTGTTATACACTTTGATATAAACAATATACTTACTCATAAGTAATGAAAGAAAAAATATAAGAAGCTGCGTATATGAACATGGGAGCAAAGAGTTGTTTTGTGGTAGGCATGTGCAAAGCTTTCACAGGATTCCATGGGACAAGAGTTGTAAAAATTGTTAATATGTTTACGTGATTATTTAGTTTGCTTCTATATAATAAACATATAATATGGTAAGCCATCTTGACATTTGGTAGATGTCATGAGTATCACTTATTTTTAAAAATGTTCTAAAGCTTTAACTCTAAACCGCTTTCCATCTTCCAGATACTTTCCACTTCTCAATGGCTTTATGTTTACACGTTAAACATACAATTAGACTTTTTATTTGATTTCCCCAAATTAATATTCAGAATGTCAAGTACTCAAATCAACTTACACACTAAAATTACAACCATAATTGATTTCACTGGTTCGTCACCTTGGAGTAGGACAGATGTGGATTTATTTGCATTAGTTCCTGGAATACTGGAAGCTACACATGTATACAATTCTTTGTTACCCCTGGTGGCAATAGTGATGGTTTTGTTTTTCGTCCCGTCTATGTTATCCCCTTCTCTTTTATCTGATGGCTCAAGTACTGTGGATCCATACAGAAAGACAAGATTGAGAGAGGGGTAGTACTGCACCGCTTGGCAAGTAAGAGTCATTTTAGATTTGGAGACGAGGATGCAGTAGTTTGAGTCATGCTGTTCAGTATTCAGACATTCCTGGATGGTTGGAAATGGTTCCAGAGGGTGGGCTAAATTTGAAATATAAACAAACAAACAATGGTTTGTCACATTGTCCTTTAAACTAATTAACGAATCAACATAGACAAATAATACTTCAACGTAGGCCTAATATTAGTGGTTTTTGTCAGTGTGTAGTGTCCCCCCGCCTCACACAAAAATCGCTCTGTCCCTCTCTGACGCACACAAATGCACCTATACAGTTGTGCTCCTCCAAAGAAATTTGCAGTCATCAGTGGCTAAATACTTTGTTTAGGCACTACAATCAAAGATATCGGGCATTCAACCTCCATAGCACAGGACTGTCGGGATATTAACTCATAGCATGCCATCAGGCTGCATGCACGCTACCGCTATAGTGCTTTGTACATGCAAGCTAACCATTGATTGACTGCCATGAGCGTGCAAGGGCGCATTCGTAATAACAGTTATTGTTCATGCTTATTGGATAGCGCGTGCGTTTGATAGAACCATCGCGTTAATCAGATTATCTCCGAAACAACCTGGCATGGGGGGGGGGGGGGGGGAATTGTCACAATGGGGATTAGCCCTGTGGCATATGATAAGAGTTATATACCCAAAGTGGATGTAGCTCCTTTTGGAATGAAACTCTTCAAATACTTACCAACCACATTGACAAATGTGTGATTCCAGAAGGATATTCCAGTATCATCGGTCACCTCACAAACATATAGACCTTCGTGATGAACCTGTACCTCCTTGATGACTAGCGAGTAATCTTCGGTGATGTTGTACGTGCCGTCGTAGTATCCAGATCCACTTCTTTCAGCAAAACCTTGGTTATTTTCAATTACAACCAGAGTTTCATTTGCTGCAGTTCCCTTTTTCCAAGAGACTCTTCTGGCCTTGATGTGAACATTGCATTGTACGATATAATATGTGGCATGACGCACCTGCAGAGTTGCTTGTTGATTTGTAGTGATTGCAGTATCTGAAGTAAACAACAATGATAGCCACTTCGTAATAAGAGCAAATGTTACCAAAGTACATTTTTAAAACACCAAACTAACTTTTACTAAAGTGCAACCACTTTAATAGCTTCAAATGTATGTTTATTTGATGTCCAGTTATGTACGATACCATGAAAACACTCCACAACGTAAATTAAAATCATGGATATATCCATGATACCAGCTTGCTGTTGGCTGATAGGAAGGCTGAAGATTTATTACTAATTGCGAATCGAGAGATTCAGAAATTGTATGCATGGTATTGTTGTAATAAGTTATTGTTGAATGTTCAAAAGACCTAACGTGGTATTTTTCGCTCAAAGGGTAAAAAGCTTCCAGATGGCATTACTTTTCTTAATGTTGGAGGCCATGATGTTGCGCTTAGTGAAAATGTTCAGTTCTTAGGGTTAACCATGGATGAGCATTTATCTTGGATAAATCATTTAGATGCTGTATGCACAAAGTTGTCCCGAAGTGTAGGTGTCATTGTTAGATTAACATTTATTTTACCTGAAAGAGTGGTGATAACATTTATAAATATAATAGTATTATTCTTCCTTATTTTACATATTGTAATGTTGCTTGGGGAAACACTTTTAAGTCATATCATGATAAATTGAGAGTATGGCAGAAGAAGGCAATACGGATTATTACTAATTCTTATTATAGATATCCAAGTTCTCCATTGTTCCTCCGACTAAGAATGTTACCACTAAGTGGACTTGTGTCGTTCAATTACATATTGTTTACGTTTAATCTTAAGTCCATGCCTTCATGAATGTACGTTAAAAGATTTATTCCGTCAGAACTCGCAAATTCATAGTTATAATACACGTCAAAGGTGTCTTATTCATCAGCCTTTTGCAAGAAAAAATGTCACTCTGACCTCTTTCCATATCTCTTACATTAAAGGTAAAGACCAGTATTGGAAACGCCCCAATTTCAAAAAATGAAATGGAAACTCTTATTACCAATCATGTGAAAGAATATGTTTTGACTAATACATGATGATAAAAAATTTGCCGGGAAACCGCCTACTAATTGATATATTTGGTAAATTAGTTTATCCGATGGTCTGTGAGAGATAAACGCACGTGTCACGCACGTGTGCGTATAGTCCCATATGTTTCGCTGACGAAACTGATTATCATTATGTTTTTTGATTCGCAGATACCGTTACGTTACGTTAAATTATGGAATACTTAAAAAAGAGTGAGTCCAGTATACAAAAAGCTGTAGTACGGTTCGTTCTCAGAACGAAACGGTTCCCTATCAGGAAGCAATACCTCCCTTCATGGGATAATACAATACTATAAATATGCTAAATTACACTCAGTACATTAAAAATATAATAACATAATGTAATAGGAAAATAAAATAAGAAAAAGTAACAACAATGATAAATGGTATGATAAGATTATTGAATATAGAGGCTTGTGTAGGTACTATCTTATAGACATATTTATGTATGGTGTGTACGTGATATAACAAAAAATCTGCACGTACTGTTAAGAAACACTAACAAAGCCCATTAATGTTTTACTTACGATATTTTTTTTTCTCGATACTATCTTAAAAGATAGATAAATATAAAACGAAATAAATATATTTTTTAAAAATACAAAAATGAGAGATATAACACGTGCCGTAAAGTATTTTGGTGACAATAGTCAAATTACTGACTAATCGCCAATAAGCCAAAACACAACAACAACATCAGTTGTCGACGTGTACGTATGCTAATTAATGTAAAAACCGGCAGAGCACTATTGGGTTTCGCAGAGGCGACATCTTGCGATATTTGCTCTCTAATTTTTCGTGCAGAATGTCTCATTTCAGAATGAGACATTTAGTATTTCAACAGTATACCCTGCCAAGAAGTGAGTACTGCTTGGTGTGAATGTGTTTTCAGAATTATTTATGCAGACATGAAAATTATGGATGTGTTCTTATTTGTTTTAAACGAAATTGAATTTCGCTCAGTGAAAGCATGGACTTAAGTCCATGGTGAAAGTGTACACGTGTAAAGTTGATAGTCTTGTGTGCAGACCATTCGATATAAAGTATATATTTGACTAGACAGAAATAACCATCTGATTTGGGTCATTTTTTTAATAAAACTGACATTTGTTGACATTCCCCAATACAGATGGTAACCCAGAGATCTCGTACCGTGGGGGTAGCTATAGCCAACAATGTACAGCTTTTTTGTCAAAACATTTTCTCCCCGATTTTCTTTATTTAGATCTAATTTTCTGATTTTTAAATCAGATGTAAATTAGGTCGGTATATCATTTGTCCTAATTACAGTTATCAAAATTTGATAACTTAATATTAAATGTATAATTTACGGACTTACTTATATGAATTATCCAATTTGTATATCCGAACTGTGAAACAGTACGTTCATGCACTCTAACATAGGGCTATATGACCCGGCGGCCAAAATATTTCCGGGTCAACCTACCAAAACATAGCAAAATGGCCAATCAGAGCACTCGTTTCGTGAGAGTTTGTTGGTCAAGCTGGGCTGACTCGTACGTAGCTACGGTATCTATTGGACGTTCGAAAAGAAAAAATGAATATTCATCAACTAAAACCAAGACGGATAATGTTGACGACGAGACTTTCTAGGATTAATCATTAATTTAGGATCTAAATGAGCAAGCTATCGTAAGTCAAATAAGCTATATATATGTTATTTTTAATTTTTATTATAATTGCAGCAGTTATGAGGATGTAAAGAGTGAAAATCTCGTTGCATATCTCATTCATCGCGGTCCGGTCGAACCGAACCATTTGTTTCGTACAGTCCCGTACAGTCCCGATAGGCCATACTTCAGTCTCTATAATCGGAGGTCTAGTGGAGCCAGACGTAGTCTCAGTGGAACAACCGACGATTAGAGAGACCGAAGTTTAATATTTATTTAATATCGGTCTAATATTTGACATGTATTTGATACATTGCTAAGAATAAGCAGTATATTGAAGGGCATTATTTTCAGGGTTTATTGTAGCACTCTGGTATTTACAATTTACAAGAAAAGGCTGATTTGATGGTTTATTTATGGTCGTATTGATAGACTTTCAATTAATGGTCTGAATTAAGACTAGCTATTGGTATTGCATACAGATGTTGCTGTTGGCTTACAAAAGGGTATTTGATGATATATGTTGTATTTTGGTAAAGCTATTTAATGAGTATGACAATCGATAAAGTCATTTAAAGGGATTTCTGTATGAGTTTTAATATGAATATTAGTGACTTAAAAAGTGTGTCACATTTGATATGAAGGTCAAGTGGAATTATTTAACCTTGTGTTATCATTCATAAAACCTGAATGTTGAAGAGGGATATTTGTAGAAATGTTATGAAAGATATAAGCTGCCATTTTGGTCATTTAGTAGTTATATGTAATTTAGTGCTTAATTATTCACGAGAAAAAAGATATTCAGGCAGATTTGCATTTTCTGTTATAGAGGTGACATTTATACTTGAAACTGATATGAATGAGTCCAGTTGACATATATATTTATGAATTCTTCAATTTGTTCTTTCAGATTGAATAAAATCAGACTACAGTCTTATACGATTCCAAGCGGGATATTCTGTGTGCAGGTCATCTTTCTTACGAGCAATCCACCATATACATCTTTCTGTGTACAGTGCCTGTATCTTTACGAAGACTGGGCCAAGTTTCTTATCATTTTGATGATTCCAGAACCTTGCAGTACACACCAATACGTATATGCTAGATGATTAACCTTTTCTGATCCCTTCCACAACGTTTCTTTCACAATGCAATCGCATGACCATTATTGGTCTTTAGCTTTAAAGAATGGAACAGTCTGCTTGATGATATAACAAAATAGTACTACCCTTTCTAGGTTTCTTTCTGTGCGTGGGTGTGTGTGTGTGTGTGTGTGTATGTGTGAGAGTATTTGTATGTTCTATATTCTGTAGCTTATGTTATCCATCCATTGTATCCAATCATACGTAAGATTCTTTTTACTGTAAATATATGTATTTTGTTTACTATAGGGCCCCGTTCACAAGCTTAACTTCTAAAGGGGTCCTAAAACCATTCAGTTTATGATGTAATCAAGTTAGAATATGTTGATTGATGTACTATTACCAATCTCTATTTTATGTAACAGATTATATCGTGCTTTGTGTGGTTTTGAATAAAATGAACTGAAATGAACTGAACTGAATGTTGTTTATGAAATATTAAATGTTAAAACGGGGAATATTTTAGAAATGTAACAAACTGCAGTTTGTAGACTGTAAGGTTGAGAATGTCAAACTTATTTCAACTTATTTTTGTAAAACATAATCCAAATAGTTCGTGTAACATATTGTTTTGTAGCAAATCAAGGTCATTATAGGAGGAGTCGCTTGATGTGACAGATTTTGTAGAAGAAAAGGGGTGATGGAAAAATATTAGAGAAGAGCAGGAATATACAGATTGGGAAAAGGTAAATCAACAGGTTTCGAAACGATAAATGTTTTTGGGAAATGCCATGAAATCTATATACCTCAACATAGGAGACTTTTAGTTGACGTACAGATTTACAATGTATTCAACATTAGTTTTCAGGAGGTTGTATATTATTCGTTTTATCACTACTGATCAAAAGTGTAAAATATGATTCTCTTTCACACCTGGTAGGCCTACAATAATTATACAACGATTAAAAAAAATTCTTCTAAATAACCTACCTACAACTAAAACATCAGTGTAGTTTTTCATCAGAGGTCCCTTGTAGTTATTAACTATGCAGTATATTCTTCCAGCATCTGCCATTGAGACATTGTTGATGATCAAGGAATAATTTCCGTCGACGTCACAACTGCCATCATCGTATCTTGGACCTGATAGTTCACCATCATTCCACATTACCATGGGGCTTAGATCGTTAGGAGTCAGGCCCTTTTTCCAGTAGACTTCAAATGGTTTTCCGTAAAAGCGACATGTTAGAACCCCTTGCACTCCTTGGACCAGTGTCTTTTTGACTTCGGTGTAAACCAGACCATCTGGAACTACCTGGGATGCTGTTAGACCTGTATCAAACAAAAAAGAGAAACATATCCGGTCGTTGTGGATCTAATCCTTTTTCATGATTTCATTTATAAAAAAAAACACATCACAGTATGATGAATCGTTAGGCCTTGCCTTTAGTGAGCTTACATCTCTACTCTTTAAGTTGTGATGTATTCCCCCACACCTCTTCTCAACAAATACATGTGTTCATGCCTGACTTTGTATGTACATGATGAGATAAATTCTTATCAAAGAAACAAACAAAACACACGAACAAAATTACCATAAAAGGCCCCAATCACAAATTTTATTCACTGATTGTACTTTTTGAAATTCTTGAACAGTTGGTAAAGTGTAATTTAAAGTAGGCATGTTATCGTGACCACAGAACTAAGTGCCCTCCGGATGGTTGAAATGCCTACTAAAAACGCTAAAACACTATAAATTTGGGAGAAAGTTAAAGAGTTTTAAAAACCGGCAAGGGAAAGCAGGTTTGCTCGAATAAAGCCATCGAGACAGACGGCATACGGGTGCCATACGCGACCAACGAACCATTATTATTGATTATTTGAATTGTCAGAAGATCCAATTATCAATCAGAGGATACAATTATGTCTGTTATGGTTGGTCTCTTGGAAATGTTGGTCACTTTGGATGACGATATCGAAGGATCTCGATCTTATGGGCTGTCGGTCTACCGTCTATCAGGATAACCGGGTTTGCCCCCTACCTTCAGAGTTTCGTACTTCAATATTCTGTGCGTCCCAGAAAAAACGAAACCGAGAATTATCGATGTTTTATCATAACTTAATCACATTTATAATTGATAAGTGACACATATTTGGAAAGCTTAGATCCTCCTCATTCATTTGATGCAACTCATATAATACATATTTCATGCATGAGTGATTAACATGAATTTGAAGAGAGGAAACCAAAAAGTCATTTGGCGGACGGTATCTGAATTTCAAAGAGAAAATCACATTACTAGAAAGTAATGACAGAATTGACAACCGACTTAACTCCGTTTCGTTGACAATCAGCCATGCATGAAGTCTTTCGTCTACGGCTGATTGTCAAAGAAATAACAACAACATAACAACATGCAAAATTGATAATAGACTTAATTCCGTTTCGTTGACAATCAGCCATGCATGATGTCTTTCGTCTACGGCTGATTGTCAACGAAATGGAGTTAAGTCTTTTGTCAACTCTGTTTGTTGCTACGGCAGGCACCCAGTGAAAACGAATTCGTTTGATAAAATTATGGAAATGCAAGCACTACTTTAAACAAACAGAACTTTGTCATTCCTTGCTCACTTTTGCTGATCGAGCTGTCATGAGAAAGGGCAAAAATTCAACTTTCTAGAAATGTGATTTTCCCTTTGAAATTCAAATAACCGTCCGCCAAATGACTTTTTGGTTTCCCCTCTTCAAATTAATTTTAATCACTCATGCATGAAATATGTATTATATGAGTTGCATCAAATGAAAGAAGAGGATCTAAGCTTTCAAAATATGTGTCATTTATTAATTATAAATGTGATTAAGTTATGATGAAACATCGATAATTCTCGGTTTCGTTTTTTCTGGGACGCACTGTATAGCACTAGTTTCAGTTTTTTCTTTGGCCCTGCCTTCCATAGAACATGCAAATCGAACTTATTATTGAATTAACAATAACATTATATAGATATTTAATTTCTAAAAACCATTTCATACAATTCTTAAACAATAAAACCTAGCTATCACTTACCAGGTGGCCCACAGATAACGATCAATAATCCCACAGCCAGAGCTATTTTAACCGCCATGTCGAGCAGTTTGTCTATAGAGCAATTAATGATACTCGCGTGGATATTTGCTCAGCGGCGTTAGTTTAATGGGTGGAATGGGGGACATCACCCCCTCGTAAACTTCTGCTCGCTAATTCATATAGATATTCGTCGGAAAATAAAAATAAGGGGGATATACTATTGGTAAATGTGGGCCCCTTGGGTAATAGGCTGCGTTTAAACGATAACTGTAGCATAAAAGTCGATTCGCTATTAGTCGTAAAAATCGAATAATATCCTATATTGATACAATTAAAGTCAATTTTTACCATGGATTGTACGTATACGTTAAATTCAATTAAACTTAAGTTACTAAGATTGAATGATATATGATTAATTAATTTAAATTTTCAACATGGTCCTGGTCTTATAACCTAAACCTCCCCCTCCCAGGCCCTCCTTCCGTGCCAACACAGACATACACACACTCACTTCAAACTGTTAAAACAACGCCTCTTGAATTCAGTCGGATGTTTACTTTAAGATTTGATATCATTAAAATATTTCACTAATAAAACGTGAGTCATGATCAAAGTTGGTGCGGATACGGGAGGGAGTACAGAGACCCCCCCCCCCAAAAAAAAAGAAGATAATAAAGAGGTGGGGTAATTTTCCTCGGGGGTAGTTGTGCTCGGGGTATTTGTCATCGGGGGGTAATTGTCCGCGGGGGTAGTTGTCCTCGGGGGTAGTTGTCCTCGGGGGGGGGGGGGTAATTGTCCTCGGGGGGTAGATGTCTGCGGGGGTAGTTGTCCTCGGGGGTAATTTCCTAGGGGGGGGGGGTAATTGTCCTCGGGGGGTAGATGTCTGCGGGGGTAGTTGTCCTCGTGGGAAATTTCCTAGGGGGGGGGGGGGGGTAATTGTCCTCGGAGGTAATTGTCCTCGGGGGTTGGCTAGTTTTCCTCTTGGGGTAGTTGTCCTCGGGGGTAATTCTCCGGGGGGGGGGGGGGGAGTAATTGTCCTTGAGGGTAGTTTTCAGGGGGTTGAGTGCCCAGGGGGTAATTGTCCTGAAACGTCTATATTGTATTTTTAATATCGAAATGAAGTGTCCTTATTGGTGAAAATCATAGCTGGAATGCACACATTCGATTACATAGTTAAATGCATTTCTAGGAATATTGGTATACTATTGGTAGACAAAAATGTTTATTTCTAAAAAAATATATAAATTTTGCCAGTAATGCCTTACAATTCATATTGGAGATTGATATTGGCTTCAAATGCAAAGACAAAAGAAAGCGTTTTGTCCATGTGCTGGCTCCCATTGTCTAGCCCATACAAACCCATTTTTATGAATATAAAACATCGATAATTCTTTTTATATAAACGCACAAAAGAGTTTGATCTTCATGTTTGATTTAATGAATGGCCTAGTTCCTGCTTTTGTAAAGAAATTCTTTGCATTAAATTACACTATCCATTCTTAACCTACACGGAATTTATTAAAATATAATTGTATGAATCCTAATTTGTTTATCCTGCATAAGTCAATAAGACAGTATGGTCCATATTATTTTAGGGAATGCACTCCCATACTCGAGAATTCATGTAACCCACAGAATTCAATTAAATTCAATAAGAATAAGGCATTTTTGTCAGAGTACATTATTTGATCTTTTCCCAGTGCTGTAATTAAGATACACTATTATTTCCAGATATCTTTAAACATTCATCACTATTAAACTCCTGTATATTTATATAAGCTTGCCGTGTCAGACATGTTTTCCTTTGGCCCTGCCTTCTATAGAACATGCAATTCGAACTAATTATTGAATTAACAGTAACATTAATAATAATAATAATACATTATATTTCTATAGCGCTTATTACAATGTTTCTAAGCGCTTTACAAAGTTGGCAATACTTAGATAATAATACATTCAATATCATATTTACAAACTATAATTAGTATATACTAATCAACTTACAATTAATTCAAAATACATAAGCACAGATACATCTAGTCAATACATATAAATACAATAGAACACAATTAATTTTAGGGCAAAACATTACAAATTCAAATTAAGGCAATTACATTACATCTACCGAGAATAACACATTAAAGCTACAGACTAACATGGAGGATTAACAGGGAGAATGAAAAAGGAATGTCTTTAGGGAGGATTTTAAAAAATCTAACGAAGGAGCATCCCGAATCTCAAGAGGAAGTCTGTTCCAAAGCCTCGGAGCAGCTTCGCTGAAGGCACGGTCTCCATATCGTGTTCGAGTTCCTGGACCCGGGGCCGATTGCAGATGAGCATAGGTGGTTGAGCGAAGTCTTATAGAGATTGTCGGGGTCTTTGTTGAGATTAGATCTGTGATGTAAATTGGAGCAAGTTCATGTTGGGCTTTGTAGGTTAGGATCAGGATTTCGAAGATAATGCGTTGAAAGACGGGAAGCCAGTGAAGAGAGCGGAAGACAGGGGTAATGTTATCATATTTTCTGGAACGGGTTATTAACCGAGCTGCAGCATTCTGAATTCGTTGAAGAGGCAGAACATGAGAGTCTGGTAAACCGTAAAATAAACTGTTGCAGTAGTCAGGGTGTGATGAAACGAATGCGTTAAGTAATCGTTCAGTTGCGCTGGCCGTCAGGTACTTTCTTATTTTACCTATCTTGGAGATTCCAAAAGCTGCTGCTCGAGACTTCAAACGTATGTGGTCAGCCATGGTGAGATTCTTATCAAGAATAACACCGAGATCACGAGAGGCCTGAACACATCCGATAGACGTTCCATCGCCAATCTGCAGTACAGGGAGAGTCCGAGCACCTCTGAACCCGGAGAATACATGGATGGCCTCAGTCTTAGAGTCATTGAGTTGAAGATTGTTCCGTAGTGACCATTCCTTAACATCTGCTATACACTGCTGTAGCTTTTGAAGTCCGACGTCATGTTCCTCAGGTCTGATGACGGCATATAACTGAGTGTCATCTGCGTACATGGTATGCAGGATTCCTTGATGGGCGTTGATGACTTGTGATAGAGGGCCAGTGTACAGTACAAACGCCAAAGGACCAATGACCGATCCCTGAGGAATACCCTGGGAGAGAGGAAAAGACTTGGAAACAGCATCGTTAACTACGATCTTCTGTCTCCGATTTTTTTAGATAGGAGACCAGCCACTGTCGAGCTACATCCTGGATGCCGTAGTCACGTTCGAGGATTTTAATCAAATTCACATGGTCAATGGTATCGAAAGCAGCACTGTAATCCAGTTGAACCAGTATTGCTTCATAACCCCTGTCGACAGCCAGTAATAAGATCGTTCACCACTTTCAACAGTGCTGTTTCAGTTGAGTAGGACGAGCGATAGGCCGACTGCATCTTGGGAAACAAGCCATTCTTCTCTAGATATGCTTTCAACTGGAAGCTAGCAACTCTTTCAAGAACATTGTATAGATATTTAATTTCTAAAAGCCATTTCATACAATTCTTAAACAATGAAACCTAGCTATCACTTACCAGGTGGCTCACAGATAACGATGAATAATCCCACAGCCAGGGCTATTCTAACCGCCATGTTGAGCAGTTTGTCTATAGAGCAATTAATGATACTAACTCGCGTGGATATTTGCTCAGCGGCGTTAGTTTAATGGGTGAAATGGGGGACATCACTCCCCTCGTAAACTTCTGCTCGCGAATTCATATAAATATTCGTCGGAAAGTAAAAATAAGGGGGATATACTATTGGTAAATGTGGGCCCCTTGCGTAATAGGCTGCGTTTAAACGATAACTGTAGCATAAAAGTCGATTCGCTATTAGCCGTAAAAATCGAATAATATCCTATATTGATACAATTAAACTCAATTTTACCATGGATTGTACGTATACGTTAAATTCAATTAAACTTAAGTTATTAAGATTGAATGAAATATGATTAATTAATTTAAATTTTCAACAGGGTCCTAGTCTTATAACCTAAACTTCCCCCTCCCAGGCCCTCCTTCCGTGCCAACACAGACATACACACACTCACTTCAAACTGTTAAAACAACGCCTCTTGAATTCAGTCGGATGTTTACTTTAAGATTTGATATCATAAAAATATTTCACTAATAAAACGTGAGTCATGATCGAAGTCTGTAATCTGAGTCAGTGGTGCGGATACGGGAGGGGGGGGGGGGCGCAGAACCCCCCCCCAAGGAAGATAATAAAAAGGTGGGGTAGTTGTGCTCGGGGGGGGGGGTAATTTTCCAGGAGGTAATTGTCCTTGAGGGTAGTTTTCCGGGGGGTGAGTACACAGCGGGTAATTGTCCTGATACGTCTGTATTGTATTTTTATATCGAAATGAATTGTCCTTATTGGTGAAAATCGTAGCTGAAGTGCACACATTCGATGACATAGTTAAATGCATTTCTAGGAATATTGGTATACCAGGGGCGTAAATCCCGGGGGGGGGGGGTGGGGGGGGGGGGCTGCATCCCCCCTGGCTTGAAGTAGGGGGGATGGCCTGTACAATCATCCCCCCTGATATTGAAAAAAAAAAAGAGAGAAAAAAAAATGAAGAAGAAGAAGAAGAAGAAGAAGAAGAAGAAGAAAAAAATGTGATTGTTTCAAGTTTCAATTTTAGCATAATACATGAGAAATGAGATATTTTTTTAATGTAAGTATAACTGTATAGCCTACACGGATATAGTATGTCACGATCATTAAGAGTAGTTGCGCGACGTGCGCGAACAAGCACTTCATAAACTTTAGAATAATTTTTCGTTATTTTGCCAGGTATTATTATAGCCCAGACGTAAAGGTGCGCCAGCGCGCGAGCGCTTAACAAAAATGCAATCATGTACAATAGATAACCTCCCTTTTACATTTCTCAGGAGTCCAAACAGAGAGAGAAAAAAACCCACCCCCTTTTTAAAGAAATTAAGAGTCGAGAATGGTACAACGAATCGTCTTCTTTCTTTAATGATTTAATGAAACGTAAAAGCTTCCGCGCTTCGCGTGGGAGGGAGGGGGGGGGGGGGGGAGGAAAAAACTGAATTCAGATGAGGATTAAAAGTCGAGAACGGTACAACGAATCGTCTTCTTTTTCTAATGATTTAATGAAACGTAATAGCTTCCGCGCTTCGCGTGGGAGGGAGGGGGGGGAAGGAAAAAAACTGAATTCAGATGAGGATTAAAAGTCGAGAACGGTACAACGAATCGTCTTCTTTCTCTAATGATTTAATGAAACGTAAAAGCTTCCGCGCTTCACGCGGGAGGGGGGAGGGAAAAACTGAATTCAGATGAGGATTTAAAGTCAAGAACGGTACAACGAATCATCTTCTTTCTCCAATGATTTTATGAAACGTAAAAGCTTCCGCGCTTCGCGCAGGAGGGGGGAAGGGAAAAACTGAATTCAGATGAGGATTAAAAGTCGAGAACTGTACAACGAATCGTCTTCTTTCCCTAATGATTTAATGAAACGTAAAAGCTTCCGCGCTTCGCGCGGGAGGGAAGGGGGGGGGGGGGAACTGAATTCAGACGAGGATTAAAGGTAAAGACCAGTATTGGTAACGCCCCAATTTCAAAAAATGAAATGAAAGCTCTCATTACCAATCATGTGAAAGAATATGTTTTGACTAATACATGATGATAAAAAATTTGCCGGGAAACCGCCTACTAATTCATATATTTGGTAAATTTATTTCTCTCATGGTCGTGTGAGAGAGATAGGGTAGTCCCATATACATCTTTCTGTGTATAGTGCTTGTAACTTTACGAAGAATGGGCCAAATTTCTTATCATTTTGATGATTCCAGAACCTTGCAGATGCTAGATGCTAGATGATCAACCTTTTCTGATCGATTCCACAACGTTTCTTTCACAATGCAATCGCATGACCATTACTGGTCTTTACCTTTAAGAGTCGAGAACGGTACAACGAATCGTCTTCTTTCTCTAATAATTTCATGTAACGTAAAAGCTTAGGCGCTTCGCGCGGGAGGGGAGGCGGGAACTGAATTTAGACGAGGATTAAGAGTCGAGAACGGTACAACGAATCGTCTTCTTTCTCTAATGATTTCATGTAACGTAAAAGCTTAGGCGCTTCAAGTTTTCAAGTTTTATTTAAAATAGAGGGTAGGTACATTTATTTAAAAAAAAACTGCTTTCCAAGTTCATGTACGCCCTGATATCTATAAATGCATGTTCTTATTATATTTTGAATGACCAAGAATATCATTTTGCATGTATATATCTCATCTGGATTTCTGGTATACATTTGTGAATGATATTATTTGATAAAGGAACCCTGTGGAAGGGGAAAAAGAAGAAAATAAGTTTTGAAGCGATTAACAAAGCCTTAACATTGATCTCATTAATATCCAATTACTTGCATTTTGCGCTATTAAAAATATCATGCTACCCTATGACTTACAGTGTTTCTTTCTCCCAATGAAATAGGCCAAAGAAGAGATGAGTATCAATGCAGCAAACACTGAACAAATCAAACAAGATAAAGATAAAATGAGAATCAAATGACTATTGCGACAAGTTCGCATGTTATGAAGCGCTCACAGTATCGAAATGACCTTTTGGTCATAATTTTTTGAAATAAACAAAAGGCCTGTCCATTATAATTTCAATAAAGTAATGCTTATTTATTAAAATCTGATTCTATAAACGAATTGCTCCGTTAAAATTTCCAAAGTGATGTTTTATGGTAGGCATAAACACAGAGCCTTCGCGGGATACCATGGCACAAGAATTGTAAACATTCTTTATATGAATACATGTATATTTAGGTTGCTTTTATATAATAAAGATATGGTATGCCATCTTGATATTTTGTTACATTCGTGAGTTGCACTTTCTTTCTTAGAATGTTCTTGCGCTTTCGCTCTGGACCGCTTTCCATCTTCCAGATAGTTTCCATCCGGTCCATACCAAGGTCTCTGATTTCGCCTGTTCTCAAAGGCTTCATGTTTACGCGTTACTTATACTATTTGAGTATTTCTTTGATGTCGTCAAATCAATATTAAGAATGTCCAGTATTTGATATAACTTACAAACTAAGCTTATCACTAAAGCTGATTTAACTGTTTCATCGCCTTGGAGTAGGACAGATGTGGATTTATTTACGTTAGTTCCTGGAACTCTGGAAGCCACACATGAATACAATTCTTTGTTACCACTTGGGGTAATCCTGATGGTTTTGTTGTAAGTCCCGTCTATGTTATCCCATTCTGTTGTATCTGAAGGCTGAAGTACTTTGGATCCATATAGAAAGACAAGATCGATAGAGGGGAAGTACTTCACCACTTGGCATGTAAAAGTCATTCCGGATTTGGCGACCAGGATGCAGTAGTTTGAGTCATGCTGTTCAGTATGCAGACATTCCTGGATGGTCGGAAAGGGTTCCAGAGGCTGGGCTAAATTTGAAATATAAGCAATCAAGCAATGGTTTTGTCAGATTGTACTTTAAAATTTTAATTCAATTCTACAAATGATTAAACTACCGAATCAACAAAGTCAATAATAATTTAACGTAACAATGATCATATGTACTAAGTGTTGTTTTTTTTTAAGTGTGTAGTGTCCCCCTGCCTCCCCACGGAAAAATCGCTCTCTCCCTCTCTGACACACACAAATGTACAGTTGTGTTCCACCAACGAAATTTGCAGTCATATATCAGGCTAAATAGTTTTTGGGCAATTACAATTAATTTAGACAGATATCGGGCATTCCACCTCCACAGGTCCGTCGGGATAACAACTGCAGACAGCTGGACCGCCTGCCGAATAAATTCCTTTTTGAAAAAGAGCACCCGTACCGCTGTGCAGACTTTACTACAGGAGGCCTCTGCGCCCTTATGTTGAGAACTTGAGGTAGATGGTACCACAGAACCAGCTATCCCTGAGAGATAGGTCCTTGCTCAAACCAAAGCTGGCAGCAATCTTTCCATGAAGCCCTGGTTTCAGCTGTGTCCATGTAAGACTGTTAAATATATTCTGAATGAGTGTGCTATAGCAGACCCCTATGTCCTCTCACTGATTTTAACACCCCACTACAGCTGCCACAATTGTCAGTTTTTAATAGATATGGTTAATATGCAAAAAATGATGAAAAAAAAGATAGATACGTGTCTTGCAAACTCACTAGAATTGAAAAATACATTGATTTTTTCCTGATTTTTTTTGTCTAATTTGATTATTAGTTGTTATCATTATTTTTCATTTTTTTTTTTTTTTTTTGGGGGGGGGGGGGGGGGGCTAATCAAAGAACATGTAATATGTTTTATACAACTCACTCCCAGATCATAATCAAATGATTGGTCATGCGCGGTCACGTGTGATTCATTTACTGAGCCTATTGCACTCGTTTTCATGAAAAGGAGGGCAATATTTTCCAGTACTATTGAACTCGTTTTCAGAGCGCAGTAGTGCGCGTAGAGGTTACAGCGCTTAATACTAACTGCGTGAGCATGAGCCTATTCTTGCGCAGCACTATGCGTAAATGGGTATATAGGTAATTAGTGCGCTTGCTATATCTATAGCTATGTGTGCGCACTAAATTAAGCCTCATTAAACTTGAGATTTATTACTGTCACGAAACAATCTTGAATGAATTCTTTTTACATCAAATAACAAGGATCTAGGAGTTTCGTTGTGTAAAACAAATGATGCATGTTTGCATTCGTTTATTATACGATCTATCCGCCCTCGTTGAAACTGTGTGTATCTATCGCACTCAGCCTAACGGCTTCGTGCCATAGATACACACAGCCTCAACTCGAGTGCGGATAGATCGTATAATGAACTCATGCGCATGCATCATTTGTATAATGTTTTACCATTATTGGCCCTATCATTGTACTATCGTTGTACAAATACTTACCAACCACATTGACAAATGTGTGATTCCGGAAGGATATCCCAGTATCATCGGTCACCTCACAAACATATAGACCTTCATGATGGATCCCTACTTCCTTGATGACCAGCGAGTAATCGTGGGTGATGTTGTACGTACCGTCGAAGTATCCAGCTCCACTTCTTTCAGAAACATTTTTGTTGCTTTCCATTACAACCAGGGGTCCATTTGCTGAAGAAGTAGTTCCCTTCTTCCAAGACACTCTTCTGGCCTTGATGTGAACGGTGCATTGCAGGATGCCATATGTGGCTTGACGGAGCTGCAGAGTGGCTTGTTGATTTGTTGTGATTGCAGTATCTGAAGGAAAAATGATGATAGCCACCTTATGATAAAAGCAAATGCTACCATAATTATAACATGAAACTAACTTTAATCATTTAAGAGCTTCAAGCCGATGTTTATTTGATGGTCAGCTAACTATGATAACATGAAAACATTACACATCGTAACTTAAAATTAGGGATATATCATGTCGTTTCATGAAATAAATAAGGCATATTTTGTAGCAAATAAAGCTCTTGTATAGGAAAAGTTGTGATACAAAACTTTGTAAATTAATACCTGTAATAAAAAATGTTGGAGAAGAGCAGAAATATACAGAATGGTAAAAAGGAAATCTACAAGTTTAGAAACAATTTAATGTTTCTAGGAAATGCCATGAATCCTATGCCTCCAAATAATAGACTTTCAGTTGTACTGATTTACAATGTAGTTAGTTTTAAGTAGATTATAGAGTTGTATTTTAATCATTACTGATCAAAAGTGTAAATGATTTTTAAATTTCATTCTGAATAACCTACCTACAACTAAAATATCAGTGTAGTTTGTAATCGGGGGTCCCTTGTTGTTAGAAACTGTGCAGTACATTCGTCCAGCATCTGCCGTTGAGACATTTTTGATGATCGAGGAATAATTTTCGTCGACGTCACAACTCCCGTCATCGAATCTTGGACCATATACTTCACCACCAGACCATACAACCATGGTGCTATTTCATACTATTTCATGCTATTTCAGAGGGCGCTATTTCATACGGTTACGATCGCAGAAATTAACCCTCTGTTTGGAAGCTAAAATTTCACATTATCGGAAACGTTATCTTGAAAAAACAGTTCTTCATCACTAGGATGGATATACAAACGGGAAAACCAGCTGACGTTGAAATTCAAGTGAGAAGCGATGGAAGAGATAGGGGTGGATTAAGGAAGGAGGTGAATAACACGTATGCTGAGAAAACGGTGGCCGACATACAAGCCCGGAGAGACCCCGGTTCGAAGCCCGTGTTCATGCGCCAGTCAGACATCCCAAATGCGGAGCGGAACCAGCCTACAGGAGAGGAGATTTATCTCACACTATCTAAGGTAGTATCTCCTGATACCATCATTGGCATACAAAAGGTGGGTGGACTGTGGCGCATATATCTCAAGGACAGAGAAAGTAGATTACCTTTGCTGATACAAGGATTGAGAATGAGAGGGGTGAATGTGCCAGTTTTTGACACCAACCCTTTTCTAAGGGAAAACAGTGAAAATCTTCTCCGAGTTACTGTAAAAGATGTTCCCCTGTCTGTGAGTGATGAGGTAATTATTCATGAGCTAGAAGGAAAAAAATGTAAAGTGAGAGGGAAAATAGTGAGACAACGTCTGCGAGTGAATGGCCAGCTTACATCATGTTTGAACGGCGACAGGGTCCTGTACATGGAATTGCTGGAGAAACCGCTCGACCGCCATGCTAGGCTTGCCTCGTTCAAGGCTCGCATCTTCCACGATGGTCAAATATCAGGAGCGTCTTTAGCAACGTGCTCGAGATGCCTAGAGACCGGTCACCATGCATCAACGTGCGTCAAGCCATTCGTATGCAAACGATGCAAAGGAACGGGTCACAAAAGCTATGAATGTGAAGCGTCACGTGATCAGACCCCGAGCGTCGGCACCACAGGTGAGCATGAGCCGAAGAATGGTGAACGCCCTAGTGGCACTGAGAGTTCGGTGAACACGAGTCACACAACACGAGTAGTAAGCACAGCTGTGGAAAAAAATGTAAACAACACAAGTTCATTGGCGCAGAAAGATGTAAATAGTCGTACAACACACGATGAGCGATCGAAACAACGAAGTCTGACGGATCTTTGGTCAAAGAGCACACCTGTCAGTGCAAGTCAAAGCTCGGATCCCGAGAACAGCGATAACACTGACGGATATGAATCAACCGACCACCGATCAGAAAATGCGGAGAGCGACAAAGATAAGAAACGAAAAGATCGACAAGAAAGAAAAAGGAGAAGAAAGGGTTCAAACAAAAAATAGTTCAGGTAACTATACTCATCAGAAGAAAATCGAAGAAACGAAGGAGAAGCCTGGTTACATATAACAACTTTGGGACATTATATCAATGATCGAAGGTGTTAATTGTTTAAATCTCTTTTCTCTGAATGTGAGAGGGCTAAGAAATAAGCAAAAAAGAAATATGTTGTTTCAATTTCTTGTTAGACAAAAGTCAAATGTAATTTTATTACAGGAAACATTTTTGACAGAAGAAATACAAAAAAAAATTGATGAAGAATGGGGAGGTAAAACTTTTCACTCGTTTGGAACGAAGCATAGCAGGGGTGTTGTAATCCTTATAAAGAAGAACGTGTCATTTCATACCAGATTAATTCACCTATCAAATGACGGTAGAGTTATAGTGGTTGAAATAGAAGCAGGAGAGAGGAAAATTTTGTTGATTAATGTCTATGCACCAACTGAAAAAAAGAACAAAGATGTGTTCTATGAACGTCTATCTAGATGTATAAGAAATGTTGACAAATTAGATTCCTATGCATTGATTATTGGTGGTGACTTTAATTGTGTTAACAATGCGTCGTTTGATACTATTGGATGCAGAACAGTTTACAAACAGCCTAAAGAATATATAAAGTTACTGAAAAAATATGGTATGATTGATATTTGGAGAAAAATGCATAGAGATATAAAACAATTTACATATCGAAATACTCATTTAAACATGGCGTCGAGAATTGACTTTTGGCTGGTGCAAAGTACCTTTAAGGAATTTGTACAGCGCACATGTATAAAACCCATATCTATTTGTCCAGATCATTGTGCTATTACCATAGAGATTATGATATCTGGCGTCTCAAGAGGATCATCGTATTGGAAGTTTAACAACTCCTTGTTAAAGAATGAGGAATATAAAATTGGTGTTAGAAATGTTATCCGGAACGTGACATTTGAACATAGGACAGAGTCTGACACTAGTTCGCAGTTTGTGTGGGACATGTGTAAATTAAAGATTCGTGATTATACTATTATGTTTTCCAAAAAAATGAAATTTAACGAAAGGAAAGTCTTATTTGAGTTAGAAAAGAAATTTGAAAGATTGCACGATCAAGTATGCAACGGAAGAAAAGAACGAGAAGAAGAGTTGACTAGTGTAAAAATGGAATTAAATGCGTATTACAAATATTTATGTGATGGTGCTAGAGTTAGAGCAAGGGTAACTCTGTTTGAAGAAGGGGAAAGTAATTCCAAATATTTTTTAGGCTTAGAAACAAGAAACGGTGCAAAACGATCAATCTCTTGTTTAAGGATTGGGGGAAAGTTGGAGTACGACAAGGACAAAATCTTAAAGTTTATTGAGAAGTTTTACTCAAGACTCTATAGGTCAAATGAGTGTAATGAAGAATTAATAGATTCATACATGACAGAAGTAGAAATACCACGTCTAAATAGACACGAAGCAGATGCATGCGAAGGGCTCGTTACAATGGAAGAGATTACTGAAGCGATGTCAAGTATGAAACCTAATAAAGCACCAGGGCTCGACGGTTTAAGCGTAAAATTTTATAAAGAATTTTGGTCAGAAGTAAACGATCTGGTTCTTCATAGTTTGAACGAGTCTTTTGAGAAAGGACACTTAAGTTATTCACAAAGGAAAGGCGTTATTACTTTATTGTTTAAAGGTGGAGATAAACAGGAACTTGACAATTGGAGACCAATAACTCTTTTAAATATAGACTACAAGATATTAGCGATGGTTTTGACCAAAAGGTTACAAAATGTGTTAGCAGACATTATTAATGAAGATCAAGTAGGCTATTTAAAGGGTCGAAGCGGTATTTATAATGCTAGACTAGTTCAAGACGTGGTTGACTACCATCATTTAACGACTAAAGATGGGGCAATTATTTTCACAGATTTTAGAAAAGCTTTCGACTCGTTGGAATGGATATACATTGACAAGTGTTTGCAGTTATATGGTTTTAGGCAATCCTTTCGGCAATGGATTAGATTGTTATATTCAAATCCAAGCTTATCAGTTACAGTAAATGGATGGTTTACTGGTAATATTAAACCATCTAGAGGCATAAGGCAAGGTTGTCCCCTGTCTGCCCTACTTTTTATCCTGAGTGTCGAAGTTTTAAGTAACAAAATAAGACAGAATGTAAATATTAAAGGTATTACTATCGGAAGACACAAAACAGAAATTAAGGTAGCCCAACTGGCTGATGATATGACAATTTTTGTACAAGACGTTGAATCTGGAAGGAAGGTAATAAATGTGATTGAAAATTTTGAAAGGGTATCAGGAATACATCTAAATACGAATAAAACTAAAGCTATATGGTTGGGCAGAACTCCTCCTTCAGAGACAATAAAGAATATAAGTTGGTGTGATACTTTTGTTAAATCTCTGGGTATATACTCTAGTAAGAATAAATCTTTGAGTGTGAATATGAATTGGTCTCAAGAAAGATTCATTAAAATACAACAGCTTTTAAATTCTTGGAAACGGAGGAACTTGACATTTAAAGGGAAAGTAATTATCTTAAAAAGCCTTGTTATTTCAAAATTGATTTATACAGCTCAAGTTTTATCATGCCCTATGGAATGGATAAAAGCGTATGAAAAGTTATTTTATAACTTTTTATGGGGTAATAGAGCAAAAGTGAAAAAAGAAAACATGATAAATACTCTTCAAAATGGAGGCATGAATATGGTCGACATGTGTACGCAATTTATGTCTTTACAAATAAAATGGTTGTTTAGCTTCTTAAGTTTTAAAGAAATCCAAGAAAAGAAAGGGAAGTGGATAATTTTTTTTGAGTATTGGATTGAAAAACTGGGAGGGATTGATATTATTATGAACTGTAAATGTTTACCAAAATATGTGACTTCTTATAGAGGGAAAATACCTGATTTTTATTGTGACTTACTTTGTACATGGTTTACTGTAAAGCAAGTTAATTATGTAAAAGATATACACCACACCTATGGAAGTGTTACAAAAGAAATGATTTGGTTAAATATCAAATTTAAAGGAAAAGCATTGTTGTATAAAAATTGGATAAAATCGGGTATATTATTTTTAGGGGATATAGTGATAGGAAATAGATTTTTGACAGTCAAAGAATTGAAAGATAAACTTATCTATTATGATGGTAGATGGTTGAGTGAATATGCAAAAATAAGAACCGCAATACAACAAAGATGGAGGCGAATCATAAAATATGGCGAACAAGTTTATGATTTCAACGATTACAAACGTAAATCAGTTATATACTCAAATTTGAATTTAAATTGTTTTGAATTTTCAATACACTCTATTACTGTGAAAAAAGTATATACGGAACTCATAAAATTAATCCAAAAACCATCTAGGGCGGTAGACTTCTGGAACAAAACCTTACAAACAAATGTTACTATAAAGTGGGACTCTTTATGGTTATTTAAATTGAAATATGCTCGTGATAATTATTTGATACAATTCAACTTTAAATTTATGTATAATATTTTACCAACACCTGTTAATTTATTCAAATGGAAAATCAAAGAAAACAATTTGTGTTACTACTGTAATAAACCTGGTACTATTATACATGTATTTTTTGAATGCGAAAATATTTACCGATTTTGGAACGTTATCGAAATATTATTATGTAACTCCTTCTGTAAAGATTTTAAATTCTCACCCATTTGTGTTGTATATGGTTTTCATGACGCAAAAGAAAATGTTATAGATATTGACCTAATACTTCATTATGCTTTATTTGCAATCTATAAAGCGAGTGTTGGAAGTCAATTTAATAAAAATGTAGTGACGAGAATAATAAGCAAATATTTTTTGTTTATGTTAGAATACAAAATAGAAGTTGAGGAAAACAGAACTAAAACAACGAATCTGAATATTATTAAGTGGAAGGAAACTATAACTAATTTAAAATCTGCTATTAAGTAAATAGAAATATAATTTGATTTGACCTCATTTAGACATGTGATTCAGTGATTTGTTATGAATATTTATGTACTATGATGTTATCCATGATTTTACCTGAATAAAGATTTATTTCAAAAAAAAAAAACAAAAAAAAATACAACCATGGTGCTTAGATTTTTGATTTGATTTTATTCGGTTTATTGAAATAAAAGAACATGCAGCTGGGAAGCTGAAATAATTCAATTTACAAAGTCAATATACAACACAATAAACGAACAAAATATGAATGACTAAAACGTACGACTATAAATTATGCAAAATGAGAATCAAATATTACATCAAAATCTAAATATATTACGAATATTACATCAAACTCGAGATATATTACAAATATTACGTTAAAATTCAAACATATTACAAATATTATAAACATTAAAAACCTTAAAAACCGTCTGTGTCATCAAAAAAAAGGGAGAGAGAGAGAGAGAGAAAGAGAAAGAGAAAGACGGAACTAGAAATGTATTGTGTGAAGAAAGAAGAAAGAGGGAAAAGGTGATAATAGTTGAGGAAAGGGGTAAGAAAAGAGAAAGAAAAAAGAAAAAGATGAGGACCTAAGAGAAGAGGAAGGAGAAGGGGTTTCACACAAAGCATGAGTAACATGATAAAGCACGTAATGTAACAACCTAAAAGTACAAGGATAATATTATCAAAAAGATATTGCACGAGGTAAAGTAATATGGGTATATTACATCGAAGAACAATAAAATCAAAGTTATTAGAGGAAAGGTGTAATATGTCAACAACGTGTTAAAGAGAATAATTATACAAGTAAAGAATCGAGAATACACCATAAGGCAAAACACACTTGCATGTAAACGGATAGTGATACACAGTAAAAACTATTTGCTTGTAATCTGCGGAATCTATTTGCGGAAGAAAGAAGAAAGAAAGAAAGACAAAAAAAGGAAAAAAGAAAATTGTGATGACCCTACTGACATTTCAAGGAATAGAGAAATCATGCATCTTATAAACGATAGAGAGGAAACAGATACGAATAGAAGAAGAGAGGGGAAGAGGGAAGACAAGAAAAAAGGGAGTATAGAAAAGTGAAAAATAAGATCAAAGAACAGAGAATATCCATGATAAATAAATTTACAAATTAAAGTGAATTGCATTATAGATAATCATTGAAGATCATTGCATTTTTACGTGTAATCTCAACAAAGTACCACAGCTATAAACAGTGAGAGAGATAAATAGATAAATAAATAGTTGATATAGCTGCATTACAATGACGAATTCAAAACTAATGGCATTCAAGGAAAAGAAAAATCATGCATCTTATAAACAATAGAGAGGAAACAGATACGAATAGAAGAAGAGAGGGGGAGAGGGAAGACAAGAAGTGTAGAATAAGATCAAAGAACAGGGAATATCCATGATAAATAGGCTTGCATATTAAAATGAATTGCATTATAGATGATCATTGAAGATCATTGCATATTACGTGAAATCTCACAAAAGTAACACAGCTATGAACAGTGAGAAAGATAAATAGGTAAATAAATAAGTTGATATACTGCATTACAATGAGGAATTCAAAAGGACTGACAGAGAAGGGATAGTTGATAGCCTATATCTCTGCGTTCTACAAAATGGAATGTCAAGACTTTGAGAGTTCCGAAGTTGTAATCGCGTACGGGACTGTGATTGTCTAGTAGGGGGCAAAAAGTTACGATAACGATCAGACTGGAGCAAACCTTCACCAATCTTAAAGACCATGAAGCGACAAAAATGGTCATTGGTACTTCAAATCATGAGTTTCAAAATTAAGCCTTGGTCATTGGTATTTCAAATCAAAATAGTTTCAGTATTAATTAATTTCCGACGCAGAAGTTTAACGTCTAACCTGTGAGTTGAATTTATGAACAGAGTCGGGTACAAATTAATATCTGAATCGTGAAAGACCAGTTGGGGTGGGGCGAAGTCGGATACCAGAACGACTAAATGAATAAAAATAAAAGGAGTGGATGGTATTGTCTTTAATATTTGCACAGACCTTATCAACAACTTGTTCAGTACAATGAGTTTCGAAAGAAGCTAATTCTACCCCAATTATGCGCTGTGCTATTTTACGTGGCCTTTCCAATTTCTTCTTGTCCTGTTTTGAGAGATTGCCAAATGAACATATAATATTGAAAAGCAGGACACTTTTTATTTTTGAATTGTAGAACAGGGTCATAATGGTTGCATCTATATAAAAAAATTCAACTAAGGCGAGAAATTAACCACACAAAAGGTATAACAAGCTGGCATATGAACATCATTTTTCTAATATCAAATACAGAACGATTAGTCCTTTCATTTCAACATTCAATAACAAAACACAAACTGCAGAAAAATGAAAACAACTTCGATAGATAACATTATACATGTATGTTCTCTTCCTGAATCCTGGAAGTAAGTACCAGGACATTAATCAGACACAATGTCTGTGTTTTGTAAAGAACCACAAACT
Source organism: Strongylocentrotus purpuratus (assembly GCF_000002235.5). Lineage (NCBI taxonomy): Eukaryota > Metazoa > Echinodermata > Echinoidea > Camarodonta > Strongylocentrotidae > Strongylocentrotus > Strongylocentrotus purpuratus. The sequence continues at coordinate 18,622,590 of NW_022145609.1, forward strand.
GTGGTGGTCGAAACACGTCTCGACACATCACACATAATGAATATATGAGCGTAATAAGCACGCGCGATAAATGAAACACTGAATATTCAGCACAGGCGCCGATATCCTAAATGCGCACAACTACAATAACAGGTGATTGCATATTCATATAATGAACGCGCACAACGTAGTCACATGACGCGTTGCTATGACGGCACCTCATTACTATGTCGGAATGCATGCAGAGTCTCATTAAATATGTCGGTCAACAAAAGCAATATGTTATAATGATCCACATAACTGTGCACAGCTCGATTTGAAATATTTTGACATTAAATGCAAGAATAAGGGTACATTCATGTACATGTACATATTTTGTGTACATATTACATGAGTAACATAATCTGTTGAGTTAGTGCTGCAAGCTATAAATTGAAACTTGTTTAAATACAAACAAATAAGCAAAACTTATCATATTAAATCACAAAAACATACATATATGCAATACTGGCAGTCAATAATCTTTGAAATCTGTGTAACAACATTACGCAAGTTGTGATGCTACACTTTTGTTATGTTTTCAATTGGTTTTACACCTGTAATTTTGATAACAGTTGCCTTTTATGCAAATTATTATCATACTTATTTTGTTGTTGTATAAAATGGAAAATGCATCAAGCTTTGCATAGCATAGCTAACAGTGCTGCATATAAACAATAACTGTTCTCTTTTGATCAAAAGAAAACTATTCTGAATAACGTACAAACAGAATCAAGAAAAGACATGAAATCATTATTCATGTAGGCACAGGTAAGGAAACAATGACAAATAGTGCACATTTTCCACAAACTATAGTCCACTTTCCATACTGACGTCTCCCTGTAAATAGGTGAAATGTTCATACATGATCATTCATATCACTGTTCAAAATGATTGAACTGTCTGATCCATCAGTTCACAGCATGTAAGTACATGTACAAAGACAAAGCAATACATATTGTGTAGCTTCCTTTTGACGAATAAAGACAAAATATTAAAGTTCTAGTTTCTTCACAATAATATTTGTTGAATGTTCAGTAGGCTTGCTTAAGCTCTAGAAAGTGTGGCTGCGATTATATTGTCCTTTCCGTCGATATGAGCCACTTTCAGTCCATAAGGCTGGAGAAACACGCTCCGACGAAACAGTCTCTGGTTTTCGTTTCTGAAGCGCTCAAGAAAAGTCAATGGATTATGATCTGTAAATACAGTCACCTCTGAAGAGTTGCTCAGGTACCCGTCGAAGCGCTGAACTGGACTGCCATGCAAGAACAGGCAAAACCAGGACCAGGATACCAGACAACAGCAGCAGATGTGCAGTGAATTTCAAACCAATGAGACTACATCTAAGGGGCATATACCCCAGACAAGACTCGAGCTATCATGCAGTACAAAACAAAATCAAACTGTGTAGGCTTAACCCTATTATGGACGCTACACTACCATGACTACAGCACAGACATTCCACAGTCATTAAATGAATTCCAGACAACTCGCCACAAAGACAACCCGCCCCAAGACAACCCGCCACAATACCCTGGACATCTCGCCACAATATCCTGGACAACTCGCCACGGTCGAGTTGTCCAGGGTGGGGTGCCTTTTCGGGCAACTCGCCACACTTTTTTCCCCTCATGATTTCTAGATCTAAAATCCCTCATCTTAGATTAAATTGTCATTTTCATGATTTTCGTGCTTTTATAAACACAGTCATTACAAAGAATAAAGAATAAAGCTGATTTCCCTTGCAACAATAATATATTTTTGACAAACCGAATTAGGCGTACGATCGCCAGATCATTGGGATAACTTCTCGGTATTTAGATCTGGAGGTCTATAACAGCTGCAATTTTCTGTCTCAGAAATTTGTTAATGGTAGTAGACCGGAAGCACTGGCGTACTGATGGGGGGGGGGGGTGGGCAGTTTACCCACGAAATAAAATTGAAATGTGGTTTATTTCTAGATTTTCTGGGTTAGTTTCGTCAGAGGCAGCATTCTTCGATGGGGGGGGGGGGGGGGGGGGGGGGGACACTGTATGTATATATCATGTATTTGTATTTTATTATCATATCTTACTTTGTTTTATTTATTTTTCTGTATTGTGTTGTAAATATGTGGTGCTATCATACCCCTGAAGGGGGTCGATAGAGTGAAATAAAATGTTATCTTATCAGATAAAAGATTGATTACAAGAAAAATGTGGGGTTAACAAAAAGGGCAATTAGCCCTATTAGCGTCAATCCCTTAACAAGTATACACTGTATTGTTGAGAAAAGAAAAAAAGGGAAAGGGAAAGCTGAGAAAACCTGAACACCAATACAAAAGAAGAAAAAAAAGGAAGGAGAAGTGCTTAACTTAAACGTAATGTCATTTATTTTAGCTGGAATACAACGATAAAATATGGGAATTATACAATCGTTTAAAAATATTGATTTAGTTAGAGTTTTTTCATATTAAGCGGATGTCACTCCAATCATCATCGAACACACAGGAATGGTGAAGGGAATGGAACTTGGAAGCCTACTGCATAACCAAGATCTCTCATCTTCATCTATACGACCTCCAGAAGGCAGCTATCCTGGGAAAGCCCCCCCCCCCCCCGGGGTACTCAGATTTGGTCTGGACAGGGTGTGCCGCTCAAGCCTTAAAACCCCTACCCATTATTAGTGTTCATTTGGGGGCATTTTTCTCGAAAAAAGACCCATTTTTCAAAATGTTCAGGTCTTTTTCATGTGTTTGTAATTGCACGGCAAACATCCTTTTTTGGGGAAAAACGGACAATTTTTAATGGTATTTTTGTTAAAAGTGGGACCCATGTTTAGGGACTATTTGTGACAAAGTTATCCATTAGAGCGGCACACCCCGTTGTCCTAATATGTGAGTACCCCTCCCCCCTCGGGGGGGGGGGGGGTATACAGTGAGACTGATAGTGATAAGAAAGACTCTCGGACATCTGCAGTAAGAAGTTGCACCTGAAAACACTTCGTGCTTTTTGTTAAAGCAAAGAAACCTGTTAATGTTTTGCGGAATAATGATAATAAGATAACAATGTTAATAATAATAATAATAAGTTATAATAATAATAATAATAAAATAAGGTTGGTTTCTTTTCGACATTTTCATCGATCTTGCAGGAAAAGAGTGTATACTTTATCATTTAATATGCATTTCTTGCTCAATTATGTTAATATTTGTTGTTATTCTCTTAATTCTGTATAATTTGTCTCTTTTATGTCTTACTTCCCTCTGTTTTATTCTCTCTCTTTCTCCCGCTTTCTTTCCTCTCATAATTTATTCTTTTGCATCATGACTCTCCTTTCTCTATCACTCTCTCTCTCTCTCTCTCTCGTCCTCTCGCAACTTCATGCACTGTCTCAGCTCTTATACATTATGCTTTGCCTCGATACTTTGTCGTTATTGTTGATGTTAACTTCATTAGATGTTTGCTTTTTCGTGAAAATGGGGTAAGGAAGAAATAATAGATTATTGTTGCGGGTCTTGTTGCAAGCGTAAGGAAAATCATCTTTATTCTTTAGAACAGCTTTCAAAATACTCACAATTTCCATGTTTCCGGTCATGACTGTGTTTATAAAAGAATAATGAATTAAATAAAATGACAATTTCATCTAAGATGAGGGATATTAGATCTAGAAATCACGAGGGGAAAAAAGTGTGGCGAGCTGTCCGAAAAGGCACCCCACCCTGGAAAACTCGACCGTGGCGAGTTGTCCAGGGTATTGTGGCGAGATGTCCAGGGTATTGTGGCGGGTTGTCTTGGGGCGGGTTGTCTTTGTGGCGAGTTGTCTGGACCCCTCATTGAATGTGAGCGAAAACCACACCAAAACCCATGAATGGGACAAAAGGCAAACTCCAAACAATACGCATTTCGGATCGGAAAAGTAACAAAACAGCATATGTTACTTTATCTAGCTCTTGAGACAAGCCCCCAATCTGTTGGGTCGGGACAAACAACTCACATTGGCCCTTCCACAACTCTGGTTTTACATTAATATATAAAGAAAATCAAGACGATTTGGTTACCTTTGATCCGTTTATCATTGTTTATTGCTCTCAACTCGAGCCACATCTTGGAATACACCAGTTTACAGTTGTATCAGTGCGCATGCGCAGACAGTTGACCTCGGGTCATTGGCCCCAAAATTGGGGCCAATAACCTCTGACCTCTGGTATTTATGCGTAAATTAAAATTGCGCCCATGCAAATGATGATGTGCGCGCACAACGCAGCGCGCAGGCAGTGATGTCATCATTATTTGCATGGGCGCAATCTTAATTTACGCATAAATACATGACTCCTTTTCTGTACTTTTTTCGGAAAAAATACATTTATCCAGCACAATGTCGTCCCTTTATGCGTTGGAAAAGAGCAAATAGCGAGTTTCAATCACACTTTGGCCGCTCTCGCAAGCTCTCTCTCTCTCTCGCAGTGGCGGATCCAGGGGGGGGGGGGGGGGGGGGGGGGGGGGGGGGGGGGGGGGGGGGGGGCCCGGGTTCCCCCCCCCCCCGTGAGAAAAAAATCATGTAAAATCACGCGATTTTTACCTTTTTTGAGGGTTGGGCCCCCCCCCCCCCCCCTGGCGCTCAAGGGGGGGGGGGGGGGGTGCAAATTGAATTTTTTTGAAGATCAAAAAAAAAAAAAAAATGTGCTCACTATCACTTTTTAATTTGAATTCCAAGTCCTTTCACTATAGCAATAATCGTATTATATATAATTATTTATGGTAATTGTATGATCTCCCAAAGCTGTTTTAATTTGTTTCTAATTTGAATTTCAAGTCCTTTCAATGTAGCAATGATCGTATTATATATAATTATTGATGGTAATTGAATATACTTATTTATTTACTTATTATTATATACTTATATACTTTTTTTTTTTTTTTTACTTATTAATGATTTAATTCATCCATGTGTTTTTTTACCTTGAATTTTTTTTGTTATGCATTTTATATTGTAAACTTTAGTCTTCGGACTTTTTAATCAGTACTTGAATAAAACAAAATATCTATCTATCTATCTATAACATATTTTATCTGATATCACTGAAGTTTTGGGTTTTATTTAATGAGTAATTTTTAAATAAGAGCCGTTTTACTGTTTTAATTTACTGGATCGTACCATTAAAGTCGCAGGGTAGAAAGATGCATTTTTCAACCGCGCCAAATTTAATTTACGTTCCGACATTCGGTTAAATGGATTCGTGTTGTTAAGAATCCACTGCTTTCTGCTCCACCAAAAGTCCACATGCGGAGTCGTTTATCAACCAAATTATTCAAATTTATGGATGCTTCCTTCCCAGGTGTTTGTGTTGTTGAAGCATTTCATTCACCTGCTATCATTCTTTGTACTTCAATTGCCAGAACGCAAATTTCATTTTGGTTTTATAGTTTCATCGATCGGAGTCGTTTATCAACTAAATTATTCAAATTTATGAATGCTTCCTCCCTAGGTTATTGTGGTGATTATGCATTTCATTCACCTGTTATTATTCTTTGTACTCCAATTGTTAGAATACAAAATGCATTTTGGTTTTATAGTTTCATGCAATAAGTAAGTCAATAAAAGAGTACAGTATGTTCTGCACAATAAAAACAATGTGTGTCCCTATTGTAAAATGTAATTTGTCCCCTCATTTTGTAATAGTTAATTTACCCATTCAAATAATGGAACTACCTGCCCGGTGAAGCCAGTGGCCCATGACCCCTGAGCACTCAACACCGTGTGGGAGTAAGTTTTTGGTTAACTTCTTTTATGAGACAAATACAAGCAAACGTTTCCATATGATAAATTATTCCGTGAAATAAACAAAATATTCAAATAAAAAAGCTACGATCATTTTTGTAATGCTACGGTCACAAAGGTTCGTACGAACGATAATTTCGTACAATTTTCCCTGTTTGTACGGCGTTCGTAGCACTTCGTAATGACATTTGTGACCGAGGCTGTAAACGTAGCATTTTCCAAGTGTTACCAGGAAAGCGCATTGAACAGTATTATTACACAATAAGCGTACATAAAGAGGTTAAGAATTAAGACTAAAGTCATTCACACACATTTAGGTGATTCAGTGTCTCTAGTCTCTGTTTCATATATGCATAGTGACTTATCAAATAAAATAAAGTTACGTGGAGAAACCTTAAGGACCAGTTAAGCCATTCACAAAGACCTTCTGAGAATTGATATCATACAAATCAGTTAATGCCAAAGCGAAAGGTTTACGCTTAAAGGGATCCGGTAACTTTGTCTTAGATCCTTTCGAAATAATCCTTGATTTAGCCCATGCTGCAATAATAATTATAAACCTTTAGGTCAGTCAGGAACTCCATGACTTTTACAAGCCGATCGCCTGTCTGATTATCAAGATATTTATGATTGGAATTACAAATTTTGAAAACCGTTCGCCGAACGGTTTTCATGACACTACAGTCTATTGGGGGAAAACGAGTATGGTAAAACCGGTCACTCAAAGACCTTTAATTTTTGAGGCACTTCTTGATCATTTTGAAGCGCGATTTTTTAGGGCTTCAATATTACACCATATCACAGACACTGGTAACATGTAGGACCGTGTATCTCAGATCTAACATTGTTATACGATCCCTTTAATGCACATTGATGCTCTACGCCGTGCACATTTTGTAGTATTTAACAAATGGTACATTTAAAACAAAAATCATAACTATTTAGTCTTAACTTATATTCCTGTAAAATTAGCACGGATATTAGGTGATAATAGTAGCAAATTGATGGTTAATTGCTTCGTGAGATAAAGCCAATCAAAATATCGTTGCATTTTTTAGCCACCGTCGTATAGTCCTATTATCATGGGCGTAAATCCTTACGTAATACCTATTGTTCAGGGGGGATGAATGAATAGACCATCCCCCCTGAACAATAGGTATCAATTGCAGATTTACGCCCATGCCTATTATAAAAGAGGATCAGGGTGACATGTAAATTAAAGTCACGTTTGATAATTGACTAAGACTGTATCACAGGTCACATCAAGCAAAACAAGATATCTTAATAACTAAAAACAATAGTGTGAGCAAAAACATGGTCATGATCAACATAAGTCACCAGACAACTGACGACAGAGTTGGGAACATTTCCTAAACCATGCCGACAGTAATACATATATATGATTAGTACGTTTGAAAATTCCAGTATTTTTTATAAACTTTAGCATTCTGAATAAGTACATAATGTTATATGTTATCTTCGAATATGCAAAGCAACGACAATGTTTTTGCTTGGGCTTACTTCGAATTATCGGCTCATCGCATCGGGTCGAGTAGTCGTGTTACCCGACCTTTTGTAAAAATATACCCCTTCATTCACAAAATGTCGAGGGTATTCGTTTATGAAATTAACCCCTCTCATCTACAAATGGTCTGGTACAATTATTAAACCCGACACTTTGTAAAACACCTACGCAAAATCTACGAAAGTTCGCGTCCTTAACGTGCATCTTGACATGATATTTTGTTTTCGTTTAACAAAAGGTCGTATAACGCGACCGCCGACCAGATGCGATGACCCGACGATTCGAAGTAAACCCCTTTGGACATATGTACATGTATCTCGTTTGAATATTATACAACTCTCGTGCTTAAATTGTATACAAGTGTCAAATCAAATCAAACACTCTTCATAACACTAAGAGTTTAGATTTAACAGCGAGTTTTAACAGCTAGGACAAGAAATGGATGAGGATGTGGCGATTAGATACATAAGCCATATGAAATGTAAACCTATTAACTGACCTCTTGCTTTTAAGTTTAATTTCATATAGATATATAAATTCGAAACTGCTGTCAATATTTAAAATTCTTATTTTTGTGGTTTGCATAACGTGGTCTCTTTAGACTTCAGTTCATGAACAGGATTTGCGAGAGAGCTCTGTATACCTTGAATGCATTTAAAATGCAAAGCAGAGTAATTTTGGCATAATAAAATGTTAAAATAAAAACATAAATCACAATAGTAAAATTTGGAGAAAAAACACGATGGAAATAATTATTTGGTAAATGTCTGAAATTTCGTAACATTTTTTTTCAACTAGTTATACATATGTATACATATTTATATATAAAAGTGCGAGAATTCTCAACTCTGACATGACTACAGGTGTTCCAGAATATTTAGGCGTGAAGAAAATGGTCTAGGAACGTGAGACGTAGCTGTACTTTACAATTTTATTACGAGCTTTCGGCTTTCGTCAGGCCTCACAAACCGAAAACTCGTAATGAAATTGTTAAGTACAGCAACGTCTCATCACGTTCCTAGACCCTTTTCTTCACGCCTATATATATATATATATATATATATATACATATATATATATATATATATGTATGAGAGACATCAATTTACTGGAAGAGAACTGGAGTGACATTTTGATTAAACTACAATTTGATAGTTACCTGAGACTGTTTCTCAGGTCACGTCAAGCAAAACAAATAACGAAGACCAACGATGTGGTCATACTCGAAACATCTACAACCCACATTCAGCGAACAATAGAAGACAACAGACAAGTGACGACAATACACCTTACTTTTTACCCAAATTGAAAAAATACCTTCGTTTGGGAATAACCAGTATTACTGTTTTCATAAGCTTTAGATTTGTTAATCTTTACACAATGCTATGTGACGTCGTGGATTGTAGAAAGCCCAGAAGGTGAATAATATATACTTGTAATTATTCTATTAAACAAAGTGATGATCTGGGCATATTTGGCAGGTTTTGTCAGTGCCTGTAGTATTAAAAACAATATTTTTTGTTTGATGTTGACTGAAAATAATAACTTATACAATGTCCAATGTACAACTGAACATTAAAATACAAACTAAGGAATAATAACATTTTTTAAATACATATATCAAGAAACACTTCGTAAAACATAATTTTAGAGAGGCAAATTTGATGAAAATGGAGAATAAATCGAGCAAAACGAATTTTATCTCCATCATACACAGAGGAGGTACACTTCACAAAACTGCTAACATTATGTAACATAATGCACATTAAAAATAAAGCACTATACAATATTTACCACCTAGCGAGTTGTTGCTCTATGATCATGATCTCACGTGCTAGGTCTAGGAAGCCATGCTCTACGAGTTTATCATTTAGATCTCTGTGTTTCTTGGCTTTCTCTGTGATCGTAGTCGCTTTTGCCACGATATTCGACAGCTGAGAACCCTTTATACATGTAGTCCAGGCTGCCACCCAGTCATAGATCTGCTTGGTGATCTCATTGAACGGTGTACTCGAATGCCATTGTCCCTTGTCTCCACTCAGCTGAAGTAGCTCCCCAAGGCTTCTTATATCATCTTGATTCCACCCCTCGACCATGCTTTCAATGAATGCAAGACTTGTCCGTTCGGTGATGTATTTGCCTAACGAAAACAAGACGGTAAAGGCCACAATAAGAAGGTATGTTATATTCTATCAGAATTATGTTTACGCAATGAGCAACATCATCCCTAAGTCCCTAACCATTCATAGAAGGACGTTCCTTTTCATGTAGTTCAAATAAAGTTGGCAAGAAAGTCTACATGAGTAGACTTTAAAGCTTGCCTTCTAATAGTTAAGGTTAGTAGAAGTTCAATGTTATGATTACCCCCATTAATGAGCATATTCCGTGACATTCCTTTTATCTTTATTTGTAATACACACACCAATCTTAGTATAGATTCTTTATTATATTACACTACGGTCTCGAATATGTTGCCAAACGGGCTCAAACTGTGTGCGAACGGAGTTGAACGTTATAGCAACTGTTTGCGACCTGTTTAAGGCCTTTATGGACGGGCTCGGACTGGACAAATGTCTCTAATACGATCCTAGTTCGTTCATTAACATTCCGCAATACGTCCAACTCGTCTGTACCCGTCCACAGTTAGTTCATATCAAGTTCAGATCGGATAAATTTGATATTTCCAAGCAGTCCAAACCATTTTTACTAGTTCGGAACATGTTCTAACTAGTTAACAACCCAACCACCCCGTTCAGAGACAGTCCAACTCGTCCTCAGCGTGTTCTTAGTGCGTTCGAACGCGCTTCTATCGTGCTTTGCAATTCCGTCCTGGTTCGAGGGCTATACAAACCCAGCGTGTTCTTCCATACTGATGCTCGACCACATCACGTGGTAACACGTTCCTAGTAGGATCGAAGTACGGCAATTCCGTTCGTAGTACGTCCATCTCGTTTTAAGTACGTTGTCACTCCGTCCAACTGCAGGACGGGGAGAATTTTGAACAGGCTCAAAGTTCTAGACCGCCCTTCCCGTCCAAGCCAGTCCGAACCCGTCCATGAAGTCCTTAAAAAGATCGTAAATAGTTGTTAATACGGCGTTCACTCCGTTCACACACAGTTTGAGCCCGTTTGGCAACATTTTCCAGGACGTAGTGAGAACTAGTTTGGTGTGATAGGTGCTTGACTTGAACGTCTTGATCTGCAAAGCCTAAAGCGTTGAAGTTGAACGGGAATGAGGAATGGCGAGAACGCTCTGGATTTTGTACCTACCGAGTCAGGAAGGGATTGCACACTCTCTAGGAGCGCATTCGAACGCACTCAGAACGAGATGAGGAAGAGTTGAACTGCCTCTGAACGGGGTGGTCGGGTTAAAAACTAGTTAGAACAAGTGGCGAACTGGTTAGCATGGGTTTGGACGTATTGGGAACGAGGTAAAACTAGTAAATAATGGGTTTAAACTGACTACAGAGCGGCTTGGACTGCCTAATCTACCCGATCTGAACTTAATATGAACTGGCTGTGGACGGGGAACAAACGAGATGGACGTATTGAGGACTGTTTACGAACGAACTAGGATCGTATTATAGACACTTTTTACACATTCTGCCCCGACCACAACCCGTTATATAGGACGGCTCCAGAAAGTAGTGAGAACTAGTTTGGTGTGATGGGGGCTTTACTGATTTAATTGGCTAATGATGTGATATTTAAAGTGTGTATCTCTCGATTGGCATTTAGGTAGAATACGGAGCATAGCAGTGGTTCCAAATATATTATATAAATATATATGTGTTGTATTGTGTTTTTTTTAGATTTTTTTTTGGAGGTGCTTTATGGGGGCTAGGGTTCTTGCATTCAATTTCTACATCTTCCGCTAAAACTTAATTATAATCGAGAAATATATGGGGCCCATATGGAAACGATATATCATCCGCTCATTCTGACCTTCGTGCACAGAACATTTTTGCATGAACAAGTTTTCTAAACAAAAGTGCGTTTCTTTCCAGGATCGGGGTGCCCGGGAGTAACTAGGGTAAACTTTAAAAAGTTTAATTTAACAACACTAATACGCAATTTGTTTGTACTTTTGTCTGAAAAAACATACAAATCCAGCACAATGTCGTCTCTTTCGCACTGGAGAAGTGCATCGAAACGAGTTTTTACAACCGACGAAAAAATCGCTTGAACGCATTGCGTTTTAAACTAAACGTCTTTAGAAACCGTGATTCTAGGGTGAAAAAGTGTCGATTGAACGCACCCTTAAAAGGTGTTGTATTTCAAAGCCAAAAATACTTTCTATGTTGGTCTTGATATTCATTGTACATTACACTAGTCTTTTACCATATTAAAGTCTTTTATAGGTTTTGTATGTTTAATTTGCTTGACATCCCAATGATTTTATCAAAGATTAAAAAATATGAGGAAAAAAAAACAGGAAAAAAAACAACAAAAAAAAAAAACACAAAAAATGAAGTTTATTTTTTTTTTAAACTTAAAAAAATCCGCCCGCCCGCCCCTACTCCAGAAAAGCAATCGAGGACAACCAAAATATTTTTTTGTTTGGCCTTATTTAAACACGTTTCACGTGCAGTGATGATGTATTAATCAATGCATGACATGGCACGGATTGTGTTTCCTATTTGCAAAATTATGAACTTTGGTTGACATGTGACATGGTTATCGTTATATCATGTATTCATACATGTAATGTATCCATTCTTTAGCTATCTTGTAAACAACCTAAGTGAATTAGTTAAAGAGCGATTGAATGTAAGTATGTATATAACAGTTTTGGTATCCCGTGCGTTAAACTATATCAAATTTTTAAATGAACGTTTTCAATCAAGTTTTTTCTTAAATTATATACGTGGTTATCATTTATTCTTTATTTTGTTTTTATTAAAAAAATATTTAAAACATTTTATTTAATTTGCCAATTGGTATTCAATGGGGATTCAATTGGTAAATCGATCCAGTTAGAAGAACCAATTCACCTATTTCTTGTAAATGATGATTCTTGAATGATCAGTTATTTCATGGGGATACCAATTAATTTGTATTTTACCTGTTCATATATTTGTGTATTTATCTATTTTGTTTTTAATGCTGTTATTTTGTTTTATTCTTACCAAACAGGGCCTCATGAAAGACTACCAAATTGGTGATATCGAAAAATCGAGGACTAAGCAAAATGGCGGCGTGTGCACTCGAGCGGATTTCCCAGCACGTTCAGCGGTCACACGTCAATATGTGCATTGCTAATTGGGATATCAAAGCGTTCTACGTATTTTACAGTTCTGTGCCCGTGACCCTTGAAATCAGCGCTGTGTGTTGTGGTCAACTTCTTGTATGAGACAAATCCAAGCAAACGTTTCCATATGTGGACTCTGCAAGCCCCCCCCCCCCCACCCCGAACGGCTACTGGCTGAGCTACTTCACACACAGATACTCTCTTCATACCTGCAATGATTTCATCAGCGAGATCAGGCATCCCTTTTCTCCGTAGTTCCTGAGCTAAGGCTGCACGATAGTTGAAAACCGACGGACGTGGCTTCTCTTTCCACAACTTAAACAGCTCATATGCCATTACTGGGGGTGAGGTATCACGACGGTCAGCTATGTCTTCATTAGTCAGCTGTAGCACATCTTGAAGATAACCAAGTTCTTCGGGACCTACGAGAATGCCAAAGTTAGCTTCAAAATGGTAAAAGTCAACAAGATCGAATTCTGTAACGTCCTTGTTACACGTGATATTGAGTGCATTTTGACTATATGGAATCAATGACAAAAATACGGATTCGACTACCCAAAGTTCTTTTCTTTCGCTCGATAGTTTGTTGAATTCCTCAAGTGTAAAAGCAAAACAGTTTGGAAAATTCTTTTAAAATCTTGAATGCCTTTGATATGATAACAATTGACGGTAAAACCATCGGATCAGACCAAAGTAATATCGAATTGGATAATGAATGCATCAAACTCTATCCCCTACAAACAATAACGCCTCAGAAGATAGGTTCTAACCTTGATCAGCACGTCTCCCTGCGGTTTGATGTATTTCGTCTGAGATAAAACGTAGCTCTCCAAAGCTCATGTCGTACTCTTGAAAATCAATATGGTAAAACAGAAATGCTTTAACGTACGTTTCCTTAACTTTGAACATAATATTTTATCTTAAACGATGTCATAGGAAATCAAAGCTTTCCCATATATCTATCAATGTTCTTGAGATTATGTTACTACAACATTAACTTTAGCATAGCCTATTTATTACTGAGTGATCCTTTTGTATTGGAAATGATAAAAGACATTTCAGATTAGTTATAAATATATTCTTACCAAACTGTTCTGTAATAGTGACATTTCGATAGTGCAGGTTCGCCATACTTCCACAGATAGGATAGTTACCTCGCAGTTTAATGAGTAACTCTATAGTACCAATCTCCAGGTGTGAAAGGTGAAACGGGGGTCGATATGATGCCAATTTAGTGGCATTGATACCCAGCTCTTTAGCGATAGGAAAGAGATCAAGCCCGAGCAGACGAAAAGGCAAATCAACGACCTTAGCTTTGTAGATATATGGTCCGCCCATAGTTGGCAGCAAACCTGGAGATTATGAGAAGACAAACCTGTTAATAAATATATGGGATTAGAGGCGTCGCACATAATGTATGTTCGAAACCTTTTCTTACTTATAATTGTTAAATGTAACTTGACGAATCCTTCCGACGTCCAGCCGTGAATGGAACAAATGAATTAACAAAACCCTAGTTGCGATCAATTCTAATTTAGATTTTCATCACATTGACACAAATCTTCACAAAGATTTATACATTGTTATAGATTGTCAATTTGTAAGGAGTAACATAAAAATAAATGCTTTTTGTAAGAAGATACCTCTGAGGTTGTTTGGTTCTAAAACTGAAGAAAGTTGGTAGAATCTTTCCTCTACGGGTTTATCTGACACCTTTGTTCTCCATTCACAAAGACTGTCAAATCGTTTCCCCTCATCTTTAGCATCATTATCACTGTACGCAATTTTTAGTTCCTTGCAGATTTCCTTCATTGATTCTCGGGTGAGACGTCGAGAAATGGATTTGAGTTCCTCGTTAGTAGGCCAGGCGTGATCTGAGGCAGGGCCTAACCATGTTATAAACATTATAAAACACATTGAGATTTAGTATTTAGGCTGTTGTATCAGGACATAAACTTTAGTTAAAAACACGATGTGTATTTTAAAACATTTGCTATATTGGAAGACGATATTAGGTATACCGGCATATACATGTACGCACCTGATCAGTGGTGTATCTGTACTTATCTCCCGAACCCAAATATTCAACAAGATAATGATGATACAATATAGTAGGGGGCAATGATAATGGCAAATTATGAACATTATGTATGAACTATATCCTATATATGCGGGCCCAAAATTACGAGATCCGCAAGCAACATATTCAACGGAGCAAAGCGACCTAGATAAAGAACTTTGTTTGCTTTAATAACCCTCAAAAACTCTATTTCTAATGCTTTTCGCTACCTATGATGCTGACAACGGACCATGATATTTCTTGTTTTTATCCATCGTCTCTTGAATTCTTGGGAATAAAAAAAATAAAAAATTATTGATTGATTTAGGTTTTACATACATTCGGTCACTTATTTCTGAAATGTATACAAGTAACTTATTTTTATTAATTTATTTTGACATTCATTCACCTTTTTTTCTGATATTTGGACAAGTAACTTATTTTGTTTACCTTTGTGGTCTTCTATGATGCCATGATTGGCAGAAAAATATTTAAAACAATTATGAACGTTCAGTTCAGTTCAGTTCATTTATTTTCCACAATAATAAAAGTACAAAGATGTACATTACATATAACAGATATATACATGTATATACAATAACAACAACAAATACCAAAACAAAATGTGAACATTTACAGTAACATTGACAAAGAGCATAAGTGATTGATTAAAGTGTAATGATATAGAACATGTTATTATTGCGGAGGGAGCCAACTGGAAGACAGGAAAATAGTCTTAAGTGCGTTGGCACCCATCATGATCAATTAAATATAATCTTAATACATTAAATAACAATTGAATAATTGCGTTAAACAAAAAAAAAAGCAAAGTAAATTTGTATATAAAGAAAGAAAGGACGGGTTAAGAAGCTCTACTAACGTTGTAGTTGATTACGGTATGAATTTATCAAGTGTTTTTTTAGTTTGCGTTTGAAAGATTGGAGTGACACTGAGTTTTTTTTATTTCATTTGGTAAAGAACTCCACAGTTTTGGGCCGGTAAAAAATAAAGTAGATTTTGCATAGGATGTACGTATTTTGGGGAAATGAAAATCATTAGAAGACCGAGTTTGATAAGAGTGAATACTTGCATTTATAGGAAATAGATCAGTAAT
Source organism: Strongylocentrotus purpuratus (assembly GCF_000002235.5). Lineage (NCBI taxonomy): Eukaryota > Metazoa > Echinodermata > Echinoidea > Camarodonta > Strongylocentrotidae > Strongylocentrotus > Strongylocentrotus purpuratus. The sequence goes on from NW_022145609.1 coordinate 18,638,316, forward strand.
ATAACGAGGGAATAAGCGATTTTTACATTTATACATGAACATACCAGTTTGTAGCTGACAAATATCGGATAGGCTTAATACATTGAGCTTATGAAATAGCGGAGCAGAATGAGAGTTATACGAGGATTTTGATATCAGGCGAATGGCTTTTTTTTTGTAGTTTAAAGACTCTATCAGAAAATGACTTAGGACAGCCACCCCAATTTATATTACAGTATGATATGTGGGGTAGGAAAAGGGTATTGTAAATAGTAAGAAGAACCTTTTCGGGTAATAAATTGCGCAGGCGATATAGGATACCAACAACTTGAGAAATTTTAGAACAAACATCTCCTAAATGATATTTCCAAGACATGGATTCATCTATATGAACACCTAAAAATTTGGTATGATTTGTATGTAATAGTTGGGATTTGTTCATATGGATTCTTATATCATCAATATTATAATTCATATTGCTAAAAACCATATAGTTAGTTTTAGACATATTTATAATTAACTTATTACATTTTAACCACTGATATACATTTTGTAATTCTTTATTAAACGTGGTATTAATAAGGGGAATATCTTTATGGGTAAAAAAAATACTTGTATCGTCGGCAAACTGTATAAAACTTAGGACATTTGATGAACACTGAATATCATTTATGTAAATTAGAAATAATAATGGGCCGAGGATAGAACCCTGTGGAACCCCGCAAACAACATTGAGCATATTTGAGTCTGTAGAATTAATTGTAACATATTGTTTTCTATTGCTAAGATAATTTTCAATCCATTTATGGGGAACACCTCGTATGCCAATATGATATAATTTGTGCATTAAAATATTATGGTCTATTGTATCAAATGCTTTTGACATATCTAAAAATACACCGACTGTTGTTTTTTTAATTTCAATGGAATTTGTAATATCTTGAGTGAATTTTGTAATTGCTAATGATGTTGACAGACCCTCTCTAAATCCATATTGAGTGCTATTTAATAAGTTGTTGGAAGATAAAAAATTGGAAATTCTACTGAAAACACATTTTTCGATTATTTTTGAGAAAACAGTAAGTACAGAAATTGGTCTATAATTCGACATACATTCTTTTGACCCCGATTTAAAAACTGGTATAACTTTAGCTACTTTGAGATTATCTGGAACAAGACCTGTCGACATTGACATGTTAAAAATTTGACTCAATGGTTTACAAATAAACGGTATTACTTTCTTAACTACTTTTGCATCTTTTACATGATTCATAGTAGCAACAAAAAGACATACAGAAGGAAATTTAAAAAAATTATGCAAAGTGTGTGGTAAAAAGTGGGAAAACAATTACAATAATTAAGTTTGCATATTTCTGTCATCGTAATATATGTACAGACGGTAATTCGTTTTTAAGTACCAGGATTTTTCATAAACATTCCAATACAAAAATAAAGAAATAAAGGATCATAAAGGTTTGAACCTTTATTAAATACTGTTACAATTTTTAACCATATCAACATCAAGATCAATGGGACAAATTAATTTAGCAAATTAACAAGATATCGAAAGGAGGAACGGGTATCCATCTACCCGCGCAAATATGGGTCGAGAAAGCGATTTCCTTGCTAAAAATACTGGTTCACCATTGACTTGGCCCCCCCCCCCGACGTCAAGGACCAGATACGGCACCTATGAAGAAAAATTAAATAGTGGACGCCAAGCAATACCCAACAGGTCTATTGTTCTTTTACGGGGGTGTGATGACATTCTGTAGATTGTTATTTAAGCCCCTCCCTATTATTATCATTGTTATTATTGTTAATATCATTATTATTATAATTTTTTTTAAAATAATAATAATAATTATTATTATCATTATTATTGTTATTATTATTATTATTATTATTATTATTATTTATATTATTATCATTATTACTCATACTGAGCTTTTCCCATAAGACCCAAAACGATGACAATAAATAAATAAATGACAATTACATAAATACACATCATAATAAGAGCAATGTTACAACTACAAACTGCAAACAAATATGTGTTTTCAAGGCCTTTATGAAGGTAATAACTAATGAAGACTGTCTAATTCTAAGTGGTAGATCATTCCAGTAAATTGAAGCAGATACAGTAAATGTTCTAAACCGGCTAGCAAACGAGTAACTGAATACGTAGGACGAAGAAGATCACTGGCTGACCTTAATGCCGTGATAGGTGTATATAAATTCAAACACCGGGTATCTTAAAGGTAATACAAAGTTTTGGTATGGGGTTATGAATTTGGTTCAAACGAACATGTTGGAAGCATAAGCGATCCTAATATTCAGTAATCGTTGTCGCGGTTGAAATCGAGTCTAAAGTTATGAAATTGTAAATAATTAACTCTTTATGTTGTATAGCTCCCTCTCAAGGTCAAGATATTAATTAAGCTATAAAACAACGTTTCTTGACTAAAATCGACCGATTAGCTATTCCCGTTTAGAAATTATATATCACAACTACATAGTCTGAGATTTTCACGTTTGCAGCTACCATTATACGGCCGTAGGCGCTATTTAAAAATGTATCAAAATTTACCGGGAGCACCGTTCAATTGTTATATTCAATATTTCTTGAAAGCAGAACAGTTTTAGGGGCTTAATTTTCTAGCGCTTATAATGCATCCACAAGGGCATCCAAATATATCAAAATTGTAAAGAATCACTATCCACCCAATTTCAAAATTTCCCAAAACTTTGTAATACCTTTAATATTGTGGAGTTTGATTATTGAGTATTTTGAAGTCAAACACAAAGGAAGCCAGTGTAATGGACTTAAGAGTGGCTGACATGGTTGATCCCTAAAAACCTGAAATATCAATCGGGCTGCACTATTTTGTAGCCGTTGCATAGACAAGCTTATTACAATACTCAATACGGGATAGAACTAAAGAACGCACAGTATTATGACAGGCAGACTTGTCAATTCACCTTCTGCTTATAGCAATATTTCTTAAGTAAAACGTAACCATACCACATATGTGAGAAATAATAATAATAATAATAATAACTAGAAATTTAATTCGTCACGAAGACGAATAAGGTGGTCTGTCTTCAAGTCTTATAATAGATTATAATATTTACTATATTGAAAAAGGGAGAAGTTATATAGACATGTAAACAATGATGATTATGATGATGATGATCATGATGATGTTGATGAGGATGATTATGATCATTATGATACTGATCATGATCATGATCATGAGCGTGATTCTGACATCTTATTGGAAAAATGAGGGGTGATTTAGATAACATATAGTCTCAGTTACAACATACTGAAATTTGGGAGAAAAATGTTGAATAACAACCGATATACTGGTCAAAACACATTGTCATGCAGATTCATGTTTTAAAAAAAGTGACCTCCCATAGACATAACACGCAAATATGACAAATTATGTATTGCCGCCTTTAATTGAATATTTCACTATGATGACGTCATCTAAATGATATTATATGACAAATTTCTGATAGAAAATTATCTCAGCTACAACATAATAAAATCTGGGTGAAAATCGATCACCGATACGTGAGATAATCTCAATTAAACAAAGACAAAAATGACGTCATCAACAAAATACATTTTTTGGAGTTTAGATGCCAATATTAAGACTTTGTTTCACTTTGTACGAGTCAGGGTGGTATGAAATCATATCTCCAACTCATGCTTTTTCCAACCATGATATAAAAAATGGGGGTCAATGGACTATCTGAAGAGCTATTTCGATTTTTAAAATGGGATGTTTTTGCCCATATATGCTATGTATTACAAGAGCTCGCACGCACGGACATTATCTTAAACGGACGCTCATTCCGTTATTAAAGGGCAGAAAAAGGTGAACAATGTATCAAAATGCTTGAAAGAATGTGTCAGATATGATGACGGAAAAAAATTGGCGATTTCATGTTGCCAAATGCCAGAACACGCGAAAACGCGTGCCCATGCGCGTGTGCGCGTTTTTTTTGCAAAATGCTTAAAATGGCCTAAAACGTATGCAAAATGAATTTGAGACGATTTGAAGCATTTTAATTTTTTGCGCGCGCGCTAACGCACGGACGTACGCATGCGCGCGCGTTTTCTGACCTGAAACTGACCGGACGGATATTGACCTTAAACATGATAAATATAAATGAGAATTGCCTTTCCATTATGAAGATATGATCATGAGTAAAAAGTACCAAAAAAAACACAAAATGGCGCCTGGATGACGTCATGAAGACTTGATGACCTTGAAAATGTTCCTGTCACGACCTATGACTGTGCCAAAATTGAACGAAATTGATTAAACGAATCGTGAGTTATCGTCGGAACAAAAAAGTGGGAACAATAAATAAAAATAAAGAATAAATAAAGAAGAAAGAAAATTCTGACGAAAACAATAGGTGATCTGTCGTTGACAGACCACCTAATAATAGTCGGTTCTTGTATAACGATCATATCTGTCAGACTTGACACTACTGGCGGTCCCGACATCGACTACATTAAATGTCTAGTATAACTATTAGTGTTTACCTGACTTCTCTGCTACGATGTCGGTATGTTCATACGCCCCTATATATTGACTAATTGTAGATGTCGCTCTCTGCTGCCAATCTGTGAGCATTCGATGAGTATCGAATAGAGCCGTCCTGTTTTCCCTGATAATTTTCTCAGCCTCAAAAGATGCTGTATCAAAAGCTTCATGTAGACTCCGGTAGTGCTTCATCAATATCTGGTCCACACGTTGTTCAAGTTCTTCCAATTTCTCTTTAGGTAGTTCCTTTACATCAAGATCTGAAATTCAAGAAATATAAAATAGATTCTTTGTTCCAAACGTCTTCGATTGACTTTTTGGGGGTCATTTTCTTTTACATATAAACTAAGATCAAACTTCATTGATTAAATTAGAGTAAAAATTATGTTTTTAAGGAATCGGTGTTGTTCAGGATCACATTGATGGTTTATTAGAAAAAATGCAAAGCTTCCATACCAAATAGCATGGCAAAACATTTTGTTTAAACCAATGATATTCTGCCAAACAAAGTTTGGTCGAAGATGCATGATAGCCGAGTAGATTTTTAAATAAAGATGTTGGAACTAAGGGAATAACACACGGTTTCTTAAGATGTCCATTTTATTATCGTGTGAGATTTCGTTAGTTTGATTATATTTGCCGGTCCAAATTCAATTCAATTTCGGCTTATTAATATCAACATATACAATGTACAATGCAGTAGTCCAATGACCAATAATGCAATATTTACATAAAATGTGCATAAAAACAGGAATGATCATAATTATACATGTACACATTAAAATGATTAAACAAAATAAAGTTATCATAATTGTAAATAGCCTATCTCTCCACCCAGGCGTTTATATACCTGGCAGGACTTGTTCCTTGAAATGCCCCGTGCGCTGCTAAAAGCCAGGGTCTTAATATTTCACTTCATTTCATTTAACTCATATTTCTTATGTTCCATATACATTTCAAAATAAAGTACAAGTTGTTTTTTGTGTGATACAATAACAGTCAATGATACATGATAAATAACATAAAGATAAGTGGGCAATATAGAGTTCTACTTTAACTGAGAGCAATATGATGGGACCGACATGAAAGCAAGCTTGTAAAGCTGTTATGTAGGCCCCAGTGAAATAGTTTGTGGTAATGAATGGAGGACGGATATAAATAGTGACCCGTCTAAATGAATCAAAAAAATAAAAGGAAAATAATAAAGAAACAAGCGGTGATGCCGTTTATATTGTCCCTCCCTTTCTTACAATGTAAATAAAAGTACACGTACTTAGATTATTGTACAATGGGTGCTCGGCTAGTAAACGAACATTACAGATAAAAATAAAATCCCACTCTCGGATATAGAAGTAAGGATGTTTTATTGTTTTTTTATTTTTTTAATTAGGGGGAGAGGGTTAGACGTAAATCCGAAAGCACGACAGCCAAACTCAACACGCTTGCACGCAATATACATTGACATCAAGATATGCTTTCAACAGCAGTTCCTTCAGTTTACGTTTGAAAGTATATAAGCAGGGACTTGATAGGAAGGAAGTTCAATTAACTCTAACGGGAGGGCATACCAGTAACTGGGTCCTGTAAACATAATCGTTTTTGGGGGGCAAAGACAGTTCGGGTACGTGGAAGGTGATATGCGTTGCTCTGACGTGTGGGATAAGCATGTAGGAATCTATTTTCCCGAAACATTTTTACAAATATTTCAGGTAGGTTATTAGCAGATAAATTATACATGAATATACCAACATTGTAATAGAATAAGTCTAATAATTTTAGGATTCTGTTTTCATTAATATGAAAAAGATATCCTACATGATTAATATTTCTAATAGCGCGTTTTTTGAATGCGAAAAAGCAAATTTACTAGATTTCCACAAGCGTTACCCCAGGCGAAAATTCCATAGGTTAGGTGTGGAGTCATTATAGCAGAATAAACTGATAATAACATTTTACTGGAAAAGAAGTGTTTAAGGCTGCATGCCCGCTATCGCTATAGTGCTTTGTACACGCGAGTGCCATGTGCGTGCAATGCAGCGTTCGTAATAGCAGTTATTAGGGACTTTTAGATTCGCACGAAGACAATGGGGTTTGCTACGATCGACGTCCTTTTAATGCATGCCTTGAATGGACGTCACAAGTATCAGTATAAATCTAAAAGTCCCTATTGTTAATGCTCATTGGACTGTGCTGTGTGTTTTGCACTAGCCATTCAAAGAACCATCGCGTTAATCAGATTGTCTCAAAAACAACCTGGCACGTACGGGGTAGGGGGGATTTGAGGCTTGGCACAATGGAGATTAGCCCTGTGGCATGATAAGAGTTAAGTTATAAAGTCTACCAGTAATTCTTGAGAAGACGTTGCTCAAATTAGTAATGTGGGATTTCCAAGATAAATCACTATCAATATAAAGTCTCAGAAATTTAGTGCATTCGACTTGTTCTAGTTCGGTATTATCAAAATTGACACGATTAGGAAGTATTTTGAACGTATTACTAAAAAGCAGATATTGAGTTTTGCCTATTTTTAGTGATAACTTGTTTGCATAAATCCAGGACTAAACAAATACAAGTTCTTTATTGACAGTGTCAACTAGAGTACGAGGGTCACGATATGTAAAGAATAAAATTAGTATCATCCGCAAAACAAATGAATGAAAGTAGCTGCGAAGAATTTCTGAGATCATTAAAGGGGAAGTCCACCCTGAAATTAAGTTAGTTTTAATATGAGTAGAAAAATGAGAGAAACAAGTCAGTGAAAGTTTGAGCAAATTCCGATTAAAAGTAAGGAAGTTAGGATTTTTGAAGTTGTGATCAATCAAACACAAATTGGCAACTCTATGACGTATCATGCGAGCTCAACTTCCATTTGCTCAGTACTAAAAAAATCTAAAATTTTCATTTTCCCTCAAGAAAAATTTCAACCATACATGCACCCTAAATATAATAATTGCAAATATGTTTCTATACTCCCCCTGCAAGGAACAAATATATATTCCGTCATCAATAACGAAGAAAACATGATTTTATGGAATATTATGCACAAAGCAAATGAAGGAGAGCTCGTATAATAAGTCACAGAGTTACCAATTTGTATTTGATTGATCACAACTTCAATAATTCATAACTTTCTTATTTTCATTCAGAATTTGCTCAAACTTTCACTCACCTGATTTTCTTATTATTCTGCCTCTATCGAAACAAACTTATTTTGGGGGTGGACTTTCCCTTTAATATATAAAATAAACAAAAGTGGGCCAAGTAGGGAGCCTTGCGGAACGCCACAGGTAACCAATTTCAAATGAGAATCATGACCAGACACACTGACAAACTGTTTTCTTTTTCTTAGATAGTCTTTGAACCAATCTAGAGGCACTCCACAAACTCCATAATGACGTAACTTGTAAATTAAAATATCGTGGTATATCGTATCGAATGCTTTTGAAAAATTGAGAAAAAAACCCAGTAGTGTGAGAAACGTTATCGATTGCGTGGGCTATTTTGTCTATAAAAGCCAATAAAGCATCAATAAAATTGCACTATGATTCTTACGAAAACCAAACTGAGAGTCACATAAATCTTTGCTATGAGCAATACAATTTAGTATTCGGGTGTGTACCAACCTTTCGAGGATTTTAGAAATGGATGTTAAGAGTGAAACCGGACGATAATTGTATCTTAACTTCTTCGGAAACGCATCGGGACGTTTCATCATAATCTGATAAGATAAGCGCTATACACGATCGGTTTATAATGATTATTTTATCGTTAGCTATTGCATTCACAATTTCCTCTATCGACCCCCCCCCCCCGAATTGCAAACGTTTGACAATAGCTCAGGGTTAGCTTATAGTCATACATAAATCATAATTTGTTGGATACATTCTTGTTACTTTACCTTTCAGTTCCAGATGAAGAGCACTTTGTTGGACGAAAGAATCGTTAAGTTGTTGGACATTAATGTAGGGAACTGGAAAAAAGTATACATATATCGTTGTGAATTAGTACATAGCAGGCGCGTACGCAAGGGGGGGGGGGGGCTGAAGGGGGGGGGGGGGGTGAACCCCCCTTTAAAAAATGTTATGTGTATGTTTTTGACGAAAAAACCCGTCCCCCCCCCTTTGATTTTTTTTAAAATAAAAAATTAAAATAAATACAAAATTGTGGTAATGGATGACTCAAAAAGCTGACCCTGACCCCCCCCCCCAAGGAAACGAAATATCTACCGACCAAATTTTCAAATTTTGAGACCCAAAACAAAAAATATACCCCCCCCCCCCTCGCTTATCCAGCGACCGGCTGAGTCGTTGCGACATTTTTGAGACCAATAAAAATAAAATATATGTCCTCTTAATCCCCCCCCCCCCCCCGCTTATTCATCATAATCTGATAAGATAACCGCTATACACGATCGGTCTATAATGATTATTTTATCGTTAGCTATTGCATTTCAAAGTTCCTTTATCCGAATCCCCCCAAAATGCAATCGTTTAACCATAGCTCAGGGTTAACTTACAGTCATACATAAATCATATTGTTGGGGATTACATGTTTGTTACTTTACCTTCCGGTTCCAGGGGAAGAGCACTTTGTTGGACGTAAGAATCGTTAAGTTGTTGGACATTAATGTAGCGAACTGGAAAAAAGTATACATATATCGTTGTGAATTAGTACTTAGTACAATGTAATGTTAGCACTTAAAGCACTTTAAAACAATTGTTAACCATTAAAAGATATACAACTGCACCTTTTCATTTATTTTTCCAATGCTAGTACACAAATGTTAAATAATTTAATCACGTTTACCAAGTACTTTATACGGCTACAAACGTTATTGTTATCCACATCCATTATAAATTGAGATAATCTGAACATTCTAAGCTTATTTTAATCATAAGAATAATAGATAATAAGTGACATTTCCTTTAAAATTGCATGAATGAAACTAAATATCAATATCAAAGTTTGAAACCAATACAGCAAAAGAGAAAACTAAACTTCTCTTTAAAGCGATTATTTGTTGTTTCGCTAAGCCTTAAAATTTAACTTATTATTTCCAAATCACTTGCATTTTGCACCATTAAACATATCTTGCTACCGAACACTTACATCCTTTCTTTCTCCAAATGAAATAGGCCACTAAAGAGTTGAGTATCAATGCAGCAAACACCGAACAACCTAACGAGAGGAAGATAACATTGAAAACACATAACTGTTGTAACAAGTATTTTATGCTATGAAGCGCTCAAAATATCACAAAGACGTTGTGTTCATAAATCCTTGTTATAAACAAAAGGCTTGTTCATTTTAAAATATATTAATGTAGTAATAATTATTTATAATCTAATTTTTATAAATGCTAGTTCTGTTAACATTCCTAAAGAAGAATAACAAAGATGATACAATTACGAAGCTGCGTATATCACTGTAATGTACACTGGTTTGAAATGCTGATTTTTGGTAGACATACTAAAATCTTTCACGGGATTTCATATCGTGTACATTATCGTGTACAATCTATCGTGTACAATTTTGATATTTTGTTAAATTCAAGAGTAGCGCTTTCTTTCTTAAAAATGGACTTGAGCTTTCGCTCTGGAGCACTTATCGTCTTCTATATAATTTCAACCAGGTCCATAGCAAGGTTACTGGTTACTGAATTAGCCTGTTCTCAATGGCTTCAATTGTACACGTTACATATACGTGTTGATGATTTCTTGGATTTTCTTCAAATTAATATTCAGAAAGTTCACTATTTGAAATAACTTACAAACTATGATTATCACCATAGTCGATTTAACTGGTTCGTCGCCATGAAGAAGGACAGATGTGGATGCATTTCCTTTGGTTCCTGGAGTATTGGAAGCTACACATGTATACAGTTCTTTGTTATCACCGGTTGCAATAGTGATGGTTTTATTTTTCGTCCCGTCTGTGTTATTCAACTCTCTTGTATCTGATGGCTCAAGCGCTTTGGATCCATATAGAAAGACAAGATTGATAGAGGGGTAGAACTTCACCGCTTGGCATGTAACAGTCATTCCAGATTTGGCGACGATGGTGCAATAGGTTGAGTCATGCGGTTCAGCATTCAGACATTCCTGGATGGTTGGAAATGGTTCCAGAGGCTGGGCTAAATTTGGAATATTTGGCAAGCAAACAATGGTTTGTCACATTGTCATTTACAATTTTAATTCAATTGTGCAAATTACTAAATAACGAATGAACAAAGTCAATACTAATTGAACATGATAATGAACATTTTATACTAAGTTTTTTTTCAGTGTGTAGTGTCCCCCCGCTCCCACAAAAAATCGCTTTCGTCCTCTTTCCCTCTCTGACACACACGCACACACACATATACACATTTACAGTTGTGGTCCTCCGTAGAAATACGCAGTCATCATATGCAGTGGCTAAATAGTTTTGGGGCATATTCAACTTATACAGATATCGGACATTAAACCTCCACAGGACATCTTTACATTCCTCTTTGACAAAGAGCCCCCGTGCTGCCGTAAATACTTTACTCAAGGAGGCCTCTAAGCCCATATGATGAAAACCTTGAGGTAGTTGGTGCTACAGAATCAGATATCCCTGAGAGGCTCAAGCAATATCTTAAAGCTTGGTGCTCTAACCCTCAATACAGCAATCTTCCCAGGAAGCCCTGGGTTCCGCTGAACCGCCTGCGATTTGGCGCAGCTAGGCCGCTTTGCGGCAACCATGACGCTCATGGGTCTCAAAGACTCTGACCTATGTCCACGTGGTCAAATTCAGACTGTTAAACATATTCTCAATGAGTGTGCTATAGCAGGCCCCCATGTCCCCTCACTGATATTGACGACCCACTTTACTCGTGTCACAATTGTCAGTTTTAATAGCTATGGTTAATATACGAATTAATAATAATAAAGATAGCTATTTCAAACTCACTGGGAATGAAAATACATTGGTTTTTCCCTGAACAAAAAACAATTATATTAATTGTTGTTGTTTTTTGGAGGGAATCGAGATTCAAATTGAAGAATATTTCATATTTCAAGGTTTTACCATTGTTGGTCCTATCATTGTTCTATTCGTGCTGTGAAATTATATTCAGTACGGGATGAATACTTACCAAACACATTAACAAATGTTTGATTCCGGAAGGATATCCCAGTATCATCGGTCACCTGACAAACATATAGACCTTCGTGATGGATCTGTAACTCTTTGATGACCAGCGAGTAATCGTGGGTGATGTTGTACGTGCCCTCTTCATATCCAGCTCCACTTCTTTCAGCAGAACCTTGGTTGTTTTCAATTACAACCAGGCTTTCATTTCCTGACGAGGTAGTTCCCTTCTTCCAAGAGACTCTTCTGGCCTTGATGTGAACAGTGCATGGCAGGATACCATATGTAGCTTGACGCAGCTGTAGAGTGGCTTGTGGATTTGTTGTGATTGCAGTATCTGAAGTAAACAACGATGATAGCCGATGATTTCATAATAAGAGCAAAGGTTTCTAACGTTCATAATTAAAACAGTATGAAACTAACTTTAACCTATGCTGATGACAATTGAGGTATAGCCCATTTAAAAGCTTAAAATTACTCCAGTTTATTTGATGTCCAGCAGAATAACATGAAAATATTCCACAACATAACTTAAAGTTAGGTATATATCCATGTCGTTTCATGAAACCATTAGCGTATCAGGACAATTACCCCCTGGGCAATCACCCCCCGGAAAATTACCCCCCGGAAAACTACCCCCCAAGGACAATTACCCCCTGGAAAATTACCCCCCGGAGAATTACCCCCCGAGGACAATTACCCCCCATGGACAATTACCCCCCGGAAAATTACCCCCCGGAGAATTACCCCCCGAGGACAATTACCCCCCAAGGACAATTACCCCCCGGAAATTTACCCCCCGGAAAACTACCCCCCGAGGACAACTACCCCCGAGGACAATTACCCCCCGAGGACAACTACCCCCCGGAAAACTACCCCCCGAGGACAACTACCCCCCAGGACAATTACCCCCCGAGGACAACTACCCCCCCGAGGACAACTACCCCCGAGGACAACTACCCCCCAGGACAATTACCCCCCATGGACAACTACCCCCGAGGACAATTACCCCCCGAGGACAACTACCCCCCGGAAAACTACCCCCCGAGGACAACTACCCCCCCCCCGAGGACAATTACCCCCCCCCCTCGAAACACCATTACCTCCGAGGACAATCACACCCAGGGAATTTGCAACACTGTGACGTATAATGCGAGCTCCGCTTCAAATTGCTATTTAGAGAAAATGTCATGAACTTTCATTTTCTTAGTTATTTATGACGGCATAGATTTGTTTCGTACAGGGGTTGTGTATAAACATATTTGCAATAATTATATTTAATTATATTTTGGGTGAATGTATGTGGAAAATTTGTTAAGGAAGAATACAGATTTTTTAAAAGTTTTCTAGCACAGGGCAAATAGGCGGGGAGCTCACAAGACACGTCACGGAGTTGCATATTTGTGTTTGCACCTTCAACAAATCATAATTTTCTAATTTTTAATTGGTGAAACTTTTTCAAACTCTAGGCCATATGAAAGATAGAAACATCCACTACCTCCATCTCAGAAAAGGTTAAAGCAGGCATTTTTACTTTATTTTCCCCCTGAAACGTGGTCATGGTAATTCTATGAACCATATGAAATTGACAAGCTTTTGTTCTTAACGAGTTTAACAGAGATTAAAAATCGAAGGGACGCTTAAGCATTAGTGACGATGTTCGCTTCTCGCCAGCTTTGTTTGACGTTATTCAGTGTGGCCTCCAAGTCTCCTAAAACTTTGACTTTTCATGAATTCTGGAAGCAAAGGAATATGTCTACTTAGACTGTGCTTAAAATTTATTTTTTGTTTAGCTGTTTATGGTTCTCTAGTGTACGAGTTAATGTGGTGAAAATCCTATTCTTGTTTTGTCATCATTCTTTATATAAAAGAAAAGGTATTGAACTTAAAATGTTGCGGAGGTAAATTGACATACAAGATGCAATATGTTAACTATTTACATTCTCTATCACAAGTGAATAACTTTAATAGCATTTCAAACAGTGTTTCAATTTTCAGTTTTATTTTCACTTCCAACAGAACTATCAATATAAACAATTATGACAAGAAATCAATTACATAAATCATTTTGAAAATCATTAATTAAATTACAAAAGAATGTATACATGTGCTGTAAGTGATGTTTCGTTTGTTTAAAAGTAAAAAAACTGTGAAAATGGAGGGATCTACTGAGAAGCGGGATTTGTAGAATGTGGATCCCTCAAAAGACGGTAGTAATAAACATATGGAATAAATACATATACATTTGGAGACAAAACAGATTAATCTGAAATTGTGAAATGAGAACTTATGAATTATAAATTCATAATTTAAAAATGTATAACAACATGCTTTTCCTACGTCTGGGTGAACATGATCCAACAGAGACATAGGACGAAGACTGACATTATATGAAAGGTCACAAACGCAATCTGTGGGGGGGGGGGGGGGGAGTAAAACACGAGTTGACTACGCGAAGATTTAATATGTTTTATAAGATTGTAAAAGAAACGAGTTCGCTTTTCGCTTAAAAGAATGGAGTGATGGGGCAAGTTTAGTACAAATACGTGAAAAGTTCCAAAATTTGAGACCGGCATAGATAAATGTATTTAGAAGAGGTAAATGAAAGTCACCACAATGTAATTTTTTGTAGGGGGGTGGGGGGAGGAACACATCATGAATAAAATTGAGAGCATGTCATTACTGTTAGTTTACAAAAACTGGCCTAACTGGAAGAGATAGAGGTCATTAATTATTAACATGCTATTTTCAAAGAATATAGGATTTGTAAGGGAACGCGACTGAGAGTTGCGATTAATACGAAGAGCTTTTTCTGCAACGATAAAACTTCTGTCCAGCAAATTTTGGCGCGTATTGCCCAAAACCATATTTGAAGAGGATAAACATGATAAATATTAATGATACATTAACACAAATAAAACACCTTCCTGCTGTCTTGAAGGAAGCCAAAGGAGGAGACTTATCAAAGTCATGTACTAAAAACAGAGTTCTGACATCCCAAAGTAAAACTCAGAGGCAAAGATCATCACAATCATGCTTATCATATAAACATGAAACAGTAAAAAAAGAGAATTAAAAAAAAACTAGAAACTTTTATCCTGAAAACAATCAAATGCATAAAAAAAGAAGATATCAAATGATATCATTCTGTATTCAACAATGTATATACGTAACACATCTCTTAATGTAAAACAAAAAATCCCATATAATGTAATGCCAAGTAAATGGGAGGTCCTGCATGTTAAAACAATTCACCTGGACTGATCAAAAACTGTACAATAGCATAGGTGACTGATCGTTAGTGAAGATTATGGGACACGCCCCTTAAAAAATCTACAATGTCTCTCCCATGGTAATTAGTAACGAGCCTGATGAGCCGGAGATTGGTATCTTGGTACACTCTCCTACGTGCGGGAGGCGCCATTCCAGCTTGCGCTTGCCCGATGCTAATCATGCTTATCATATAAACATGAAACAGTAAAAAAGAGAATTAAAAAAAATAGAAACTTTTATCCTGAAAACGATCAAATGCATACAAAAAGAAGATATCAAATACCAGAAGACGCATGTATCAAATCGAATTCAATTGCCAGAAGACGCATGTATCAAATCAAAGTACGGAATTTACATTTCTTAGAAATTTAACAATACATTGCGCGCAGATGAGTACGCGTTACAGCTAGTCTCCCCCAAAATGGCCCAACAAAGAAATTAGGATGTAAGATTTCATTATTTATGCATCCTCTGTAACTTTTCTAATCAGCTGATAGTATATTTGTCTTTGTATGCATAATAGGCCCTCATCCACGATCTATTCCAAACTAAAGGTTCTCTTCATGTTTATAAATGTAATGTAATATATATATTTATATATATATATATATATTTCTGTTGTCATGGTGAACTCAAATATGTTTTCTTGTACTGTAATTTATTTTGAAATAAAAATTGCCTTCAAGTTAAATATATGGTATGTACGGTGCCATATTAAAAGAAAATAAGTATGTCTTGTCCTTTTTTTTCTTGCTCGTTCACTAAATCAAGAAACAAATGTGCCCATACGTGTGTACATAGCTCTTGACGAATGCCAGAGTGATGCAAAATAAATAGTTTGTGAAGAATTTAAGATTGGGCGAAACTTTTCATTTCTTAAGAGGGCACTGTGTCTAACAAAAATTTGAAATAACGCTGCTCAAGAGAAATCCTTCGTAGAAAACAGCAACCACAGTGGTGTTGCATACATTATAGTTAAAGAAAAATGTGTAGTAATGAGAGGAACATCACGCGCAAGTATTTGAACGAATGTGGGTTCATGCACGGGATTTTATGGGCTCGTAGCCTTCACAACATCTCTCAATGTGTCAAATCGTCTTTTGCTATTGAATCCTGATTGTCTTCGGGGGGGGGGGGTAGTTGTCCTCAGGCGTAGTTATCCATGGGGGCGGGTAATTGTCCTCGGGGGGTAATTCCTCAGGGGGTAGTTTTCCGGGGGGTAATTGTCCTCGGGGGGTTGTTTTCCGGGGGGTAATTGTCCTTGTTGGGTAATTGTCCTCGGGGGGTAATTGTCCTCGGGGGTAGTTGTCCTCGGGGGGTAGTTTTCCGGGGGGTAATTGTCCTTGGGGGGTAATTGTCCTCGGGGGGTAATTGTCCTCGGGGGGTAATTGTCCTCGGGGGGTAATTGTCCTCGGGGGTAGTTGTCCTCGGGGGGTAGTTTTCCGGGGGGTAAATTTCCGGGGGGTAATTGTCCTTGGGGGGTAATTGTCCTCGGGGGGTAATTCTCCGGGGGGTAAATTTCCGGGGGGTAATTGTCCTTAGGGGGTTATTGTCCTCGGGGGTAATTCTCCGGGGGGTAATTTTCCGGGGGGTAATTGTCCTTGGGGGGTAGTTTTCCGGGGGGTAATTTTCCGGGGGGTGATTGCCCAGGGGGTAATTGTCCTAGAACCATCCATTAGATGTCAAAAAGGCATATTTTGAAAATGTACAAAACTGCAGTTTGTAGACTGTAAGGTTGTTAATATAAAAAAATGTTAGAGAAGAGCAGAATATGCAGATTGGGAAATAGAAATCTACAAGTTTAGAAGGAAAAAAAAATGCTTTTTGGAAATTACATTCAACTGGACTGCAGCAGCTCCTCTGTGACCCCGCCCACCTCGCCGTACAGAGCTCATACCAACGGAGCTGTACCATCGCTTGCAGCCGCCAACGCCCCTTCGGCACAGCGATCAATCGAGGAGCTGATTTCTGCAGGTCGCAAAGCAGCGGAAGCAGTGATTGTAAACACACCGCACCATGACAACCAGACGCGAGCTGTTGCGCAACCCAAGATTACGCAGTACTTGGCTGAAGATCGCGATGCATCGCACACTTCACAACGACAGTCTAATGTTAGCACCCCGACTCCAGCACCGGCACACGTCAACACCATTCATCAATCAGCTGATAGCCTGGCAATGAGCGATTCTCGCGCACACAATGACACGTCAAGCGAGGAATCACAATTATTGAGCGATGAAGAAGGAGTGGACGATATGTCAGAAATATCAGTCGAATCACCAGAGCTATTGAAACATCCCCTGAAAGGAAAGAACGTGAAACAAAACAAACGAAGCAAAAGACATCGAAAAAAATGCCAAAGAAGAAATAGAGCAGATCTGCGATTAGTATCGTGTGTAGTAGTTTTGTTTATCTCTTATATTTTCTATAATGGTAAATTGTCATGTTATTAGTTTAAATGTACGAGGTTTGAGAAATAAGGATAAAAGAAACCAGATATTTCGATGGTTTAGACATCAGAAATCAGACATTCTCTTCCTTCAAGAAACTTACTGGTCTAGAGATATTGAAACAATTGTAAGAAGTGAATGGCATGGTCCATGTTTTTTTGCTCATGGAACCAATCACTCACGAGGAGTATCAATATTTTTCAATGATAAATTAAATGTACAAACTATTGCAGTAAAATGTATGCTAAATGGCCAACTTTTGATGCTACAAGCCAAAGTTCATGATATGGATTTATTGCTAATAAATGTGTATGCGCCCACCCAAAAGCAACATAGGGAAGGATTCTTTCGAAAGTTAAATTCTGAAATGAATAAACATTATAACCGTGACCGTGAATTAATTCTAGGGGGTGATTGGAATTGTGTGCTAGACATGCACAAGGATGTACGAGGAACGGAAAACAGATATTACAAGACACCCGTAAACCTCAAAAAGTTTGTTAAAAGATATGCTCTATGCGATGTCTGGAGACTAATGCATTTAGATATCAAGCAATACACATGGAGAAACATATCTCTCAAGAGGGCTTCGAGATTGGATTTTTGGCTTGTATCTAAACAAATGAAGGTAAAAACATTATGTACTGATATCCGTCCTGCCATCAGAACTGATCACAATGCTATAACACTTAAATTTTGTATCAAACAAAATGAAAGAGGACCAGGGTATTGGAAAATGAATACCGATATCTTAGATGATGTAAATTACAAAATGAAAGTTTCCGAAATGATCTATTCCTTTTGTGAAGATGAATACCCTTCCTCACAAAAAAGGTGGGAAATGTTCAAGATTAGAATTCGTGAATTTTCACAACGATTCTGTAGAACAAAAGCACTCGATAAGAAAAATGATAAATTCTCATTAGACAAGAAATTGTGTGAACTTGAAAAACAAATTGATGTCAGTGTACCTGATAAAGAAATAGAAAAAGAGTACACCGACACAAAGGAGAAGTTAGAGAAGATTTATAGACATGAATCTAGAGGAGCTGGAATCAGAGCTCGTATTAGGTGGATGGAAGAATGAGAGAAAAGTACGAAGTATTTTTGGGGTTTAGAAAAGAGTAATGCAAAGAAAAAGGAAATTTCACAATTAAAACGTGGAAATGATAGTCGAATCGTTAGCAAAAATGAAGAGATTATGGAAGAGGTTGTAAAGTACTATTCAAATTTGTATAAAGAAGAAAAGCATGATACCAAGAATATGAGCAATTATATTGGTTTTCAAAACATTAATCAATTATCTAACGAAAACAAAGAATTGTGTGATGGATTAATTACCGAAGAGGAATGTAAACGTGCAGTATTTGCAATGCAGAAAAATAAGACACCGGGATCAGACGGAATCTCTATTGAATTCTATCAGGTGTTTTGGCCACAGGTAAAAACATTGGTGGTTGAAGCGTTGAATGAGTGTTATTCAACAGGAGTTATGTCAGACACACAAAAGAAAGGGCTCATCACATTGTTATTCAAGAAAGGTGATGCTCATGATTTAAAAAACTGGAGACCAATCACTTTGCTTAATTATGACTATAAAATAATGGCAGCGGTTTTAGCTGCAAGGGTACAGAAAGTCATTGGGGAAATTGTACATGAAAATCAGACAGGTTATATAAAAGGTCGTCTGGCAGCCAGTAACGTAAGGTTGACAAAAGACATCATTGAATATTTTACTAAAAATGGTCAAACTGGAGCAATTATGCTAGTAGATTTTTCTAAAGCATTCGATGTCCTAGATATACAGTTTCTTAACTCATGCCTACAAAAGTTTAACTTTGGTGAATCATTTCGCAAATGGATCTCTGCCCTATATAAAAATATTTCAAGTTCGGTATTGGTTAATGGTTGGATTTCCAAAAGTTTTGACGTTGAAAGAGGGATACGACAAGGATGTCCATTGTCAGCACTGCTGTTTATCTTGGCTGCCGAGCTCATGGCAAACAAAGTGAGAAAAAATAATATTATTAAACCAATAGAAATGGTCGGGTATGACCTTAAACTAAAGTTGTTGCAATATGCCGACGATACATTATTTTTTGTGCCGGATGAAACTTCATTAAATGGAATTTTACATGAACTGAATCAGTTTGGCGAAGTAGCAGGTCCAAGAATAAATAAAGAAAAGACAGCCATGATATGGCTAGGAGACACTGATAGAAGTTGGAATTTAGAGAATCATGATCTGAAATGGTCCCACAAACCTATAAGATACTTAGGCCACTACATATATTTTAATAATAATGAAGCTCTAAAGATGGACTGGGAGCAGAAGTTGATAAAATTGAGGAAAATTCTTGATAGCTGGACAAAAAGAAGCTTAACCATTTTTGGAAGAGTCACGGTACTGAAAAGTCTAGCACTCAGCCAAGTTACTCACTTGATCATGGTTGATTCCATCCCTCCAAACTTTTTGAAGTTGATAGAAGGCATTATATTCAAATTTATTTGGAGTGGGAAAACAGAAAAAATCAAAAGGGTTTCTCTTATGGAAGACTACAGTAAAGGTGGTATAGAAATACTTGACATACAAAGGCAATTGTTCAGCTTCCGACTGAAATGGTTAGGTAGATTTTTCAATGAGAGTAATGGAGCGTGGAAAACATTTTTTTCTTACTGGTTCAACTTATTGGGAAGCATCAAGCTACTGCTGAACTGCTCTTATAATATAACCACACTTAATGATATTCTAGTTCAAAAGAAAATTCCGTCATTTTACGTAGAAATCTTAAAGGCATGGGAAATGATTAGATACTGCACTACAGTGAAAGATGTTTGTATATCTATACATGAACCAGTTAAAGTTTCAGATCAGATTATTTGGCACAACAAACATGTGGTGTATGATAATCAGTCGCTCTTTTATAAAGGCTGGTATGACAGTGGTCTAGTATATTTAGGAGACCTTTTTACGAGAGATGGCTTTCGGTCAACAGAATATATTAGATCGCAGGTGCATTCCAAACGAAAATGCAATGCAATGTTCGACTATGCAAGACTTAAACGAACGATACCTCCTGTATGGGTCAATAGTTTAAAAGAAGAATTTATGCATGATTATACTAGACAAGAAAATGAAAACAATGTTCCACATCTGTTGGTGGCAAATAAGGTAAAACATGTTACTGATATAAGTAGCAATCGTTTCTATAAACTCATTCCTTCAAGAACTGTATTAACTAACACATGTTGCCTTTATTGGGAAAAAAAACTTAATGTAGATATTGATTGGTCTAAGGTATTCAAGCGTAATCTTGCTCAAATTAGAGAAAGCAAATTACGAGAGTTTAATTTGAAATTACTGTATAACCTATTGCCAGTAAGAAGTAATCTTTTCAAATGGGGAATATCCAATGACGATGTATGCCCAACATGTAATATAAAAGAGGATATGAATCACGCATTTATAGAATGCAAACTAATTGAGCCCTTCATTAAACATATCAAAGAAATATTAAGAGATATATACAAAGTAAGGATACTGACGCTCAATATCCAACACCTACTCAAAATAGATTGTGAAAGTCATTGTATATTATTCTTTACAATAGCATTTTGGACCATTTATAAATTGATTGTTAAACGAAATATAACTGGGATAGACAAGAGAAAAGTTGCTTCTAAACAAAATCTCCATAGAGAAATTATAAAAAGAATGGAAAGTAAATCAAACTTAAAGATGAACAGAAAGCTTTAACCAAAAGAACTGTTGGGTGTTATTTAAGAAAGAAAGAAAAAAAAAGAAAAAAGAAAAAAAGAAAGGGAATCAAAACTATCAGTATAATTTGTATGTTAATTATGATTCAATTGCTTTGCAAAGCAAAACTTAATTTCAATTCTTTGTTATGACAATAATAATGTTTTTGCGATTATGTAAATTTGATTTGTAGTATTGTATCTTTGAATGTAACCATGTATATATAATCAATAAATCCTCTGATGAGGCAAAGAAGAAAAAAAAACAAAAAAACATTCAGTTGTACAGATGTAAACTAGTGTATTAAAAAGAGAACCATATTTTACACTTTTTATCAGTAATGATTAAAGAACATCCTAATAACCTACCTAAAACTATGTTTTGGGAAGGTTATTCGGTTGTTCTTTAATCGTTTCTGATAGCAATTTTAAAATATGGTTCTTTTTTTAATACACTATGTAGGCACTATGTAGGCCTACAATCATTATGAAATGATTTTAAAGATTTTCTTCTAAAAAAAAACCTACCTAGAACTACAATATCAGTGTAGTTTGTCATCGGAGGTCCCTTGTTGTTCGAAACTGTGCAGTATATCCTTCCAACATCTGCCGTTGAGACATTTTTGATGATCAAGGAATAATTTTCGTCAACGTCACAACTCCCATCTTCGAATCTTGGACCTGATACTCTACCACCATTCCATGCTACCATGAGGCTTAGATCATCAGGATCAAGGCCCTTTCTCCAGTAGACTGTCAATGGGTCTCCATAGAAGCGACATTTAAGAACCGCTTCCACACCTCGAACCACCGTTTTCTGAACTTCGGTGTAGACCAGACCTTCTGGAACTACCTGGGATGATTTTAGACCTGCATCAAACAAAAAAAAGTAACATATCTGGTCGTCGTGAATCGATTCATTTTTGATGATTTCAGAAAACAAAACGATCTCAGACTATGATGGTTCTTTAGATCTTGCATGCCTAAAGTGGGTATCAATATTTGTCAGAGTCCATGACGAACTACACATTTACTCTTCAAGTTGAGATTTCTTCCCCCAAACCTTTTCGAAACATAAAAGTGTGTTCATGAATGTCTTTGAATAATAATAATAATAATTATCCTTGCTTACATAGCGCCTAACACTTCATATGCAGAAGTCTCTAAGCGCTCTACAATAATGCAGCATAATTACCCTGGCTTTAGCAGTGCAGCTGTTACGCGCGCTGCGTTTCAAGGAATAAATTCCTACCAGGTACCCATTTACTTCACATGGGTGGAGTGTGGCAAATGTAGATCAATGAATTGAATGTGATGAGATACATTATAAACAAAGAAAACACAAAAACAAAATTCACATAAAAGGCCACAAATACAAATTTGTTCACTGATTGCACTTTTTGAAATTCCTGAACAAATGGTATAGTTTGTTCTATATAGGCCTATTACTGTGACTTCAGAACTAAGTCCCCTTGAGGACGTTAGAAATGTCTACTGAAAACGCTAAGACACTAACATGGTACATTTGGGAGAGACCAATATGTCAAGTAATGGTCGGTCACGTGGGATTTCTAACAATTAATTTGTTCAGAAGGTTTGCAAGACCGACGTTGTTTGCCTTTTGGAAATGTTGGTCACTTTCACTGACGGTATACCGAAGGGTCTCGATCTTGTGGGTTGTCGGTCTACCGGGATGACAGGGATTAACCTCTACATGTACTTTCAGAATTTGCTACTTTGATATATAGCAGGAGTTTCAGTTTTTCCTTTGGCCCTGTCTTCATTTAAACCGAATGAATTATTGAATTAACAATAACTTTGTATAGATTATAATTTCTAAAAGCCATTTTATACATTCCTCGAACATTTAAACCTAGCTATCACTTACCAGGTGACACACAGATTACGATGAATAATCCCACAGCTAGTGCTATTTTAACCGCCATGTTGAGCACTTTGTCAAAAAAACAATTAATGATAATAACTTGCGTGGATATTTGCTCATCGGCCTTGTTTCAGGGGGTGGGATGGGGAATTTCACTCCCCTCGTAAATTTCTGCTCTTGAATACATAAACATTTGTTGTAAAGTTCGAAATAAGGGGGAGGGGTTGCTTTTTTATATTGTTTATTGACATTTCCGGGCCTCTTAACGATAATTGTAGCATAAAAGTCGATTAATTATCAATGGTAACAATCTAATATCTAAAATCTAATAATCTCCATTATTAATGCGGTAAGACACAATCTTACTATGGATTATTCCTATCTATGACATTGAATTAGGCGTGGGTTCCTAAGACTGAAGAAAATATGATTAATTAATGGTATCTTTTTGTTTGTTTTAAAAGGTTGTAGTCCAATAACCTACACACCCCCTGCCCACACAAAGATACGCACACTTCCTTTCAAAATGTTCAAATAACGCGTCTGCGCCTGAATTACATGATAATAGATGCTTGATTTCAGTCTGATGTTTACTTTAACATTTCATATCATACAAATGGATCACTAATACCTGGTGAGGCATGATCGAAGTCCGGAGTCTGAGTTAGTGGGGTAGCTACAGGTTGTATGGGAGAAGGGACACAGAGACACTTTGCCCCCCCCCCCCTCCCCTCGAATGAAAAAAAAAACGCTCTTTAAAGATTATTCTAATATTTGATGACTCAGTAACGCGGGTACATGATCGGTGACTTACGGTATTTTTCCCCTCCATATCAAACATGTCACGAAGAAGATAAGGGTCGATGCAGCAAATTAAAAGCTTAACAAAATAAAATAATATGCTTGCAGTGAGTATTACATAGCTAAAACAACATATAACGCTTTTGAATCACGTTATTTTCCCGATCATACAATTATTAAATTCAATTTTTATACTATTGTTTTATTTTGCTTTTATTTCTATTAATATAGCCAGACGACCCCCTCTCCCCAAAGAAAATGTTCTACTAACGCCCCTCTATTCTATAATCCTATATGCATGTACAATATGATTCACCTCTGTTTATCATTCATATTTATAGATTTACAAATAAGTCTAGAGTTCAAAGGTTTTCAACGAACGCAGAAACATTTTGGTCAATGATCTACATGATTGTTAAGAGACAAATAGACTAAACGTAACGAAACTAGGAATATGGAAATAATACAAATAAATAGAATACATATTTTACAAAACGGCGATATCAGTTTAGTTTCATATAGGCAAAGGCCTAGAAAACATTTGCCTTTTATTTTTTAGCGCCATGTATGGTTATAGTTTGAAGTTTGAATTTTAGCTGTTTGTGTTTTTTCATAACTCGTTCATATTTTATATACAGATGTGTCTCCCGACGGATGAAAATGGAGATTTGGACATACTTATTTAGGCGAGGCGTCAAAAAAATATATATACCAGCTGGTTGCAGCTAGCTGCACTTATGCGTCCGGCCTGCATTTTTATAATTAGCTCAGCCGGCTACCGCTGCAGCAGGCAAGCGGCATCCCAAAAGCATGCGACGTCTCCCGCCTACCGAATGGAAGCCGAGCCTCGGAAAAAAAGCTAGAAAACATGAGCTCAGCCGGCTGCCATCGGCGGGAGGACAGCGACATGCCCTCAAATATGCACTGGCCGCAGCCTCTCGCATGGAAGCCGAGCCTCGTCTAAATAAGGTCGTCTGGCCACCGCCGGCCTAATAGAAACAGCTACCCGCCGCCTGCTACACCGCCACACCCAGCCAAACGATACCATTTAATTCGTCAGAGAAAGATAAACAGCGCCATCTTATAATAATAATAATAATACAGACATTTATAACGCGCAACATATCCACCCAGAGGGTGCTCAAGGCGCTTACAATGAGTAAAATAATATACTTAGATACAATTTTGCTTACATTACATTATACAGTGTGTCCCGAAAAAAACTATACACTTTTGAAATGGCTGCCGAATAAAAAATATATGATTCTAGGGGAAAAAGTTGTATATGTATGGAAAGCCCATAAACTCAACTTTCATATGACACCAACAAGTTTGAAAATAATTCATGCTTGGGTGAGCACTGCTCACTTTTGTAAAGGGTATGACAATTAGGTTGCGCAGGAATTAGCCTTCCAATGTGTGAGAGGTAAATCCTTTGGAGCTTACAACATTGAGGGTGATATGATAAATTCATGATTTGCTGAGTGAATTCCATGGTTTATTAAACCAAACTTTTATGCACGGAACGGGAATTTCCTTTTTCCATTGTAGCATTGTAACTTTCCCTGGTAGACTCAGTGGTGTGTTCATGAGAGTCAGGATGGGGTGATGGTACATGTTGTAATTTCCATGTTACAAACTGTTATTTTTTACATTTGTGACTTTGAATAAAAACCTTCACCCCACATTTCAGTTACCATTTACCTGAAGAATAAGTAGCCGACATCTTGGACATTCCTTTTTTCAACAAACCGTATTTGAATATTCGATTTACATTATCCCTACCTGGGTATTGAATAAATCAATGAGATGTTCAACTAATCTTACAATAATTGAAATGTGGGGTGAAGGTTTTTATTCAAAGTCACAGATGTAAGAGAATAACAGTTTGTAACATGGAAATTACAACATGTACCATCACCCCCATCCTGACTCCCATGAACACACCACTGAGTCTAACAGGGAAGTTACAGTGCTACAATAAAAAATGCAATTCCTGTTCACTCATGCATAAAATGTTAATCCCATAAACCAAACATTTCACTCAGCAAACCCAAACTCATCACAATTGATCATAAATTGGTCATATCATCCTCAATTCCGTAAGCTCCAAAGGATTTACCTCTCACACATTGGAAGGCTAATTCCTGCGCAACCTAATTTTCATACCCTTTACAAAAGTGAGCAGTGCTCACCCGAGCATGAATTATTTTCGCAACTTTTGGTGTCATATGAAGGTTGAGTATATGAGCTTTCCATACATATATAACTTTTCCCCTAGAATCATATATTTGTTATTCGGCAGCCATTTCAAAAGTGTATAGTTTTTTTTCGGGACACACTGTACATGGTTATAAAAAAAGAAGAAGATGATATTAGTTAAAGTTGGCCATTAGATATCATCACTGATGAATAACTCGAAAAAACAGTATAGCCTGGCGGAAATTAACTTTTCAGATTGGACAGCCGTATAAACCTAACAACAACAACAATTCACTAGAGACAAATTACGTGGTCTTACTTTGCTAATATGCCTTTATCAATTAAAAGACCAGTCGTACCGTGGAAATCTTCGGGCTCACTTCATTTAGATACACCCTGCATCTAAATGGATTAGATGCCATGTATTTTATATTTGACAAAATAATTTTGGGAACAATCTAAGATTTGCTATTTTAAATTACTGGCTCGCCTATCGTCTATAATATACAAATGATATGTTTGTGTTTATTTGTGTTATGCTTCAATGATATTAATCCTATAATATACCTTACTTTAAGAATCTTTCCTAATCCTGCCATCTGAGTGGTTAAAAGTGAAGTCGTATTTTTAACTATGCCCGCCAAAATGTTATCTTTGTCAAGTCGAGGTGAGGGAGATAATATTATCTTTGTCAAGTCAAGGCGAAACAGATAATATTTATATTATATTATAAATCAAGAATGAACAGGTACGAAATACAAAAGAAGAAGAAAATGAGAATGAAAATGAAAAGAATAAATGTACATATATTTGAAAACATTATGGTAAAAAATAAAGTGCAACACAATGCTGGTGTATTGCAGTGTGCATTGTCTGCCTTCAGAGAGTTAACAGTTCTCAGTAAGTTTTGATATATGTGATGTTATGATTCTTCACTACCATTCTAAAGCTTACAAACTTAGTTGTAATGAAAGTCAAATCTTAAAATGGGGGATTTGGAAAAGAGCGACGTTAAGACAAAAACTATATCAACACATTCTGGCTTTACAATACGCATATAGTATTGTAGGACTATACAAAGTTTGTTTGTGTAGTCCCATATACATATTTCTATGTACGGTGCTTGTTACTTTATAACCAAGGCTTGGCCAAATTTCTTATCATTTTGATGGTTTCAGAACCGTGCAGTACAAACCAATACGTATTTGTTACATGATCAACCTAAATATACATTTTGCACCCCCTTAGTTTCAGATCAATTTTGCGCCCCCTCAATAAAATATAAATTTTGCGTCCCTTTAATGAAATATATATTTTGCGCCCCCTAAATTTCAGATCAATTTTGCGCTTTCTCAATTAGATATACATTTCTGCCCCATAAGTTTCAATTCAATTTTGCGCCCCCCCCCCCTCAGTTTCAGATCAATTTTGCACCCCTTCGATGAAAGTTCTCTTTTGCGCCCCCTTTTTAGTTGAAGATAGATGTTGCGCCCCCCTCAGTTTAAGATATATTTTGCGCCCCCTCAATCGAATATAAAAATTCCTGCCCCTTAGCTTCAGATCATGTTTGCGCCCTCTCAATAAAAGATCAATTTAGCGACCCCCCCCCCCCCCCGAAGTTTCAGATCAATTTTTCGCTATCTCAGTAAAAGGTAAATTTTGCGCCCCCTCAATAAAATATGTCTTTTCCGCCAGCTAAGTATTAGATCAATTTTGCAACCCCTTAATTAATCAGCCCTGTTATTTTGCTGTTCCTTTTTTTTGTTATATACTTTCGATTAATTCGCTCTAAATCTATCACCTTCACTTTAATACGGCGCATAAAATGTGAACGCAACGTAGCCATAGGATGGAAGGCACGTTTGAAAAAGAAAGGGAGAATGAGAGAGAGAGAGAGAGAGATAGAGAGGGGCGGGGCGGGGGAGGGAGTTGATAACCAAAGGGCAACCTTTGACCCATGTATTGTTCGGGAAATCCATGCAATACTGTTTAATGCGCCCATAGGCCTGCAGGGATTTCGAATAGAGTCCCTTTAATATACATAGAGTTGCGACACGAAGCGTCCGTTTTGTTGCGTTTTGTTGGAAACAGAAGTGGCGTTTGAATTATAAATTGGACATGCATGGAGTAATCCGTTGATTGAGTGAAAAAAGCCCGGATGTGTGCGGTATGGAAAATTTATGCATGCTATTAATGGCGTGCGACCCATGCCCCCGACGTGCCGGGCAGCATGCTAAAACATTTTTGACGTCATGCTTTACTCAATATATTTACAGAACATTCGTGAAACATTGAACATCAGACAAATCTAAAAAATTAAGAATGAATCACCCCGCCCCCCCCCTTCACACACCTATGCATTTCCGATTTGGGTGATTCAAGTAATGCTACGTTTACACTATGTTCCCGGTGGCCACGGCAGCCCCGTTTGCCCGAAACGTAGTGCGCCGCGGGATTTTAGCAATATTTTTCACTGTGTTCAAGTTTTGTTAGGTCTTGTCAAGTTTTCTCACGGTCTTTCCAGGTATCCGTGACGGGCCGTGCGGGGAAAGGGGCTGCTGAGTCCCGGAGGCTCCAAGGCGCACTACGGTTCGGCCCCGGTCTACCACAGATGCCAGTTCATTCCCTGCCGGATCGTCACGGGTTGATGGGGGTCTCTCACGTTTCTCACGTTCTGGTCAAGGTCTGACACGTTTTTCACGTTCTGTCAAGGCTTTCTGCGGATGAAACGTGGACGCCGGGCTGCGTTGGAGCACGGTTGTGCCCACGGTATAAAAAGAAGGCCTCCCAGGCAATAATGTACAGCGTAGGATGCTGCTGGAGGAAGTCAATGATGAGCTCCGTCTCATCCTCCGTAAAGGTGGTGACGACCCTGGGGGCTGCCCTCCTCCTAGCTGGTGCGTCTTCCTCCGCCTCCTCAGCCTCATGTTCAGGTTCCAGTTCAGGGACCGGGTCAGCAGCAGCAGCATGCTTCTCTTTATTTGGCAGGGGTGAACGGCGAGGATCTTCAGGATGTTCCTGCTCCTCTACTGGTGCAGGACGGAGGGCCTTCGAACGTCTTGCTTCTTCGGTGGGCATAGCTTGACCTTCTTTCTTCGTATTGTAGATGCAGTAATGTGTCGTCGATTGCTCAGACTCGAATGAAGCTCCTGCCGCGCCCGTCTTTTATATACTACCTCCCGACTGTGTGCGCCGTGTCAGAACGCAACGCGCCAAGCCCGTAAACCGTAAGATGCCGGGATGCGCCGTGATTAAACGCGACAAAACGGCTACCATACACCCTGGCCTGCCGTGAGAACCGTAGCAAACCTTGGCAAAACATGGCAAAACGGGACAAAATGCGCAGCAACCGTCAAGCAACCGTGACAAAACGTGCACTAAACGTGGCGGAACGTGACAAAAATTGAAAAGACCGTATGATGCCGGGGAATGTGCGGGCCTCCCGTCCCACTACGGACCACCTCCAAGTTTTGTTACGGCCTATTAAGGACTGTCACGTTGTGTTACGTTCACCCTGTTTTACTAGGTTCTCATCCGCACCGTGACTGCCGTGGCAAATTTGTTGACAGTTTAAAATTTGAACACGGTATCCACGGGAATCACGGCCTGTCACGTTCGCCCATACGGTCCCCCGCGTTGTGTCACGTCAATCCCGTTTCGTCCACGGTGGCCAGAAACGGGGTTACCGTGGCCGTCGGGAACATAGTGTAAACGTAGCATTAGGCAACCTTTATCCGCACCTGAACAATAGAATCATGGCAAGCCGGACAAAATCAATCAAACTAGCGTTGAGTAGCCGAGCGCACGAATAGTAAAAAGCTACTAGTATATGACAACAAAGCATATAGTTGTTGAGCTCGCCGTTGACTTGTTTGATACTAATGTTGAAGCGATTCATGTACTTGTATATGTCGATGGATTTACTAATTTGTTGATAGCCGAAAATGTAACATCATGTGATATACCCCCCCCCCCCTGTTACACCCACACATGTAATAACGCCCACAAATGTAATAACGCCCACAAATGTAATAACACTTTACCCACAAATGTAATTACACTTTACCTACAAATGTAATAATTTCACCCACAAATGTAATTATTTTGAATCGCCCACAAATGTAATATTGACTTTACCCTCAAATTTAATAATGACTTTACTCACAAATGTAATAAATTTGAAGTGATATTTTGTCGCATTTGTTCAAAGCATGGGGGGGGGGGGGGGGGTCTTAGGGGTCTTAGTTTAAAATTTTTTTTCTTTGTTTTGTTTTGTTTTGTTTTGATTTTGTTTTGTTAACTTTTGAATAACCGGGTCTGGAGAAAAGACTACGCTCAATACTCATGTTCTTCCACAGGAATAAGATGATGGGGTCTTATTTTTGAAGATTTTTAAAAAGTTTTGAAATAACCGGGTCTGGAAGAAAAACTACGCTCTAACTCCATGCTTTATTACCGGGTCTTAGTTTGGAAGATGGTGGGGTCTTTATAGTTTAAAAGTTTTTTTCTTTCTTTTTTACTTTTGAATAACCGTGTCTGGAGGAAAGACTACGCTCGATTCTCATGATGTTCCACAGGATAAGGATTATGGGGTCTTAGATTAGAAGATTTTTTAATTTTTTGAAATAACCGGGTCTGGAGTAAAGACTGCGCGCTATACCCATGCTTTATTACAGGGTTTTAGT
The DNA here is from genome assembly GCF_000002235.5 of Strongylocentrotus purpuratus. Lineage (NCBI taxonomy): Eukaryota > Metazoa > Echinodermata > Echinoidea > Camarodonta > Strongylocentrotidae > Strongylocentrotus > Strongylocentrotus purpuratus. The sequence goes on from NW_022145609.1 coordinate 18,669,028, forward strand.
TGTGAACAAATTCGACAAAATTCAAATTTATTACATTTGTGGGTAAAGTCATTATTACATTTGTGTTTGATTCAAAATTATTACATTTGTGGGTAAAGTGGTTATTACATTTGTGGGTGAAATTATTACATTTGTGGGTAAAGTGTTATTACATTTGTGAGTGTTATTACATTTGTGGGTAAAGTGTTATTACATTTGTGGGCGTTATTACATTTGTGGGTGTAACACCCCCCCCCCCCCAATTTCTCATTCTCATCCCGTCTGCTCGTAGTATAGTTCTGTACACAAACAAAATTAACATAAAAGGCCGCAACCACAAATTTGTTCACTAATTGCACTTTTTGAAATTCTTGAACACTTTGTAAGGTTTATTTTAAAGCAGGCCTGTTACCGTGACCGCAGAACTAAGTGTTCTTGGGGACGTTTGAAATGCCTACTGAAAATGCTAAAACACTAACATAATACATTTGGGAGAAAGTTAGAGGGTTGTTTTTAAGGCAAGGGGAAATCAGGTTTGCCATCGAGACGGACGACGTACGGGCGCCATACGCGACCAACAGCACACGGTCTGTAGAACCTCCTGAATATCTGAATTGTCAGAAGACCCAAGAGACCGAAGTGTCTGTCATGGTCGGTCTCGCGGGGTTTCTGACAATTAATTTGTTCAGAAGGTTCGCAAGACCGACGTTGTTTGCCTTTTGGAAATGTTGGTCACTTTCACTGACGGTTTACCGAAGGATCTCGATCTTATGGGCTGTTGATCTACCGGGATGACCGGGTTTACCTCTACTTTCAGAGTTTGCTACTTTGATATATAGCAGGACTTTCAGTTTTTCCTTTGGCCCTGTCTTCATTTAAACCGAACGAATTATTGAATTAATAATAACGTTGTATAGATTTTAATTTATAAAAGCCATTTCATACAAATCTTGAACAATGAAACCTAGCTATAACTTGCCAGGTGACCCACAGATTACGATGAATAATCCCACAGCGAGTGCGATTTTAGCCGCCATGTTGAGCAATATGTTCACAGAGCAATTAATGTTAGTAACTCGCGTGGATATTTGCTCATCGGCCTTGCTTTAGGGGTGGGATGGGGAATTTCACTCCCCACGTAAAGTTCTGCCCGCGGATCCATATAAACATTTGTCGAAAAGTTCAAAATAAGTGAGGGGGTGGATATATTGCTTTTGTAATTGTTAATTGACATATTGGTAAAATTTGGGCCTCTTGCGTCTAAACGATAATTGTAGCATAAAGTCGATTAATTATCGATCGTAACAATCTAATATCTAAATCCAATAAACTCCATTATTAATGCAAGTAGACACAATCTTACAATGGATTGTACCTATCTATAACTGATTAACTAATGGTATCTTTTGTGTTGTTCTAAAGGGTCCTGGTCCAATAACCTACACACCTCCCCTGCCTACGCAGGCATATATTACGCACACTCCCTTCAAACTGTTTAAACAACGCCTGTGCGCATTAATTCATTCTGATGTTTACTTTAATATTTGATATCATTAAAATGTATCACTAAAACCTCGTGAGGCATGATCAAAGTCTGTATTCTGGGTCAGTGGCGTAGTTACGGGAGGGGGAGGGGATACGCACTTGCCCCCTCCCACATCGGACGGCAAAAAAAAAAAGAGATGAGTCGAGCGAGGGGAGAGATGGAAGGAAAAGTAAAAAGAACGTCAGATAATATAAGGAGATTGGTTGCTTGAAGATGCTCTTCAAAGAGTCTGATATTATATGACTCAGTAACTTTGGGACAACATGATAAATCTTAAATGAAATCTGTTAAAAAAAAACAGGTCCATTAAACTTATCGGGAAATGCTTTCGGATGATCCGATCTGCGTCTTTGATGTAGCGTACAGCAGGGACGAAAAAGAAATGGAGATAGGAGTGAAAGATAGCAGACATACGGGTGAAGAAACTTAAAGAGAGTACGTTTGAATGTCTGTTTACTTTAAAATGTATACATCCTCCCACTCTAAAGGGGCAATATACATATTCCCCCGGCCTAGTCAATCTTCCCGCTCGCAGTTTGATCATCAAGTACAGCGGTTTTAAACCGGATGCCACAAAAGGATTTTGGTAACTTATATTATAAACAAAAATTGAATAACATCTTCTCCATGGAAGCCAAGCATAAGAAACCGCAAAATGTGTTGGGGCGGATTGACCAGACAGGGAGGGAATTTACCTGTTTCCCCCTGTAGAGTGGGGAAATTTTGCATTAAAAAATGAAACGGACACACATACATATTCTCTCTGTCTCTTTTTCCGTGTGTCTTCTATATATCTTCTTCTTCAAGATAATCTGCCTCCTTCAATACTGAAGATTCTTGCAGATGCCGTATACTCGGCCTGATTGGCGTGTGCAGGTGGACCATTATACCGGGGTTTCCCCCTACTCTTATACGAATAGTGCAAAGGGTTCTTAACGTGCAAGGTTGGGGACTCTCCTGAACACGGGGCCTCCATTTAACGTCCTATCCGAGGGACGGAGTGTTTACCACTTGACATAACCGGCATCTATGAACAAGGGAAGGGGCACGTTAACACACAACGCAGACTTCAGTCATCCGCCTGGGTGAGAGTCGAACCCGGGATTTTTGGTTCGACAGGCAGACGCTTTACCGACTGAGCCAACTCGCCTTTTCTATTTCTTCTCAAGACGCAGATCGGATCACCCATGTCTTACAACGGATTTATTTTATGACTTTTGATGATGTCTCCTCGTGAATAGCAATTTCGAGCAATCTATCTCCTTACATTATTTCACGTTCTCCTTCCTTTTCCTTCATCTCTCCCCTGGCTCTCATCACTCTTTTTTTGCAATTCGATCGGGAAATCATGAGCCCTCCTCCCCCCCCCCCAGCTACGCCACTGTATCTTGATATGATCGGTGGCTCCATATCAAACGTATCAAACATGGCACGAGGAAGACGAGGGTAGATGCTGCAAATTAAAAGTAGGTACAGCGCACCAAAAATAAGTACAACAAACACATGTTATTTGATGATCGCAAGTGATCAAGCTTTATGAAAGCTTCAAAAAAAAAAAAAAAACAGAATTGAAATCGGTCAATGCGTTGTGATTTTATACCATTTTTTTTTAAATCGCAAAATTACCGAAAAACCTGCCAGAAATGGTCAAATTGGCAAAAATGGCAAATTTCGACAAAGTTGACAACTTAATTCATCACTTTCTCGGACACAAATAATAAATTAAATTATCAGACACTAAAATATCATCTTTGTGGTAAAAAATACAAAAAAGAAAATTCAGATATCTATTACCGTTTTGAAAACACTGAGAAGCCAACAAAATAAGTCATTTTTGCCATTTTTGCGAATCTGCAGATATGAAAAAGTTGTGAAAATAACTACTAGTAAGTCCGCCTAATTAATATGCGCATATTTAATCAAATCAAAACCGAACATGATACATCAGTGAAACCTATGTATATCAGACAGGTATGGAAATATATTTTATTTGAAGAAAAAAATCATGAATATTCATCAAATATGCTAATTAGGTCATTTCAGCTAATTTTTATATATATATAGGAAAGTCAAACTGTTCAGTTTGTTGGCATTTTTAAAATCGTATAGATCATAATTATTTACACCAAATATTAACATTACATTCGAAGTATTTTTGCAATGCCAATAAAATATGGCGATGGAAATTACTTGGATTACCGTCGCAGCTATTTCCTCATATGTTTCACAAATTATTCAGAAAAACCGACCAATTGATGAGAATTTGCAGACTTACAGCTACATCACAGTATATTTGTCTTTAAAAAATGTCAGATTTGAGGATTCATGACGATTTTCCGAAAAGCCATTCAACAGGCCATAACATTCCACAAGGACTAAATTGATTCAATGAGTGAAACACATGAGGATATTGCATTTTGTGTACGGGAGTTTTATACATTGAGGGGCATTTTCACCACGTAGTCCAGTAGACGGTACCATAGACCATGCACATGACCTGGAAAAGTTGATAAGTACAAGTTTTTTTTTTGTTGATTCGTGTTTTAGATGGGTATTGAAGTAAATTCAGCTTGGTTGCCAGCTTGGCAACCTTGAGCAACTTTTTGTATAGCCTAATTAGCATAATCACCTAATTATCATATGTGCAATATGTAATAATGTTGCTTATCTCAATCCAGGAGGCCTAAAAACATGGATAATACGACTTTTCAAGGGTTTTCTATGACGAGGAATTCATTTATGACACCAGTTTTTTTTTTAAAGTAATGCAATTGTCTTAAAAAACCATAATTAGCATAATGAGCTAATTAGGATATGTTCAAAATATGGACTTCATTTTCATTGTTTATCTTTAAACCCTGAAAATGGTGCAATGCAACATTGTAAATCACTTTTGAAAGACGACAAATTAATTCATTAGAAGATATTCCATGTAGATATAGTATAATTAGCCTAATTAGCCTAATAATCTAATTAGCATATATGTGCAATATGTTACAAGGTTGCTAATCGTAATATAAAAAACCCCTGAAAACATGGATAATATGAATTTTCCAGGGTATTTCATGACGAGGGATTCATTTATGACACTAGTTTTTATTTTGAAATAATGCAATTGATGTAATATGTAATTATTGTACTATATTATAAGCCTAATTAGCATGTTTGTAGAACATCAATTATCAACCTAAATCTAGGAAGCCTAAACCAAACCTGCAAACATGACTGTTCTACTGGCCTTCATGGCGAGGCGTTCATCTCTTCGACCAAGGACGATGATGCAGTAAGTAATAATAATAATAATAATAATAATATGTCTTGTTTACCCAGGGTAGCCTCATCAGTATTCATACTGTTCTCCCTGAGGGCCCTGCAATCATATTATTACCCCGGTCATCGGATTCAGGCTTACCCGCACACAATGTATGCATATTCTCCACTCCCTGGGGAGCATTCCAGCCAGTGCATCATTTTTAAGTGCATTTATCAAATTCATCTAATTTGCGTACATATCTAATCATCAACATTTTAATTTAGATTTGTAGAGAGGTTACTTTTAATTAACTTAGTAAAGAAGGCTAAATTACATATCCAGGCGATTTTGAAAGGAAAAACATGCAGCACACACAACTGCAGCTGTCACCGTGAGAGATTATCTTGCTCTGTGTACTGCAAGTGCGAGTCAGGACTGAACTGTTGCAATCCAAACAAGTCAGAAGATGGTGGAGATGACAAAGACTCGCAAGACGAAGAAGAGTTGGAATGAATTCTAGTTAGTTTGCAACCAATGTTCCGCTGAGGTAAGACTAAATAGGCGAGGATTGTACCCTTGTAATATTACCTACGCACCTGAGTATGAACACTGTTAAATTGCAAAGTACCCTTATGTTTTGATGCATTGCACCATTTTCAGGCTTTCTACATATACAATGACCGAAGTCCATATATTGTCCATATTCTAATGAGCTCATTAGGCTAATTATGATTTCTAAAACAATTGCATAACTTAAAAATAAAAACTGGTGTCATAAATCAAATCCTCGCCATGCAAAACCCTGGCAAAGTAATATTATCCATGTTTTCAGGCTTCCTGAATTAAGATTAGCAACATTATTAGGCCTACAAATTGCACATAAAATATATGCTAATTGGATTGTTATGCTAATTTGGCAAATTATACTATACCCACATAAAATCAATGTGTCGTCTTTTAAAAGTGATTTACAATGATGCATTGCACCATTTTCAGGCTTTTTAGATAAACAATGACAATGAAGTCCATATATTGAACATATCCTAATTAGCTCATTATGCTAATTATGCTATTTAAAACAATTGCATTACTTAAAAATAAAAACTGGTGTCATAAATGAATTCCTCGTCATAAAAAACCCTTGAAAAGTCGTATTACCCATGTTTTCAGGCTTCCTGGATTGAGATTAGCAACATTATTACATATTGCACATAATTATGATAATTAGATGATTATGCTAATTAGCCTATAAAAAGTTGCTTAAGGTTGCCGAGCTGGCAACCAAGCTGAATTTACTTTAATACCCATCTAGAACATGAATCAACAAAAAAAAAAAACCTTGTACTTATCAACATTTCCAGGTCTGAAAAATTTCTACAGGACTAACGCAGAATAGCAGCGCGAGTCAATGGGCGATCAGCGGGCCATGTCACACAATGGATGAAAAGACAATATTCTAATTTGATTCACTGATTGCACTTTTTGAAATTCTTGAACAGTTGGTAAAGTGTAATTTAAAGTAGTCCTAATATCGTGAACACAGAACTAAGTGCCCTTGGGACGGTTGAAATGCCTACTAAAACGCTAAGACACTAACATGGTAAATTTAGGAGAGACCGATATGTCTTTAATGGCCGGTCACGTGGGCTTTCTAACAATTAATGTGTTCAGAAGGTTTGCAAGACCGACGTTGTTTGCCTCTTGGAAATGTTGATCACTTTCACTGACGGTATACCGAAGGATCTCGATCTTGTGGGTTGTCGGTCTACTGGGATGACTGGGTTTACCTCCTACTTTTAGAGTTTGCTATGTTATGCGGGACTTCACAGTGTAGAGGGCATACCAAGAGTTTCAGTTTTTCGGTTGGCCCTGTCTTCCGGACCCATACAACATGCAAACCGAACGAATTATTGAATTAACATAAAGTGGTATAGGTATAATTTCTAAAAACCATTTCATACAAATCTTGAACAATTAAACCTAACTATCACTTACCAGATGGCCCACAGATTACGATGAATAATCCCACAGCGAGTGCCATTTTAACCGCCATGTTGAGCAATATGTTCACAGAGCAATTAATGATAGTAACTCGCGTGGATATTTGCTCATCAGCCTTGCTTCAGGGGTGGGGTGGGGAATTTCACTCCCCTCGTGGAGTTCTGCTCGCGGATCCATATAAACATTTGTCGGCAAGTTAAAATAAGGGGGTTATACTGCTTTTTAAATTTGTTTACTGACATATTGGCAAATCCGGGCCTCTTAAATAGAGGCTGGGTTTAAACGATAATTTTAGCATAACAATCGATTTGCTATCATTCGTAAAAATACAATGTCTAAAATCTAATAATACCAATATTGATGCCATTAAACACAATCTTACTTTGGATTGTACCTATCTGTGACATTGAATTAAGCGTAAGTTACTAAGATTGAATGAAATATGATTAATTAATGGTATTTACTTTGGTCCAATAACCTATACACCTCCCATGCCGACACATACATACACACACCCCCTTAAAACGGTTCAAACAACGTCTCTGCACATGACTATATAAACCTGGAATAAATGCTTGAATTCAGTCTGATGTTTACTCTAATATTTGTTATCATAAAAATCTATCACTCATACCACGTGAGGCATGATCAAAGTCCGTAATCTGAGCCAGTGACGTAGCTATTGGAGAAGGGACAAAGAGACAATTGCCCCCCCCCCCCCCTCTCAAAGGGCAAAAAGACGCTCTTTAAAGATTATTATATTATCTGACTCAGTACCGTTGGGACAACATGATACATCTTAAATAAAATCTGTTGTAAGAGGTCCATTAAACGATTATCAAAAAATGCTTGGGATGATCCGATCTGCGTCCTTGGTGTAGCGTACGGCAGGGAACAAAAGGAAAAGGAGATAGGGGTGAAAGCTAGAAAGAGACTGAATCAGAGTATGTATGTGTGTTAGGGCCTTACTTTAAAACGTAAAATCTTCCCACTCTAAAAGGGTAAGGGATAATTTCCCCGGCTTAGTTAATCTTTCCTCTCACAGTTTAGCGTTTTTTAATCGGGCGCCGCGAAATTAATTTAGGTACTTATATTAAAATAATGTTTTGAAATAACGTCATCTCCATGAAAACAGAGTATCAGAAACTACAAGAAGCCAAATTATTTATGACTTTGGGGTATTTTGATGAAGAAATATAATTTCAGAAAATTGTCTAAAACATGATAGTTTTAGACAGTGAGGTCTATGCATATCCCCATAGGATGATGATATGACGATATTCGGGCACCTCGTCGCCCGTTTATTGTTATGATTCTAGCACCACATTCAGTGCATAACGTATTGTTATAAATGATTAACTGAATATAATCATTTCATTTCTCTATGATCGTTAGTATTATAAATGTACTATTGTTATGCATTTGTAATGATTTGATAACGAGATGTAAACATGAAAAGATTACGTTTATCATACGTGTCATTCATGTTAAAAGTAATTTAATTTCAATATCTTGCAATATTGTGTTGATTTATATAAATTATTATTCCGTTAATATTTGTGGTGCAGTGAATGAACAATAAACTATATTTCAAAATAAAAAAAAAGCATATTACCCGAATATGAAATGTAATTTGATTTGTATGTTGCACAAGAAATGCATTTAATTTAATCTCTTATTGAAGCTACATAACATTTCGCTAGCTCGCAATATTTGAGATCCGGATTTGGAGGTAGGAGGCCCTCACGGCCCTAACGCGAAAATGTGCCAGTATATGTTTACGTATATACTGTATACGAGGGATGTAAAACACATCCTATTTGATGAATGGTGGATTTGGGTGACGCGAAACTCCATAAAGGATGCCGTGACTATACAAAAAAACGCTGATCTCACTATGAATATGACTAACAAAGAAAGCGGACAAAATATACAGTTCCTCAGGTAGACAAAGGAACATCCCTTCACTGCTATTATGTAAAAAAGTGTGTAGAGCAGGTGTCACATGCATATTCACCTTTTTACATAATAGCAGTGAAGGGATGTTCCTTTGAAGGGATGTTCCTTTGTCTACCTGAGGAACTGTATATTTAGTCCGCTTTCTTTGTCTGTCATATTCATAGTCTCTAGCATAATATGCTAGATCAGCGTTTTTTGTATACTAACGACTGGTGAACCCCTCTCTCATGACTGAGCCCAGGCTACGCCATTGTCCTGAGTGTGCATAATTTTATGACATTATGCCATAGGCAAGCATGACTTTGAACTGTGGTTGGCGTTTCCAAACTAATTTCTGTCCAGTTTAAAGTGACAACAGAAAGATTATTTTACTAAGTCCACAAATCAGACTCAGGTAATGCACAGCCTCATGAAGATGTTCGATTAGAATATACTATAGAGTATGTGAATGCATTGAAACTTTGCTTTTCTTTTCTCGATTGCATCCACATTAAGAAATGTTTAATGTTTCGTATATTAGCATAAATATCCTCTCTCTCTCTCTCTCTCTCTCTCTCTCTCTCTTTCTCCCTCCCTCCCTCCCTTTCCTCAACCCTCTCTCACTCTCCAAAATTATGTATGATGTGTATGTAGTTAGCTAAATATACTGTTTTCGATGATCCCTATTGCCTGTCATGATCTCATCATTTTCCCGTGTCATCCTGTTTAGTAACTTGGGAAATGTTTCTCTAAAAATAAGATGATTATTATCATCGTTTTGGCAAGAATATGCAGGGTTGGAAATAATGATTGGGATAAACAACAATTTTCCAACAATATTCAGATGAAAGCACATCACACTTTCAACCGTCCGTCACTATTCATAATCCAGATGCAATAATAGTCAGGGATGTGGCTTTGCCATACTTTAGAGACTGAGACATATTAGAAATTAGAAAGTTTAATTATTAATGGTATCATTCTTTTAGCTACAAAAGTTGGAAATTCGCCTCCAAAACAATTAGAAATCTGCAATATGAAATATGTTTGTATGTATTTTCTTTTTTCTAACGTAAATGTTACATTCTAAGCCTGTTGGTAATATATTCAAGCTCATTGTCAGCTTCGATCCATGAATTATATTGTAAATAAATGCATTTCCTTTCGATATTATTTAGTTCTAATGCTTTAATGATACAATCCCTCATCTAACAAAATAAAAATTAAATAATTATGATGAAAATATCATCCAGAAAAATCCTTGGATTTGATAGCGAGTTTGGATGATGGGTCTTGAGATCATTGATGAGGGTTATGATGAAGTACATGCAGGGCCCTGTGACACTATTTGCATACCTATTAACGACGACAAATATTTACATACCTCTTGCTTCCATAAAGTTCCATAAAGCTATCGCATTTCGAAAATTATAATGAATGTATTATTAATTGCTCTCATTATGTGTTCTACACACAATATCATGATCTATCTAGCACATAAAAGAAAGCTTTGCAACAGAGCCCCTGCTTCGATGTAATTACACTGTAAAACAAATATGGAACACACAAATATATCAATAAAACATTATAAGATTGACGCAGTAAAAGTGGAAAAAAGTATATGACTTGTGATCATTATCGTAACTGAACTAAGTAATAATAGTAACAATAATTTCTTCGTATATACATGTATATTTCATCATATTTACCCTTCCATTGATCAAAACCCTTTGCAACTGATTTCTTGTTTTGAAGTCTGTAATGGACTCGCTAAAACACGTTACGTAAATTCATGTATCGTATTTTAAGTTTCGCAGGCTGATGTTCACAAATAAGAAGAAAACCGTTAACAAATATACAAAAATGGAAAATAAAGCGACATATGTACAATATATTACTAGATGCTACAGGTACAGAGGGATGTAACAAACAGATGAAATTCATCATAACTGATAAACATAATAACGAATTGATGAAGATTGTGATGAGAAAGAGGACCTCGTGACACATATAGCATGCATAGCGACAACAAATATTTACAGACCTCTTTCTTTTTAAAAGTTAATTTCACAAACCTAAACATTTTGCAAAGTATGATGAATGTAGCATTGTTTACTATCATTATTTGTTCTGCATACAATAATAATTATGGTATCTTTATGAATGAAAGAAAGTCTTGCGACAGAGCCCTTACTTCAATGTAATTACACTGTAAAACAAATATAGAACACTAAAATATTACAATATTACAGTAAAAGTCGAAACAAGTCCATGACTTGTGATCATTATCGTACCTGAACTAATTCCTAACCAATAATTCCTTCTTAGATAATTGTATATTTCATCATATTGGCGCCCCCATTGCATAAAGCGTTTTGATAACTATTACATGTACAGAAGTCTGTCATGGGTTCGCTAAAAATCACGTAACATAAATTTGTGTATTGTATGTAAAATTTCGCAGACTGATGATCATTGATAAACAGAACATCGCAATCAAATAAACTACAAATGAAAATAAAGAGACACATGTACAATAGATTACTAGATGCTACAGCTACACAGAGAGGGAACAACTTACTGATAAACATAAAGGGTGGTATTCTCGAAAGCGGACTATCTTTAGTCCATAGACTAAACCTGGTTTAAACCATGGACTATCTCTTTTGCTATTCTCGAAGGTGGACTAAAGTTAAGCCTGGCCTAACTAATCCACGGACTAAGTTAGGCCAGGTTTAACTTAGGCCGCTTTCGAGAATACCACCCAATAATGTTATTACCCTCATTTTTTTAACTCATGCAATTGTACATGGCCCTTGGAAAATGTAATTCATGTTGCTATTGATATTTAAACTTCCATTACATTATTTGTTAAGTGTCTATATATATCTCTCTCTCTTTCTGTCTTTCAAATCAGGGGAAATGCCTCCAGAGTTATAGTGGGCACATAGCATCCCTAAATAAAAATGAACTTACACATGTACATAATATATACATACAATGTTATAATGTTTTTCTAGCATTTTGTTTAAAACTTAACATATTACACTCAGGTTATCTTATGCAGTATATAGTCGATGGTATAGAGAGGAAGAGGTCTTACACATTTTTACCCAAATTTCATAACATGCACTATAGCCTCTAAATTACCAGTCACGTATTTTATACCAGCTGAAGATCAAATGAACAAAGAGTCTACAAAAAACCTAATTAAAACACCTGAGAAGAGACCTCTGACATGTCTAAACTTTATGATTGTCTTACGACATATTCCACAATGCTCTCCCCTTCTACCAATTATCATACATCGTAAATAACGGAAACTTACTATTTAATGGGCATTCTTCCCTTTATTTATTTATTTATTTATTTTTTTTTTTTTTGGGGGGGGGGGGGGGGAGGGGGCACTAAAGGGGAGGGTATAAAATAGTAGAATGTCAACAACAACAAATTAAATTGCCGATAATACGCTCAATCCAAAGACTAAATTGACGACTTTGTTTCGATGCGAAAGTCTGCTCTATTCATGCTAACAACCCTGCAACCGATCGTTGCTCTATGATCATAATCTCACGCGCGAAATCTAGAAAACCATGCTGTACGAGCAGATCATTTAGATTCCTGTGATCAAGAAGCATTCTCGTCGCAATAACGTCTCCTAACACGGAGCCACCGGGGACTGTTGTCACGTCTGTTTTGACAGGTTGTCTGGCACGGGATTTCCGACAAGTCTCCATTGCATTTGTCCATTTTGCCACCCAGTCAAAGATCTTCTTGGAGATCGTATCTGAGGGTGTATTCGTAGACCAGCGGTCTGTTCCACTCAGTTTTAGTATATTCCTAAGGCATTCCAGCTGATCTGATTTTAATCCCCGAACCATGTCTTCAATGAATGCAAGACTTGTCCCCTCCTTCATGTATTTGCCTGCCATATACGAATAAAGGCCATAATCGAGCATATGTAATTCGTACAGATATTCATACAAATATAGGAAACCGACATGTACGTATTCAATTCCCTAACAACATATTTAGTTGTAATTCTTTCATCTTGATTGTTTGTTCTCTGTTTTGAGAACTCACTTTGATTTAAATTTCGCTACACCAAAAACATTATCTTATTATTACTATCATTGTTATCATTATTGTAAGTATTGTCATCATCATTTGATTTTTGATCTACTTTTTTAGACCTTGCTACCGGCAAGATAAATATATGATAATGCATTCTCCACTTTGCTGACAAAGGCTGTAGCTGAAGGTTAATAACTTTAAAGACCCGTCCTCCGCCCCCACCATTTCGTGAGCACTATTTGAGAAATGTGCTCGCTTTAACCTCCACCTTCCCCATCACAGATTCCTGGATCGAAAATTGATATTTAATACCGAATTGGACGTACATAGATTCAAATTCTTAGAGGGTAGTAACTTTCTTTGTTTTCTAATTTCTTTTATCGTATCTCTTCAGCTTTAGTATATATTAAATAGCATATGGACTAACCTGCAGCTACTTCATCTGCGAGACCAGGCATCTGGGTCCTCCGCAGTTCATAAGCTAAAGCCGCACGATAGTTGAAAACCGACGGACGTGGCTTCTCTTTCCATATCTTTAACAGCGCAAATGCTGTTAATGGTTGTGAGGCATCGAAACCGTCAGCTTTGTCTTGATCAGTCAGCTGTAGCACATTCTGAAGTGATTCGCAGATTCCTGAACCTTGAAGCATGCCGGAAGTAGCTTCTAAATAAAAAAAAATTTCAACAAGATCAACTTCTAACGTCATTATTAAACGTGATTTCGAGTGCATTTGTCTGAATGAAATCAGTGACACAATTACGGATTCGACTATCCAAATTTGTTTGTTTTTTTGTTTTTTGCGTGATAGTTTGCTTAATTCAAGTGTAAAAGTAAAACAGGTTGGATTAGTCGTTAAAAATCTTAAAATGCCTCTAAATATGGGCTTGATTGATGAATTGATGAAAATTGACAAGAAAGCCGTATCATTGGATCAGACCAAAATGATATCGCATTGGATCATGAATGCATCAAACTATATTCCATAATAACTTTATGCTTCAGCAGATTCTTACCTTGATCAGCACTTCCTTCTAGGTTTGTATTGATTGCTTCCGAGATAGAACACAGCTCACCATAGCTCATGTTGTACTCTTAGAAATCAAAGTAAAGAAAATGCTGAACGGTTCTTTTATACTTTGAACATGTCAATAGAAAGATTTGCGACAACCAGATAATTCAAACTGTACCATTATCAGTAATGTTATAATGTTATAATGCTATAACGTTATAATGTGGATGTCAGTTCTTGGAAGCCAGTATGTACCACTTGCTTGCTTGCTTGCTAGGTGCCTTGTCTGTTCCAGACATTGTCGATCAAGACTTTCCATCTAGTACGTCTCACTCTGGTTCCACTTAGACCAATCAATGTTCTTGAGATTATGTATCTACAACATTAACCTTACAATAGGTTTTGTACCTCAAATAATAAAACCTATTTCAGTTTCGATATAAATATAATCTTACCAAACATTCCTGTAATAGCGTCACTATCATACTTGGAATTCGCTATTTTCCTGAAGAAGACCATTCGTTCTGGTTTTGTTAGGCTGGTGTCTCTAATGGATGAGTAGAGTTCAATGAGTAAGTTGATGGTACTACTCTCAAGGTGTGAAGGACTGAATACGGGTCGATATGATACCAGTTTAGTGACATTGATACCCAGCTCTTTAGCGACAGGACTAAGATCCTGCATGAGCAGATGAAAAGCCAGATCAACTAACTCAGCTTTGTAAATGTATGGTCCTCTTAAAGTTGGCAGCAAACCTGAGGATTATAAACAGACAACCATGTTTATTATTACAATGGATTACCGGCAATGCACATAAGGCTTTTCAAACACACACAGATCGTTACATAATAAAATTGAAAATGAATGGAATCTTTTACGTTTAGTGGTAACTTGACTACAAATAAATTGACATGACCCTTAGAAGTTGCGAGGTATTTCTAATTCAGATGGTAATCACATAGACGTGTATATTCTTGAACAATAATACAGTTAACAACTATTATTAATACCCTTATCAAATTCTATAGTTGTGTAAGTATGTGAACATTGATTTGTCCCGATTCATGTTAAATAAGAATTTGACGTATTACAGCTTACATCGAAAAGTACTGAACAAAGGCCTTGATTCAGCCAGTCAATCTTTCAAAAAGTCTTTCAAGAAAAGAACAAAACAGATAACTCTTCATATTTTGTTTTACTTCTGAAATTATCGTTTACAGATAGAAGAAATATTGCATGTAGGAAACACTGTATATCCCTCCAGAAATGGAGGCAATTGCTGATAATATGAAGATGTATATATTATTATGAGGAAATAAATATATAAGACCAGGGGAGTGTTTCACAAAGACTAAGATCGACTTTAAGTAAGACTTAAATATGGCAGGCCGTTCATGCCACTTTATGCTGAATTTTGCTCTCATCATTTACTGGCGTTGGTCTCTCAAGGGACGTACAAATCATGGTCACATATCTGCAGAATTTAAATTTGTTGATAATTCATTATCGAAGGAAAAAATTGTATCTAAAGATCATAATGGTGAGAGCAACCAGTGAAATGAATGGCCTGCCATAGTTAAAACCAACTTTAAGTTGATCTTAGTCTTTGTGAAACACTCCCTGAAATGGTTATTTTACAAAACAAAACAACAAATCTTTCATTCTTGAGCAACGAACACCACAAAAACATCAAATTGGTACGAGGAGTGAAAATAATTTAGTTTCACATGTTTATAGTTTGGACAAAGTAACATACATTTGCACTTGGTAAGAAGGTACCTTCAAGCTGGTTTGATTCCAAGGCTGAAAACAATTGCTTCCATTTATCCTCTAAAGGTTTAGCTGACGCCTTGGTTCTCCATTTACGTAGAGTTTTGAACCGTTCCCCTTCGTCATTAGCATCATCATATTGACAGTCAATGTTTAGTTTCATACAGACTTCCTTCATCGATTCTTGTGTGAGATGACGTGAAATCGTTTTGAGTTCCTCGTTAGAAGGCCAGGCATAAGCTATAACACAATGTAAACATTATTACCAAACTAAAGATAAAGGGATATAATATTGCTTAGTATTGCTTAGTCAGGAGCGTACGCAGGATTTTTTTCGAAGGGTTTGTTTTTTTAATTGGAAAAGCCGCGCCGAAAATTTCGCAACGGGGGGGGGGGGGGGGGGGGGGGGGTGCGTAAGAGCACTTTGTTTTGTCCCGAAATTTGGAAATTTGGCGGATCGTTATTTCATTCCGTTTGGAGGGGGGAGGGGGGGGGGGGTTGGAGGTAAGGAAAACCCCTCGAGGAGGGTTTTTTTTATTTGAGGGGGGGGGGGGGTTCGACCCTCAAAACCACGCCCTGCGTACGCGCCTGTGCTCAGTACTCCCCTTCCCCGGCCCTCCAAGAAAAAGGATAAATCGATTGCTACGAGGTTGGTTAGGCTGTCTATCAGTGAGCGTATCTGGTATAGCCAAAAACCGATCAACCCGCCTTCGTATTCTAGTGTTTATCAGCATTAGACGCATACAGCTTTAGACCCGGGTGCGATTTACCGTAAAATCAGGTAGTTATAGGAAAGGGTAAGAGAGGGTAAGAGGGTAAGAGCACTTTTTTTTTGTAACGAAATTTGGAAATTTGGCCGATCGATATTCCGTTCTTCTTTTTTGTCAGTGAGCGTATCTGGTATAGCCAAATACCGTTCAACCCGCCTTCGTAATCTAGGGCCCGTTCCTAGAAACCGTCATAAGTATAACTTCTTGACTATTCCATTGAAACGCGTGTTAATTATATAAAACACGTTCCAATGGGATAGTCAAGAAGTTTGACTTATGACGGTTTTTAGGAACGGGGCCCTAGTGTTTAAAAGCATTAGGCGTATACAGCTTTAGACCCGGGTGCGATTTATCGTAAAAATCAGGTAGTTGAAGGAAAGGGTAAGAAAGTTCTTTGAAGGAAAAGTACTCTTTCTTCTTTTATCGGGAGGAGATATGTTAATACTCTTGGGGTTTTTTTTTTATCTCCACTCCCTAAATTGCTGAAGAAGTATTTAGCATTACCTGACTCAGTTTCTATGTCGATCGTTTCTTGGTTTCTTGTAGATCTCTGACTTTCACGCCAATCAATCAGCATTTGATGAGTATCACAGAGAGCAGTCCTAATATCAGTAATGTCATTAGCCTTCATAGTACGTTTCTTGTCAATGCAGTCAGATGTCCTTCTGTAATGCTGCATCAATACCTCACTAAGACGTTGTTCAAGTGCTTGCAAAACCTCTTTTTCTACAATATTGAGAAGAAATGGTAATCACATATTGTATTTGTCAACATTTTATTAGAACGCAAACACGATATGGTTTTTGCCCCCTTATAGCTTATACATCATGTTAGTTATCCTTCTGTAGTGCTGTATACACTGTCGCTCATAATTATAGTTGGAATATTTTTGTTTTACCCCAATTTATGGAATTATTTAAAAAATAATTTAAAAATAATAGATCTAGATATAGTTGGAATATTTTTGTTTTACCCCAATTTATGGAATTATTTAAAAAATAATTTAAAAATAATAGATCTAGATATTAGTATTCATTCTCAGATTTTATTGAATAATAATTTGATAATGTGTGTTTTGCGTGACTGCTAAAGCATGTGTATGCTACTATGCTTATCAAATAGGGGACCTACGCCCTTAAGTCATAAATGACAGTAATGAGGATTAATGCCCCGCAGAAGGGCACTAATATAGCACATCGACACGGTTTTAATCCTGGGGCCTCACAGTTACGAGGCTATTGCTTTGTCACTGAACCATGACTGTACACAGCGGGGGCTAGGGTAGGGGACAGTTTCCATAAATAAAATAAAAAACAGAAAATGCAATAAATTTTCAATAATTTATTGCATTTTACCCCGGTCCCCAACATAAACAAATCCTCTGGATGGCCATGCATTATTGCTCAAGGCATGGTCACACAGAGGATTTGTTTAGGTTAAGTTTTTGAATTGTTATCATAATTTTGAAAGTATACATTCCTTTTCCTTGAAACTTGAACAAAGGGGTTTTCAAGTATACCCCATCATGTGATTAGTCTTTTACGAAACGAAGTCAAGATCAAATGTAATTCAGGTCTGCAAACTTAGACTTTGTTGTGGCATTAGCATCAAGTCTTTGTTCAAATTCCATGAAACTTGTACACAAGGGTTATCAAGTATCAAAAATCATATGCCACAAATTCCAGGTCACAAATTCTAGGTCAAAGGTCATTTTATGTCAGTATACTTGGGTTATGTTTTCACAACTTTAATATGAGAATTAATAAATCAATTATTGTTATTTGTTCATATTTCATTAAAGTTATCAACCTTGGTACAAATTATAGTAAATAATTCTTTTGTTGATTTTTAGTCAATATTCACTTCAAAATGCTGATTATATACAAAGGATTTCATTTTGGGGGCCTGCCAATGGGCCACCTTGCCTATAAATAATGTCCCAACCTCAATTTGTCATCATATCAAATTGCGTAATGCAGGCGAAACCGCCGAGAGCATTTCCCTTGTTTGTTATTTTACAGTGCTAGAAATCAAAAGCTGATCAAGTTTGCAAGTTTACCGATTACTTTATAGGGCTTTAAAATATAATGTTATCCACATGCATTTTACATTCATAAAAATAACAATAATTCACTTATGAAAATTGGTGAAATTTCCTTCAAAAATTACATAAATGTGATCATCTATCAGTATCGATAAAGCAAAAGAGAAAATAAAACTTTATTTGTAAGGTGAATAAATGGTGTTTCACTATTAAGCCTTTAGATTTGTCCTTAACTATTTCGCAATTACTTGCATCTCCCACTATCAAATTTATCATGCTACCGAATCACTTACGTTGTTTCTTTCTCCAAATGAAATATGCCGTTGAGGAGATGAGTATCATTAAAGCAAAATCTGAAGAAAAAAAATCAAAAGCGAAGAAGATAACATTGAGAAAAACATAACTATTGCAACAAGTTTGCATGCTATAAAGCGTTCAAAATATCACAATGACCTTCTGGTCATCAATCTTTGATATAAACAAAAGGCTTGTTCATTTTAAAATCTAACAATGTAGTTCTAATCAATTAAAATTTTATTTTTATGAAGGTCTTGTTCTCTAAACATTCCTAAAGTAAAATTACAAAGAAGATAAATACAAAGCTGCACATATCGGTAGAATTATGTTCACAGGTTCAAGGTGCTGTTTTGTGGTAGACATAGATAATACAAGCTTTCACGGGAAACCATAGCACACGAATTTTAAACTTTATTTACATGTAAACGAAATTATTTAGCTTACCTGTATATAATAAAAAATATGGTGTACAAACTTTATATTTTGCTGAATTCCTGAGTATCACTTTCTTTCTTAAAATGTTCTGAAGCTTTTGCACTATACTTTCATATTCCAAATAGTGTCCATCAGGTCCGTAGTAAGGTTACTGAATTTGCCTGTTCTCAATGGCTTAATGTTTACACGTTATATTTAAATGTTGATGATTTCTCGGATTTCCTCAAATTAACATTCAGAATGTCCATTATTTGAGATAACTTACAAACTAAGATTACCACCACAGTTGACTTCACTGGTTCGTCACCTTGGAGTAAGACAGATGTGGATTTATTTTCATTAGTTCCTGGAATACTGGAAGCCACACATGTATACAATTCTTTGTTACCCTTGGTGGCAATAGTGATGGTTTTGTTTTTCGTCCCGTCTGTGTTATTCCATTCTCTTGTATCTGAAGGCTCAAGTACTCTGGACCCGTATAGAAATACAAGGTTGATAGAGGGGTAGTACTTCATCGCTTGGCATGTGAGAGTCATTCCGGATTTGGCGACCAGGATGCAGTAGTTTGAGTCATGCTGTTCAGTATTCAGACATTCCTGGATGATTGGAAACGGTTCCAGAGGCTTGGCTAAATTTGAAATAACAATGGTTTGTCACATTGTCCTTTAAAATTTCATTTCAATTATACAGATAATAAACTAACGGATCAACAAAGTCAATTATAAAACAATGTTATAATTAACATTTTACTAAAGTGGTTCTTTTTCTTTAGTGTGTAGTATCCCCCCCCCCCTCGACTCCCTGCTCTCTCCATTTCTCCCTCTCCCCCTCTCTGACACACACACGCAGAAACAGAAATGCACCCAAACAGTTGTGCTTCTCCGTCGAAACTGGCACTCATCAGTGGCTAAATAGTTTTGGGGCAACTATAATTGTGGATAACATCTGCAGACAGCTTTACTGCAAAGCTGCTCGGCTGGACAACATGCTGCATAAATTCCTCTATAAAAAGAGCCCCCGTACATACTGTATTCAAGGATACCTCTAGTACTATGTCAATATGTTGAGAACTTTTAATTAGCTGGTGCTACATAACCAGCTATCCCTGAGAGGATCAGAAACAAATCTTAAAGCTATAGGGCCTCTCACCCTCCTGGCTGCAATGTTTCTCAGGGAGCCCTAGATTCAACTGAACCTCCTACGATCAGGTGCAGGCCGCCTTGCAGAGAGGATAACGCTCTGAGGTGTCAAAGACTCTGGCTTGTGTGTCCATGACGTCAAACTTAAGACTGTTGAGCATATTCTAAATGAGTGTGCTGTAGTACGACCTCCACATCCCCTCACTAATATTGACAACCCACATCTAGTATTTTTAAACGACTGTCAGTTTTTAATAGCTTAGTTGATATACAAATAAAGGTAAATATTCAAAACTCACTAGAAATAAAAATATATGGATTTTCCCCTGAACACAACTATTAAACAGTTTTGATTTGGATATTTTCCTCTTTTTTATAATCTAAGAACATTTAAAAGTTTTACCGTAATTCTTCCCATCATTCTATTATGTTTGTGTTTTATTTTGTTTGTTACGTGATAAATACATACCAACCACATTAACAAATGTGTGATTCCGAAAGGATATCCCAGTGTCAAAGTCGGTCACCTCACAAACATAAAGACCTTCACGATGGATCTGTAACTGGTTGATGACCAGCGAGTAATCTTGGGTGATGTTGTACTGGCCGTCGTACCGAGCACCAGTTCTTTTAGCAACAACTTGGTTGTTTTCAATTACCACCAAGCTTTCATTCGCTGAGGAAGTAGTTCCTTTTTTCCAAGAGACTCTTCTGGCCTTGATGTGAACGGTGCATTGCAGGATACTATGAGTGGCTTGACGCATCTGCAGAGTGGCTTGTGGATTTGTTGTGATTGCAGTATCTGAAGGAAAAATGATGATAGCCACTTTATATCAGAGCAAGTGCTAAAAATACATATCTTTTAATGTAGGAAAATAATATCCAAAAAATTTACATTATTAGTAGATGAAGCTAATTCAATCCCAAAATCATGATAATTGAGCAAGAATATCTTATTGGGAAAAAGGAAATCTACAAGTTCCAAAACATTAAATGCTTCTTATTGAAATATTAAATCGAATACCGAACATATTTTGATGTTAATAACTTATTTCAATTTGTATCTGTTAAGCCTGTCAATATAGTTTTTAAATTACTGAAGTGTTTTAACTTATTTTCTATTGTTGTGTTATGGCTGTAAATTTGTCAGTGTTATATTACTTTGTTTATGTCTCATTATTGTGATGCTTTTTATCAACAAGGCAGGTAGTTTTATAAGTTTTTGAAATCATTATTGATCAAAACTGTCATTTTTCTCTTTTACACCTTGTAGACCTACAATCATTATAAAATGTTTAAGATTTTCCTTCGGCGAAATAACCTACCTACAACTAAAGTATCAGTGTAGTTTTGCATTATAAATCCCTTGTAGTTTGAAACTTTGCAGTACATTCTTCCAACATCTGCCATTGAGACATTGTTGATGATCAAGGAATAATTTTCGTCGACGTCACAACTTCCATCATCGTATCTTGGTCCAAATACTTCTCCATCAAGCCAAACAACCATGGGGCTTAGATCGTCAGGATCACGGCCCCTAATCCAGTAGACTGCCAGTGGTTTTCCGTAAAAGTGACATGTTAGAATCCCTTGAACTCCTTGGACTAGTGTCTTCTTTACTTCGGTGTAAACCACGCCATCTGGAACCACCTGGGATGCTTTTAGACCTGTATCGAACAGATTGAAGTATATAGTTTAGCTGAATATGCAGTCGTTGTGGATCGTGGACTAATGTGCGAATGATCACTGAATTAGAGACTATGATTTAAGTGTGCATGACGGGCTAACACCTTTATTCTTCACAGAAACCTCTCCCAAACATAATAATGACTGATCTTGTTTGTGATAAAGTAGATTGCACAGATTAGCATGTTTAGTTTTAAGTTGGTTACATAGGATTTTGTTTTAATCATTACTGATCAAAAGTGTAAATGAATTTTAGAATTTTGTTCTAAATAACCTACCTGCAACTAAAATATCAGTATAGTTGTTCATCAGAACTCCATTGTTGTTAGAAACTGTGCAGTACATTCTTCCAGCATCTGCCGTTGAGACATTGTTGATGATCAAGGAATAATTTTCGTCCACGTCACAGCTCCCATCTTCGAATCTTGGACCTGATACTTTACCATCATGCCATGCTACCACGGGGCTTAGATCATCAGGATCAAGGCCCTTTCTCCAGTAGACTGCCAATGGGACTCCATCGAAGCGACAAGTAAGAACACCTTGAACTCCTTGGACCAGATTCTTCTTGACTTCGGTGTAAACCAGACCATCTGGAACTACCTGGGATGATTTTAGACCTGCATCAAACAAAAAGGAGTAAGATATCTGGTTGTCGTGAATCGATTCATTTTTGATGATTTCAGAAAACAAAACGATCTCAGACTATGATGGTTCGTTAGGTCTTGCATGCCTAAAGTGGGTATCAATATTTGTCAGAGTCCATGACGAACTGACACATTTACTCTTCAAGTTGTGATTTCTTCCCCCAAACCTTTTCGAAACATAAAAGTGTGTTCATGAATGTCTTTGAATAATAATAATAATAATTATCCTTGCTTATATAGCGCCTAACACTTCATATGTAGAAGTCTCTAAGCGCTCTACAATAATGCAGCATAATTACCCTGGCTTTAGCAGTGCAGCTGTTACGCGCGCTGCGTTTCAAGGAATAAATTCCTACCAGGTACCCATTTACTTCACCTGGGTGGAGTGTGGCAAATGTAGATCAATGAATTGAATGTGATGAGATACATTCTAAACAAAGAAAACACAAAAACAAAATTCACATAAAAGGCCACAAATACAAATTTGTTCCCTGATTGCACTTTTTGAAATTCCTGAACAAATGGTATAGTTTGTTCTGAAATAGGCCTATTACTGTGACTTCAGAACTAAGTCCCCTTGAGGACGTTAGAAATGTCTACTGAAAACGCTAAGACACTAACATGGTACATTTGGGAGAGACCAATATATCTGTAATGGTCGGTCACGTGGGATTTCTAACAATTAATTTGTTCAGAAGGTTTGCAAGACCGACGTTGTTTGCCTCTTGGAAATGTTGGTCACTTTCACTGACGGTATACCGAAGGATCTCGATCTTGTGGGATTGTCGGTTTACCAGGATGAACGGGTTTACCTCTACTTTCAAAGTGTGCTAATTCAATATATAGCAGGAGTTTCAGTTTTTCCTTTGGCCCTGTCTTCATTTAAACCGAATGAATTATTGAATTAACAATAACTTTGTATAGATTATAATTTCTAAAAGCCATTTTATACCAATCTTGACCAATGAAACCTAGCTATCACTTACCAGGTGACCCACAGATTACGATGAATAATCCCACAGCTAGTGCTATTTTAGCCGCCATGTTGAGCACTTTGTCAACAAAACAATTAATGATAATAACTTGCGTGGATATTTGCTTATCGGCCTTGTTTTAGGGGGTGGGATGGGGAATTTCACTTCCCTCGTAAATTTCTGCTCTTGAATACATAAACATTTGTTGTAAAGTTCGAAATAAGGGGGGGGGGGGGGTTGCTTTTTTATATTGTTTATTGACATATTGGCAAAATCCGGGCCTCTTAACGATAATTGTAGCATAAAAGTCGATTAATTATCAATGGTAACAATCTAATATCTAAAATCTAATAATCTCCATTATTAATGCGGTAAGACACAATCTTACTATGGATTATTCCTATCTATGACATTGAATTAAGCATGAGTTCTTAAGACTGCAGAAAATATGATTAATTAATGGTATCTTTTTGTTTGTTTTAAAGGGTTGTAGTCCAATAACCTACAACCCCCCCCCCCCCTGCCCACACAGAGATACGCACACTCCCTTCAAACTGTTCAAACAACGCCTCTGCGCCTGAATTACATGAAATAGATGCTTGATTTCAGTCTGATGTTTACTTTAATATTTCATATCATACAAATGGATCACTAATACCTGGTGAGGCATGATCGAAGTCCGTAGTCTGAGTCAGTGGGGTAGCTACAGGTTGTATGGGAGAAGGGACACAGAGACACTTTGCCCCCCCCCCCCCCTCGAATGAAAAAAAAAACGCTCTTTAAAGATTATTCTAATATTTGATGACTCAGTAACGCTGGGACATGATCGGTGACTTACGGTATTTTCCCCCTCCATATCAAACATGTCACGAGGAAGATAAGGGTCGATGCAGCAAATTAAAAGCTGAACAAAATAAAATAATATACTTGTAGTGAGTATTACATAGCTAAAACAAAATATAACGCTTTTGAATCACGTTATTTTTCCGGTCATACAATTATTAAATTCAATTTTTATACTATTGTTTTATTTTGCTTTTATTTCTATTAATATAGTCAGACGACCCCCTCTCCCCAAAGGAAATGTTCTACTAACGCCCCTCTTTTCTATAATCCTGTATGCATGTACAGTATGATTCACCTCTGTTTATCATTCATATTGATTTACAAATAAGTCTATTTGTCAAGTCGATGTGAGGGAGATAATATTATCTTTGTCTATTCAGGGAAGATATTATCTTTGTCAAGTCAAGGCGAAACAGATAATATTTATATTATATTATAAATCAAGAATGAACAGGTACGAAATACAAAAGAAGAAGAAAATGAGAATGAAAATGAAAAGAATAAATGTACACTGTCGCTCATAAAGGTGGAATATTTTTTTGTTATCCCAATTTATGGAATTATTTTAAAAAAAAATTAAAAATAATAGATCTAGATAATAGTATACATTCTCAGATTTTATTGAATAATAATTTGCCAATGTGTGTTTTGCGTGACTGCTAAAGCATGTGTATGCTACTGTGCTTATCAACTAGGGGACCTATGCCCTTAAGTCATAAATGACAGTAATGAGGATTAATGCCCCACAAAAGGACACTAATGTAGCACATCGACACGGTTTTGATCCTGGGGCCTCACAGTTACGAGGCCATTGTTTTGTCACTGAACCATGACTGTACGCAGCGGGGGCTAGGGTAGGGGGCGATTCCCATAAATATAAAAAAAAACAGAAACTGCAATAAATTTTCAATAATTTATTGCATTTTACCCCGGTACCCAACATAACAAAATCTTCTGTGTTTCCTTGCCTTGAGCCATAATGCATGGCCGTCCTGAGGATTCGTTTATGTTGGGGACCGGGGTAAAATGCAATAAATTATTGAAAGTTTATTGCATTTTCTTTGTTTTTTTTATTTATGGAAACTGCCCCCTACCCTAGCCCCCGCTGCGTACAGTCATGGTTCAGTGACAAAACAATGGCCTCGTAACTGTGAGGCCCCAGGATTAAAACTGTGTCGATGTGCTATATTAGTGCCCTTTTGTGGGGCATTAATCCTCATTACTGTCATTTATGACTTAAGGGCATAGGTCCCCTAGTTGATAAGCATAGAAGCATACACATGCTTTAGCAGTCACCCAAAACACACATTGGCAAATTATTATTCAATAAAATCTGAGAATGTATACTATTATCTAGATCTATTATTTTTAAATAATTTTAAAATAATTCCATTAATTGGGGTAAAACTAAAATATTCCACCTTTATGAGCGACAGTGTACATATATTTGAAAACATTATGGTAAAAAATAAAGTGCAATACAATGCTGGTGTATCGCAGTGTGCATTGTCTGCCTTCAGAGAGTTAACAGTTCTCAGTAAGTTTTGATCTAGGTGATGTTATGATTCTTCACTACCATTCTAAAGATTACAAACTTAGTTGTAATGAAAGTCAAATCTTAAAATTGGGGATTTGGAAAAGAGCGACGTTAAGACAAAAACAATATTAACACATTTTGGCTTTACAATACGCATATAGTATTGTAGGACTATACAAAGTTTGTTTGTGTAGTCCCATATACATATTTCTATGTACGGTGCTTGTTACTTTATAACCAAAGCTTGGCAAAATTTCTTATCATTTTGATGGTTTCAGAACCTTGTAGTACAAACCAATACGTATATGTTACATGATCAACCTAAAATATACATTTTGCACCCCCTTAGTTTCAGAACAATTTGCGGCCCCTCAATAAAATATAAATTTCTGCACCCTAAGTTACAGATCAATTTTGCGCCCCCTTAATAAAATATAAATTTTGCGTCCCTTTAATGAAATATAAATTTTGCGCCCCCTCAATTAGATATACATTTCTGCCCCATAATTTTCAATTCAATTTTGCGCCCCCCCCCCCTCAGTTTCAGATCAATTTTACACCCCTTACATGAAAGTTCTCTTTTGCGCCCCATTTTTATTTGAAGATAGATGTTGCGCCCCCCTAAGTTTAAGATATATTTTGCGCCCCCTCAATCGAATATAAAAATTCCTGCCCCTTAGCTTCAGATCATGTTTGCGCCCTCTCAATAAAAGATCAATTTAGCGACCCCCCCCCCCCGAAGTTTCAGATCAATTTTTCGCTATCTCAGTACAAGGTAAATTTTGCGCCCCCTCAATAAAATATGTATTTTCCGCCAAGTATTAGATCAATTTTGCAACCCCTCTATTAAAGATAAACTTGAGTTCTGGTAATGCGATTGCATTGTGAAAGAAAAGGTGTGCAATGGATTAGAAAAGTTGATCATATAGCATGTAAGTAATGGTGTGTAATGCAAGGTTCTAGAGTCATCAAAATCATCATAACTTTGGCAGAGTCTTGGTAAAGTAACAATCACTTACACAGATAGATGTATATGGGACAACACACATGGTGTCGGGGCTAGTACTACCCTGATTTCCTTATCTTTCTATGCTCATAACTCAGCCAATATACATTTTCTTCCAAAATTGTTTGGCACATGACATTTATTTGTAATCTAAAACATTCAGTGTAAGTTTCGTTAAATTCTGTGAAAATTCATTTTCTTTTTTTACCAGAACTCAAGTTTATCTTTAATCAGCACTGTCATTTTGCTGTTCTTGTTTTTTGGTTATATACTTTCGATTAATTCGCTCTAAATCTGTCACCTTCACTTTAATACGGCGTATAAAATGTGATCGCAACGTAGCCATAGGATGGAAGGCACGTTTGAAAAAGAAAGGGAGAATGAGAGAGAGAGAGAGAGAGGGGGAGGGGGGTTGATAACCAAAGGGCAACCTTTGACCCATGTCTTGTTCGTGAAATCCATGCAATACTGTTTAATACGCCCATAGGCCTGCAGGGATATCGCATAGAGTCCCTTTAATATAGTAGGAGACCAGCCTGTAGGTCCCGTGACCAATCTCTGGGAACAAAAGTTTGAAAGTGTTTTTGTGTTCCCTGATGAATACCGAACAATTTTGACTTGGGCTGCCCCCTTGAAAATTCCAGGCATTTTCGTGAGGGGTCAACAAAGGTCACACAGGGATAGAAATTCAAATAGTTCCAATCGTGTCAATATGCATATCAAATTACTCGTCTGGTCGTGAGGATTCCAAAAAATGTATAGTTTGTTACACCTCCGACCTTAAATGAGGGCGCTATGGTCAAAAAAGTTGAAAGGTCAACACACTTTTGACTGGTAGTCAAATTTACCAACACATTGAACCTTATTAAATTGCATATCAAATTACTCGTCTGGTCATAAGGATTCCAAAAATGCATAGGTTGTTATACCTCCGACCTTAAATGAGGGCGCTATGGTAAAAAAGGTCAATGCACTTTAGAAATTCACCAACACAGTTAACATTGTCCGATTCTAATGATTTTAGGGTCTTATAATATGTTTTCTGACATGGAAAATTCAACTATACAACTTTCAAAAGTAAAAGTGCTTACCTTTACCATGTAAATTCAAAATGGCTGCCGTTTCGGTGTCAAACATCTAACAACTTCTTATTCATGTGTTTGGGGGAAATTTCAAGGTTATGGAAACCACTTTTGATTTTAAAAGTTGCTTAGTTGAAGTTGTTATATCAGAAAACATATTATTAGACACTAAAATCATTAGAATCGGACGATGTTAACTGTGTTGGTGAATTTCTAAAGTGCATTGACCTTTTTTTTTTTTTTACCATAGTGCCGTCATTTAAGGTCGGAGGTATAACAACCTATACATTTTTGGAATCCTTATTTGGGTGATTCAAGTAATGCTACGTTTACACTATGTTCCCGGCGGCCACGGCAGCCCCGTTTGCCTGAAACATAGTGCGCCGCGGGAATTTAGCAATATTTGTCTCTGTGTTCAAGTTTTATTAGGTCTTGTCAAGTTTTCTCACGGTCTTTCACGGTATCCGTGACGGGCCGTGCGGGGAAAAGGCGCACTACGGTTCGGCCCCGGTCTACCACGGATGCCAGTTCATTCCCTCCTGGCCCGTCACGGGTTGATGGGGGTTTCTCACGTTTCTCACGTTCTGGTCAAGGTCTGACACGTTTTTCACGTTCTGTCAAGGCTTTCTACGGATGAAACGTGGACGCCGGGCTGCATTGGAGCACGGTTGTGCCCACGGTATAAAAAGAATGCCTCCCAGGCAATAACGTACAGCGTAGGATGCTGCTGGAGGAAGTCAATGATGAGTTCCGTCTCATCCTCCGTAAAGGTGGTGACGACCCTGGGGGCTGCCCTCCTCCTAGCTGGTGCGTCTTCCTCTGCCTCCTCAGCCTCATGTTCAGGTTCCAGTTCAGGGACCGGGTCAGCAGCAGCAGCATGCTCCTCTTTATTTGGCAGGGGTTAACGGCGAGGATCTTCAGGATGTTCCTCCTCCTCTACTACTGGTAGCGGTGGTGGTGCAGGACGGAGGGCCTTCGAACGTCTTGCTTCTTCGGTTGGCATAGCTTGACCTTCTTTCTTCGCATTGTAGATGTAGTAATGTGTCGTCGATTGCTCAGACTCGAATGAAGCTCCTGCCGCGCCCGTCTTTTATATACTACCTCCCGACCGCGCCAAGCCCGTAAACCGTCAGATG
Source organism: Strongylocentrotus purpuratus (assembly GCF_000002235.5). Lineage (NCBI taxonomy): Eukaryota > Metazoa > Echinodermata > Echinoidea > Camarodonta > Strongylocentrotidae > Strongylocentrotus > Strongylocentrotus purpuratus. Next base: position 18,698,198 of record NW_022145609.1, read on the forward strand.
CCGGGATGCGCCGTGATTAAACGCGACAAAACGGCTACCATACACCCTGGCCTTCCGTGAGAACCGTGGCAAACCTTGGCAAAACATGGCAAAACGGGACAAAATGCGCAGCAACCGTCAAGCAACCGTGACAAAACGTGCACTAAACGTGGCGGAACGTGACAAAAATGGAAAAGACCGTAAGATGCCGGGGAATGTGCGGGCCTCCCGTCCCACTACGGACCACCTCCAAGTTTTGTTACGGTCTATTAAGGACTGTCACGTTTTGTTACGTTCACCCTGTTTTACTACGGCCTACTAGGTTCTCATCCGCACCGTGACTGTCGTGGTAAATTTGTTGACAGTTTAAAATTTTGACACGGTATCCACGGAAATCACGGCCTGTCACGTTCGCCCATACGGTCCCCCGCATTGTGTCACGTCAATTCCATTTCGTCCACGGTGGCCAGAAACGGGGTTACCGTGGCCGTCGGGAACATAGTGTAAACGTAGCATTATGCAGCCTTTATTCGCACCTGAACAATAGAATCATGGCAAGCCGGACAAAAGCGATCAAACTAGCGTTGGGTAGCCGAGCGCGCGAATAGTAAAAAGCTACTAGTATATGACAACAGATGCATATAGTTGTTGAGCTTGCCGTTGACTTGTTTGATACTAATGTTGAAGCGATTCATGTACTTGTATATGTCGATGGATTTACTAATTTGTTGATAGCCGAAAAAGTAACGTCATGTGATAACCCCCCCCCCCATAATTTCTCATCCTCATCCCGTCTGCTTGTAGTATAGTTCTGTACACAAACAAAATTAACATAAAAGGCCCCAACCACATATTTGTTCACTGATTGCACTTTTTGAAATTCTTAAACAGTTTGTAAAGTTTAATTTAAAGTAGGCCTGTTACCGTGACCGCAGAAATAACTGTTCTTGGGGACGTTTGAAATGCCTACTGAAAACGCTAAGACACTAACATGATACATTTGGGAGAAAGTTAAAGAGTTGTTTTTTAAGGAAAGGGAAAATCAGGTTTGCCATCGAGACGGACGACATACGGGCGCCATACGCGACCAACAGCACACGGTCTGTTGAACCTCCCGAATATTTAAATTGTCAGAAGACCCAAGAGACCGATATGTCTGTCATGGTCGGTCACGTTGGCTTTCCAACAATTTATTTGTTCAGAAGGATCGTAAGACCGACATAGTCGACCTCTTGGAAATGTTAGTCACTTTCACTGACGGTATACCGAAGGATCTCGATCTTATGGGCTGTTGATCTACCGGGATGAACGAGTTTACCTTTACTTTCAAATTGTGCTACTTCAATATATATCAGGAGTTGTAGTTTTTCCTTTGGCACTGTCTTCATTAAAACCGAACGAATTATTGAATTAACAATAACGTTATATAGATATTTAATTTCTAAAAGCCATTTCATACAATTCTTAAACAATGAAACCTAGCTATCACTTACCAGATGGCCAACAGATTACGATGAATAATCCCACAGCCAGTGCTATTTTAACCGCCATGTTGAGCAATTTGTCTACAGAGCAATTAATGATAATAACTCGCGTGGATATTTGCTCAGCGGCGTTGCTTTTAAATATTTAGGGCTGGGATGGGGATTACCAACGCCCTCGTAAAGTTCTGCTCGCGAATCCATATATACATTTGTCGGAAAATTAAAATAAGGGGGTTATACTGCTTTTTTAATTTGTTGACCACATATTGGCAAATCCGGGCCTCTTACGTTAGAGGCTTGGTTCAAACGATAATTGTAGCACAAAAATTGATTTACTATCAATCGTAGAAATACAATGTCTAAAATTTAATAATCCCCAATATTGATGCCATTAAACACAATATTATTATGGATTGCACCTATCTGTGAAACTGAAATAAGCGTAAGTTAATAAGATAAAAAGGAAATATGATTTATTGACTGTGTTTCACAAAGATCCTAAGTCAAACTTAACTCTAAGTTGGACTTAACAAGTATGAAAAGCAGTTAGCATCTATGAAAATGCTTTGTAAAAGTTATTTTAAAAGGTATAAAATGTTGATTCAAATTATTCATGATTTCTATTATCAAGGAGATTTCAAGGTCTTGATGTGGAATTTATAAGAAGTCAACAATTTTAGAATTGTCACTGTTGAATATATTTTATTTTAAGGCTACAAATGGCTCTCCATAATGTTTAAGTCCAAATTAGAGTTAAGTTCAACTTAAATTCTTTGTGACCCCCCCCCCCTGGACAAATAGCCTATACACCTACCCTGCCCACACAGACATAGATACACCCCCTACAAACTGTTCAAACAACGCCTCTGCATGTGACTATACCTGGAGTAAATGCTTGAATTCAGGCTGATGTTTACTTAAATATTTGATATCATAAAAATGTATCACTAATACAACGAGGCATGATCAAAGTCCGTAATATGAGCCTGTGACGTAGCTATGGGAGAAGGGACACAGTGACAATTGCCCCCCCCCCCCCCCCCCCCCCCCCCACTCAAAGGTCAAAACGACGCTCTTCAAATATTTGTATATTATTTGACTCAGTACCGTTGGGACAACATGATACATCTTAAATAAAATCTGTTGTAAGAGGTCCATTAAACGATTATCAAAAAATGCTTGGGATGATCCGATCTGCGTCCTTGATGAAGCGTACGGCAGGGAACAAAAGGAAATGGAGATAGGGGTAAAAGCTAGAAAGAGACTGAATCAGAGTATGTATGTGTGTAGAGTTACTTTAAAATGTATAATCTTCCCACTCTAAAAGGGTAAGGGATAATTTCCCCGGCTTAGTTAATCTTCCCTCTCACAGTTTAGCGTGTTTTAATCGGGTGCCGCGAAATTAATTTAGGTACTTATATTAAAACAATCTCTTGGAATAACGACATCTCCATGAAAACCGAGGATCAGAAACTACAAGATGCCTAATTATCTATGACTTTGGTGTATTTTGATGAAGAAATATAATTTCAGAAATAGTAAAAGTGTATTATTCCTCGCTCGCTATATTTATAAACAGGATAGTTTCAGGCAGTGAGGTACATGCATATCCCCTATGATGATGATATGACCATATTCGGGCACCTCGTCGCCCGAATATTGTTATGATTTTAGCACCACATTCAGTGCATAACGTATCGTTATAAATGATTAATAACTTCCAACTGAATATAATCATTTCATTTTTCTATGATCGTTAGTATTAACTAAACGTATATACACTGTTGGTCATAATGGTGGAATATTTATTTTTACCCCAGTTTAGGGAAGGATTTTTAAAAATTATTTATTTCTAATAGATCTAAATAATGGCATACATTCTCAGATTTTTATTGAATATTAAATTGCGAGTGTTTGTTTTGCGTGACTGCTATATCATATGTGTGCTACTATGCTAATCAGCTAGGGAACCTACGTGCTTAAATCATAATTGACAGTAATGAGGATTAATGCCTCACAAAAGGGCACTAATATAGCTGATCGGCACGATTTTTATCCTGGGGCCTCACAGTAACGAGGCTATTGCTTAGCCCCTGAATCATGACTGTACGCAGTGTTTGCTAGGGTACGCGGCCCCTTCCACAAATCCCCCAAAACGAAGAAAATGCAATAAATTGTCAAAAATTCATTGCATTTTCCCCCGGCCCCCTACAGGAAAAATTCCTCTGTAGGGCCATGCATTATGGTTCAAGGCATGGCCACACAGGGGAATTTTTCCTGTAGGGGGCCGGGGGAAAATGCAATGAATTTTTGACAATTTATTGCATTTTCTTCGTTTTGGGGGATTTGTGGAAGGGGCCGCGTACCCTAGCAAACACTGCGTACAGTCATGATTCAGGGGCTAAGCAATAGCCTCGTTACTGTGAGGCCCCAGGATAAAAATCGTGCCGATCAGCTATATTAGTGCCCTTTTGTGAGGCATTAATCCTCATTACTGTCAATTATGATTTAAGCACGTAGGTTCCCTAGCTGATTAGCATAGTAGCACACATATGATATAGCAGTCACGCAAAACAAACACTCGCAATTTAATATTCAATAAAATCTGAGAATGTATGCCATTATTTAGATCTATTAGAAATAAATAATTTTTAAAAATCCTTCCCTAAACTGGGGTAAAAATAAATATTCCACCATTATGACCAACAGTGTATATATATATTGTTATGCATTTGTAATGATTTGATAACGAGATGTAAACATGAAAAGGGTATTGTTTATCATACATTTCATTCATGTTAAAAGTAACTTAATATCAATATCTTGCAAAATTGTGTTGATTTATGTATATTATTATTCCGTTAATATTTGTGGTGCATTGAATGAACAATAAGCTATATTTCAAAAACAAAAAAAGCATATCACCCGAATATGAAATGTAATTTAATTTGTATGTTGCACAAGAAATGTATTTAATTTAATCTCTTATTGAAGCTACATAACATTTCGCTAGCTCACAATATTTGAGGTCCGAATTTGGGGATAATGAATTGAGGTTTTCTGGTCTGTAAAGATGCAGCGAACCGAGTATGTACGCGAAAATGTACCAGTATATGTCTACGTATATACTGTAAACGAGGGATGTAAAACACATCCTATTTAATGAATGGTGGATTTGGGTGACGCGAAACTCCATAAAGGATGCAGTGACTATACAAAAAAACGCTGATCTAGCATATATACTAAAGACTGTTGAACCCCTCTCTCATGACTGAGCCCAGGCTACGTTCGAATTTGGGGATATGAGGCCCTTACGGCCTTAACGCGAAAATGTACCAGTATATGTCTACGTATATACTGTAAACGAGGAATGTTAAAAACACATCCTATTTGATGAATTGTGGATTGGGGTGACGCGAAACTCCATAAAGGATGCCGATCTACCATATATACTAAAGACTGGTGAACCCCTCTCTCATGACTTAGCCCAGGCTACGCCACTGTCCTGAGTGTGCATAATTTTATGACATTATGGCATATACTAACATGACTTTGAACTGTGGTTGGCGTTTCCAAACTTATTTCTGTCCAGTTTGAATATTAAACCATCTAATGTATTCACGGTCGGTAAAATTGGATAAAAGGGGTATTACCTAGCTGGGTGATGTGTTCCCCCTTTTCTTTGCTGTGCAACTCTCATCACAAAAAAGACAAAACTTCTGATGCGTATGAATTGTGTTTGTTGTTGAATGGAGCAGCCCATGTCATTGGCGGATCCGGAATATTTCAAGGTGGAGGGGGGGGGGGGGGAGAGGGGTGTGCATAAACTATTGATTCATACTAACCACGTTTATGATTTTCAATACAACGTCAGCCCCTTTAAAATCTTGTTTGACGTGTATTATAGTTCATGCTTTTATCAGTGAGATAAGCACACATTTGAAATCTTGTTGAAGATTATGACTGACGCGACAGAAGTAAGATTATAAGAGGGGGGAGTGTTCGACGAGAAGGCTGCTGCCATCTGAGAGTCGTGCTTTTTAATCACCATCCGAGCCATTCTGCAATTATTAGACAGCGATGTCGCCCACGTAAAGATTTTGGATTTAAGTCAATTAATTTTCATGATGGGACTGCATTGTAAATATAATACATTTGTACAATTAATATTTGTGCGTGAAAAATGTTCGCGTTCGCCAATACATATACCAACAGGACATACTAAACCAACTAAAATAGATATTTGACCTTCATATTGAACCGTGACATCAGATAGATTATTTTACTAAATCCACAAATCAGACCCAGGTAATTCACAGTCTCACGAAGATGTGAATACAATTAAACTTTGCTTTTCTTTCGATTTCATACACATGAAGAAATGTTCAATGTTTTGTATATTAGCACTTATATATATCTCCCTCTCTCTCTCTTCCTCTCTCCCTCTCTGTCTCTCTTTTTCTCTTTCTCTCTATCTCTCTGCCTCCCTCCCTCCCTTTCCTCACCCCTCTCTCGCTCTCCATAATTATGTATGACGTGTATGTAGTTAGCTAAATAATATTTTTTGGTTATCCCCGCTGCCATTCATGATCTCATAATTTTTCCGTTTTATCCCGTTTAGTAACTTCTGGAATATTTCTCTCAAAATACAATGATTGTTATCATCGTTTCGGCGGGAACATGCAGCGCTGGAAATAATGATTGTGATAAACTACAATTTTCCAACAATATTCAGATGAAATTAAGCACATCATACCTTGAACCGTCCGTCATTATTCATAATCCAGATGCAATAATAATCAGGGATGTGGCCTTTGCCATACGTTAGAGACTGAGACATATTGGAAATTTGAAAGTTTAATTATTAATGGTATCATACTTTTAGCTACAAAAGGTGGAAATTCGCTTCCAAACATTTCAAAATCTGCAATATATAACATGTTTGTATATATTTTCTTTTTTCTAACGTAAATGTTACATTCTAAGCCTGTTGGTAATATATTCAAGCTCATTGTCAGCTTTGATCCATGAATAATATTGTTAAAAAATGCATTTCTTTTCGATATTATTTAGTTCTAATGCTTTAATAATACAAACCCTCATCGAACAAAATAAAATGAAATAATTATGATGAAATTATCATCCAGAAAAATCCTTGGATTTGATAGCGAGTTTGGATAATGGGTCTTGATCATTGATGAGGATTATGATGAAGTACATGCAGGGCCCTGTGATACTATTAACATACCTATTAACGACGACAAATATGTACAAACCTCTTAATTCTTAAGTTCCATAAAGCTATAGCATTTTGAAAATTGTGATGAATGTATCATTGATTATTTTCATTATGTATTCTGCATAAAATAATATGATATCTTTAGCACATAAAAGCAAGCTTTGTGACAGAGCCCGTACTTCGATGTAATTACACTGTAAAACAAATATGAAATACACAAATATTACAACAAAACATTATTAGATTGACCCAGTAAAAGTGGAAACAAGCCTATGACCTATGATCATTATCGTAACTGAACTGAATCGTAAACAATAATTCCTTTACAGATACGTGTATATTTCATCATATTTATCCTTCCATCGCATTTTTTGTTAAGAATTCTGAAGCTCCTCCAAGTCCGCAACGCGGAGACTCCAGCCCAGACGGACAAGCAGATGGACAAGCAGACCACCCAACTCCACACCCTGGAGACTCAAGCCCACCCGGTCATGTATAGTACCAGCTATTAGGGACTTTTAGATTTGCACGAAGACAATGTGGATTGCTACGGTCGACGTCCTTTTAATGCACTGCCTTGAATGGACGTCACACGTATCGGTCCACGCAAATCTAAAAGTCCCTATTCTCCACTCCTGACGACGGATAGTCAACCTGTCCGAAACGTCGAGCCACTCCCGCTACCCATCCTCTCCAAGCACTATAGTTCTCCTTAGAACTATAAGCTAAGAAAGATAACCAACAGTGTTTTTCAAGACTTCACCAACAGTCCTTTTCAGGACTCACACCCTCAAGAAAGATTACCGAGAGTCCTTTTTCAGGACTCCTCAATCCTCCCTCTCTCCCACATGGTGCATCCGCAAGCCTGCTGTATAACGATAAAGTTATATAGATATTTCACTTTCAAAAAGTTATTTCATACAATAAAAATTATTGAATATGAAACCTTACTATCACTTACCAGGTGGCCCACAGATTCCGATGAATAATCCCACAACCACAACCAATGCTATTTGAACCGCCATGTTGATCAACTTGTCCACAGAGCTATCAAGATTTAACGGATTTACACGGAGATCTGTACTCAACGGCGTAGCTGGAGAGGGGAGTGGGGAGAAGGGGTGCCTATTACCTCCTCAAAACTCCTTATTACAAAGCCAGGGGGGGGGGGGTACTTGTTTTCTGAAATATTGGCATATGCGGCCTTCTAACAGGCTGCGTTTCAACGCTAACTGTAGCATATAAGTCGAATTACTATCCATCGTAAACATATAAACGTCCTAAATTTACGGGTCTCCAATATTGATGCAATTAAACACAATATTCTTATGAATTGAGCCTATCTGTGTCATTAAATTAAGCGTAGGTTACTAAGATTGAAGGAAATGTGATAAATTGATTTTAATTTCATAATTGTCATGGTCCTGTTCCTGTTCTATAGGACACCTAACCCTTAACTTACCCCCTAAGACAACTATCTTCTAGGCCAATCACCCTCTAGGACGACTCCCCCCGGAACAGCTACCCCGGACGACTACCCCCCAGGACAAGTACCTCCGGACAATTACCACCCGGACAACTACCCCCAGACAACTACCCCCTACGACAATCATCCTCTAGGACAACTACCCCGGGACAATTATCCTTGGGGAGTAGTTGTCAAGAGGTTAGTTGTCCGGGGGTTAGTTGTCCTAGGGGGTAGTTGTCCGATGGGTAGTTGTCCCGGGGGGTAGTTGACTAGGGGTGGTTATCCGGAGGTGGATGTCCAGGAGGTAGGTGTCCGGATACGCCTGGTCCAATCACATATACACCTCCACTCAGTGGCCTACGCAGGATTTTTTCTAAGGTCAGGTCACTTTTTGGGGGTCACCCTTTGGTAATATTTGTGTGTGTGTGTGTGTATTATTAACAACAAACATGTGAGGAGGGGGGGGGGGGTTTCATAAAAAAAAAAAACACACATAACACAAATTGAGGGGGGGGGGGTTCAACCCCCAAAAATTCCCCGCTGCGTCCGCGCCTGCTTCCACTGCCCACACAGACATATACACAAACACACCCGTCAAACTGTTCAAATAACGCCACTGCACATGACTATACCTGAAAAAGATGCTTGAATTCACTTTGATGTTTACTTTATTATTTGATAACAAACAATTTCATCACTACTAGCTTTCCAATAGAATAGCAAAAGAATAGATGAGAGCGAGAGGAGAGATGAAGGAAAAGGGAAAAGAACGTCAGATAATATAAGGAGATGTGGATTGCTTGAAAACGCTGTGTGACTTAGTAACTCAGCAACATGGTAATTGTTAAATGAAATCTGTTGTAAGAGGTGCAAGAAACGATTATCGAAATATGCTTTGGGGTGATCCGATCTGTGTCCTGTGAAGAAAAAGAAATGGAGATAGGAGTGAAAGATAGAAGATATACGGGTAAAGAGACCGAAAGAGAGTATGTATGTGTGTCCGTTTCACTTTAAAATGTACAATTGTCCCACTCCTTATAAGAGCAAAGGGTATATTCCTCCCAGCCTAGTCAATCTTTCTCCTTCCTAGTTTGCCAATCTAGTAACGTTGTTCAACCGGGGTGCCGCGAGAGTATTTTAGTTATATTACCAATATATTTTTTAATATTAACTTCATCTCCATGAAACCAAGTATCAGACATTTCCTTGTAATGTGTACGTAATTGTGGCATTAGCAAACAAACCATCATGACTATGTGCTGTGGTTGGCATTTCCAAACTCATTTTTGTTTAATTAGTGTTAATATTTAACAATCTGAAGTATTCACGGTCTTTGTGATATTCGGATAGAAAGGGGTGTTACCTATAGCTATGAAAAGTGTCCCGCTCCCCTTTTCATCGCTATGCAGTTGTCATCACAAAGAAGACAACAATCTCGATGCGTTTGAATTAGTGTATGCATGGAATCGCCCATGTCAGTTGCGGATCCAGATTATTTCAAGGGGGGAGGGGCATAAAGTATGCATTCATATTAACCACGAATATAACTGTCAATATGCCCATCCCTTAAATTGCATGCTCTTTCTCTAAATTTAGCTGACTTATTTGAAGGATTGTTTGTACGGATTACATTCGAACGAGAGAAAAAGAAATTAAATGACCGTTCATTAAATCGTATACTCCTTATTCAAATTAACATGACTTATTTGAAGAGCTTGTTGCTTGAACATCGAATTTGAACGAATGGAAATTTGCCCCAGCGATCACATCTTACGTGAATTTCAATGCTCTTAACATGAAATTGAATGACCAAATTCCAAAAGTGAGCGGGAAAACCTATTACTTCTACTTTGACTCCTATTACTACTATAACTGTTACTGTCATTATTGTAACTATCATAAAGATAAACGTTATTAAAATTGCCAATGATGATCACAACCGTTGTTGATCAACAACTTCCTTTTGATTCATGAATACAAGACTTTCTTCATAACATATATTTCCCAATCTATGATCAAGTTGTCGTTGTGGTATGATCATAATCTCACGTGCTAGGTCTAGGAAGCCATGCTCTACGAGTTGATCATTTAGATCTCTGCTTTTTTTTTCGCTCTGACTCGGCTTTGCAAAGCCATCCGAAAACCAAGAACCCTTTATACATGTAGTCCAGTCTACCTCGCAGTCATAGATCCGGTTGGAGATCTCGTTATACGCTGTACTTGTATGCCATTGTTCTCTTTTTTCACACAGCTGAAATAGATCCCCAAGGCTTCGTTTTTTAATCTTTATTAAAGTTTTCAATGAATTTTTATTTAAAATGGTTTATTTCATTCAAAAACATTCGCGGCCCGAGAGCCGAATTGCAGTTTCTTTTACAAAGTATACATCAGTGACAGAGTAAAATTACAGGTAAAACATTATGCATGGTAAAATTATGGTAGTAAAATTGGAATTCTTTTGTACATATTGTTACGAATTTAGATATAGGCCTATGTCTGTACCATGTGCATAGCTCATTATTATTTCGCTGTATATTATTGCTTGCTGTGCAAGTCAAACTTGTCCTTCAGTAGATTTACGACGTTGTTTTTCGTCCTCGAGTAGTTCTTGAATTTCGATTGCGTAAGCCCAGGGCCACGCTCGTCTAGAGAATCTGTCCTCGTCTTACGTAACGGCAAGGACAGATACTCAGTCGCGTGCGGCCTCCGACTGACCCCGAGCGGAGGCCAGACTTTGTCCTCAGTTTGAGGACAGACTCTGCCCTTTAGCTCGAGGTCGGGTTGTGTCCTTGCTGCTACAAAACAGCTCCCTATATAAAGCCAGGGATTCTAAAATCGAGAGACTTCAATCTCCAGAGTTCAGACTTCCTAGTCAGACTTCTTAGACGGACTTGTTAGACAGAGTTCTATGGTGGCCCTGAAGGGACATCGCGAATAGACTAAATCGTGAAAAATATGCGATAAAATTCACGATATCGTCAATTTTATCGCATATTTTTCACGAAGAAATTCACGAAATTGACGATATCGTGAACTTTATCGTGAACTTTTCACGATGAAATTGACGATATAGTAGAGGCTACTATGAAATCCCGTGAGATAATCGTGCCAAAATTGATTTTTTGGGCTAACTTTGTTAATTTCGGGGTGCTGAATCTAAAAAAATTTGGTACCATTTTTTTCGACCACGTCTTGGGCAGCCATTTTGAATTTCAAAATGGCCGCCATAAATAGTTGCATTTTGAGCATTATTTCATATTATAGACATCATAGAAGGTTCAAATTTCGGATAAAAAGCATGGCATTGATGTCTGATATAGTAATACAAATTTCCATGAAATTGTGCTTTGTTCCGGATAAGCCGCCATTTTGAATTTCAAAATGGCCGCCATTGTTAAGCCTATTTCAACTTGAATATCAAGTTAGAAGTGCATGGAAAGGTTAAAACTTGTTATAGGATCATCATTATGATGATATACATGCTTTAAAAGGAAATACATGCTTCGTTTAATGATGACCATTCTAATTAGCCGCCATCTTGAAATTCAAAATGGCCGCCATAATATGGTATTTCAGATTTGTAACACATATTGGGTATTGGAGCGCTTAAAATGCAAAATCAATCATTTTGGAAGGCATGTGATTCTAGAATCAATCACGGCAGTCAACTCCTGCTTTATATTGCGATATGTTGAATTGGATAATGACATATAATGCATGGCATAACCTGAGACTGATAAATCATGCGATTGTGATTTCAAAGACCAAATGTCTACCAAATGTACCTCCTTACAACTGTGTCTAAAATGACAACTAATCTTATGGATGTGAGTTTAGTTGCGACATTGAAACAACAATTTCTTATAATCTACAATTTTATATTCACCTAGTCAACATCGGGGCTATTCACATTCACATCATAGTCCTGTGTATTTTCACAGTCACAACACTTGCATAGGGCTGTGCAAGGCAGATGGTTCTTCTTGCAAGAGCAATGGCTTTTGCATTCCTTCCGACATGAGCATTTGACCAATTCCATGACTGCCTTCGGCGCAGGAAGCTCTAAACACTTGGTTGCACTGAATGTTCCTTCTGGGGAAAGCTCCCATCCATTTCCATCTAGAGGGGGCAGCTTTGGTTTTGGAACTTTGTATCCCTTGTTGACTCTGGCTACGAAGTTTGCCCTCTGGATGTGTGGTGTCAAGGATCCAAGGGTTGGTGGGAGCTTTTCTGCCTCAAGATTTTTTGCCCTGAATAACTCCCATCTAAGGTCACTCACTTTTGTGGCTTTGCTGTTTCTAGCATACACCTTGCAGACAAAGTCTTCCAAGACTGATAACACACTTTCCTGGTTGAAGTCTTCTTCACCTAATGTTTGGAATGCATGGACTATGTCACATTCTGGGTCAAGGCCCAAATACTGCTTGATCCATCTGCTCTTTGAGATGCCTGCAAATTTACCACCCCAATCGGCACCACTGAATGCATGTAGACCAAGCAAACCTTTGCTTTTTTCGCTACCAACTGCAGAACATCTCTCAGCAATGTCAATTGTACGTTTCGCATTTCCCTTTCCAGTGATGAAGCAAAGGCGACCTAAGACATTGTGTGTAGAACAAAGATCCATCAGATATACAAAGACGTCAGTGTCTGGAGAATAAACATCAATATCTATGATGTTCTCTGCTGCTTTTGAGGTAGCATCCAGTACATGCAATGGGATGAGTGTATCCGCTTCCTCATGTGTGTGATGGGTGAGTTCTGGATCAAACATATCTGGCTTGTTGGAATATGTAGCATTTCCGTAGACGACAACAACGTTCTTGCTACTATTTGTATACTCATGCAGAACAGCCTTTCCAAGATATTCTGTCAGTTGCGACTTGGTGTAGTTGTGAGACAGAAGAGTCTTCAGTGAAACGAGCTTGATGTTGGTATTGTCCTTGATATCAAACTTCACTGGTTCAATACCTGCAGTCCTTTTCCCTCTAGTCTGTGCCTTGAGGGAATCATCAATGTATCTATCAAAGATAACACGTGCTTCATCGTACTGGGATGCAATTTTCCTTATGCTCCTAACAAAAGCAGCAGCAAAGTCGGAGCAGTCAACCATTGATGGGGACTTCTTTATGGCCTGGACAACTGCCATGGCATCGATGATGCACAGTTTGTCTGTTTTCTTGTCTTCTCCTGATGTCTCTATGTTGGGTGAATCTTGCTGCTCATTGATCTGGTCTTCAGACTGACTATTCGGTTCAGTTCCATAGGTTTCTATGGCATGGATGAAAGAGCTTTTGTCTGATGGGATAAGGAGAAGGCCATCTGAGGTAAATAGCGACCTAGGAATGACAGAAAATTCATATTTTCCAATTGTGTCACCCAGTGAATGTATCATTCCAGGTCTGGACTGCTGAACAACGAGAAATCTTGCAAGAAGTTGGCGATCCTCTCTTAGCTTGACGAGCTTGGCTCCAATCTTACACTGTGTCTTCTTTCTGCAAGAGCTGAATGTCTTCAGTTTGGCCTTCCTCATTGGGTCCCAGATAGATTTCTTGGCCGATGACTCAACTATTCTGTCAGATACAAATTCTTGGAACATGATCTTTCCCTTTACATCTCTTTCAAGAATGTCCTCCTTGAAAGCTTCAGGAACTTGCATGTTAGATACCATATTCATCAGCTTCATTGACCTGATTTCAAATGGATTGCCCTCGCAGTGTCGTATGATTGCTTTCTTGATTGTTGAGGAATTTCTGTGCATGCGAAGAGCCACAGAACCACTGAGCTGATAGTGCTCCTTCGTAGTTTGAGAGTCATTGGTGGTACAACAGTAAGCATCTTGGAAGTCTTGAATGAGGATGACCAATTCAGGGGCAATCAGGAAAAACCTACCCAGTGCTTCTTCATTTTGTGTTATTCCAGTGATGCCGCCAGCTACTTTCACTTCCCTGATCAGCTGTTCCAATGTTTGGTCAACAAATAGGTTCGTGAATGGGATGCCAGATTTAGTGACCATGAAGTCCCCTGCCTTTAGTGCATCCCAAGTAGTAGGATCAGATGTCTTCAGCGAATGCATTTGAAGAAGGTAGATTGGCACGAGCCTAGCATACTTGTATAAGTCATGTGCAAAGTAGTACTTGACCTGCTCTTCCATGGAAGCGAGATGCAGCTCCCAGTTCCCCTGTCTGCTAGCTCGAATCACATGCAGTAAACTCTCAACTTGCTTCATGTAGTTGAGTAAGAATGTTGCCATCTCGTCATTCTCTTGGATGATTGTGGTTTGATAATGCTCTTTAATCATCGAAGTTACCTCCTCAAAAACCTGTTTAATGTCACTATCTCTCTCGTGTAACTTCTTACGAAGCTCTTCGCATTTCTTAATCATGCTGTCCAAGTGCTCATGATGTACTGATGCTTCAAACAGGAGATCATAGCACGCCATGATGTTGGTCATGTGGAATTCAATACCACGTTTGAACCACTTTCCAGTGAATATTTGGCGGATCGTTGAAGGGGAAAAGAGGCCTGCTTCAATGCTAATAGATTCCAAGCCACTGTCCTCGAGATATTTTGCAATTGCATGCAGTGATGCGAAGCAGGCATGGAGTTCACCAATTCGAAGAATCCAGTTCTTGTTCCCTGTGGAAGATTGAAGTTTGGTTGCTCTCTCATACAAATCAAGATCAAGGGTGATGACTGTTTTCTTATGAGGACCAACCACAGCAGCTGATATCCCTTGAGCAAGACTTAAGATTGTAAAGAGAGATGAATAGTCAGTGGGAGGTCGGCGTAACAGAGGAGCAACAATCGCACTCTTTGTCAAGGATTGATTTCCTTTCTGCTGTGCCTGAACGAGTAAGGAATTGGTGGCTGCCCAGGTTGGCACTACTGTCTTCTTCAGTGCTTTGGCTGATGAGTGTACACCAGGTCCTTCAGAAGTTTTAGTGCTTCCTTCACTTTGTTCAATTCCATGGACTCTGGAATTCCCACCTGAATTGTCTAGACTAGGAGTTGTCATTGCCATAGGCTGTTCAATATCCGAAACAAGGTAATGTTCAAAAGTTGCACCTGAAGTAACCGACTCCAAAGATTGCTCGTCCTCAGGTTGTGTATCACTGTTCTGATCAGAATGGACGTGGAGGCTAGTCTCATCATCACTTGATTGTTCTGTAAGCGGTGATTGACTATCAAGAGGCTCAGTCAGTTGAGAAATATCAATGTGTAGAGATTCATTTGCAGCTACAGGGTGTGTTGCACTTGAAGTTGTATTTGACCTTGTAGAAAAGGATGCCATGAACCACGCCTTGTCATACATCTCATTTTCGCTGATGGCATGCTGAAAGGAGCCAAACTCAAATGAACTGGCAGTGATTGTTTTGACTTCAAGAGATGGTGGATGCTGTAGTTTGATGTCTACATCAATGGGTTTGACATCGTCTGGAATCCGGAGTGGTTCACTGACCGGGAGACCTGTGGTTGAGTCACTATCCCCACCCTGGTTCTGATTGATTACCAGAATGGTACCATGGAGAGTGTTCTGACCGTCGGCAGTGTTTTCAAGGAAGTCAATATTGTCCGCTGCGAAAAATAGAGACTTTCCTTTCTCAATGAAAGGTGGCAAACAAAACCCACCAGATGTCTCCATCCTTTCTGCAACTCCACTGGCAATCCGCTTTTCAATTTGCAGCACCTTATCATACGAGCATCCAATGTTCAAATGGGATAGAAGATCAACTAGATCTTTACTTCTTGTCTTCTTGTGTATTGTGAGTGCCAATCCTACTGATAACGGCGTTTCATGCCTCCTTCTGAATTCGGCATCTGATTCTGGTGAATATGCTGCTTGACGGTCAGTCTTGAAGTTAAGCAACATTTGCTGCGCCATAAGATTGACTGCTTTTCTTGATGATTGGCTACGTCTTCCCTTAATGCCTACGCATTTTGTGCCAAAGAGAACCCAACGAAGGAAACTGGTCAGTAGAGGAGGATGCTGAAATTCTGACATCGACTGGATACCTGTAAATTTCCATTTAGCAGATGAAGATGCAAGTGCCTTTCTTAGTATCGTAGCTGCTTCCTGAAGACATTCAACATCAGCTTCTTCTGTTTGTTGCTCATGAAGTTCAGAAACAGTTTTTCCAAGCAGCTTTTCACCTACGAGAAGTTCACTTTCATTGGCACGATGTGATTTTATGAAATTTACTCCTTCAATGTTTTCTGATATTATTGCTTTCAGGTGTTTTTTGTGGTGATAAGGTCCGGGGTCGATGTCATTGTCAGCAAGGAATGAAACGTACAACTCATTAACTTCATTCATCGTCACAGTAAACCCTTCATTCAAAGAACATTTCACAGCATTCAATATGTCAATATCAGCAATATGTTTGCCAATGTTTAATTTGGACCTCATCTCTGAGTTGGAGTAGCCCTGTACCTTTCGCTCATGATCCCTTAGACAATTTCTGTGATACATCAAGTCAAATGCAGAACAATCTGTAGGCTCATTAACATGAGCTAACGCCACACGTAATTTTTCATCTTTTGTGTTTGATTTGATGAACATTAATCTTCTCCCCATAGACTCTGTTTCTACTCTATGTAGTTCACCACTATGTGCATTTTTGCATTGAAACACACAATTTTTGGCATTCGGTGCAGAGCTTGATCTTCTTAGTCGCCCTGGTACATCTCCTTTGCTGCATGACGGTGAAACCGATCTTGAAGGCCGTCCTTTCTTTGGTTGGACTGCTGTCTTTGATGATGATGATGATGCATCAAGAACCCTTTTCTCTGCCCTTTTCAACTTCGCATTATTTACAATCTGTTTGTAGCATGCCCAATGAAAAACAGACTGAAAATATTGTTCATCTGTAAGACTTACTATCCTTTCCCAAACAGGAGAAATCGTAGTTTCCCCCAAAGAAGAGCGTTTTTTTGCAAAGTCTTTGAGTTTTTCTAGGGATGATTTGGATGGTGTCAAGTTCATTTGGGTTGATTCATCAGCTTGCAAACATACGATACACTTATTTGAACTTCGGCCGGAGGTCTCCATCTTGTCTGCTCGTTCAGTCCTGGAAAGAGACCGGATGACTGAATGAGCATTAGATTTTCTTTCATTTCGAGCAAATTAATGAAGTCATAACAATGACAGCATAAAGGTGGAATGTAAATCGTTTGTAATGTATTGTTGACGTTTATTCACAAAATCTAATTTCAGTAAGATTTCAATATATTTTTGATTCATTCATTAATGCATCACTCACTTTTGTATTGAAAAGATAAAAAAATAATAAATCATTTATGTTCTCTCTTGGCTAACCTGGAAATTGACACACATGAGACAGTTTTGTTTCCTCATATCCACTCTTTCATCATTTAAGATCTGAATCAGACCCTGAAGGGAGTGAAGGGGAAAAACAGCAAAGATTATGCATCGATTGGTTACAGATTCACTAATCTGTTACTAGTTTGTAGTGAATTAAGATGTCCATGTTGGCATAAAAATTTCCCCCTAGATTCCATATTGATAAACACTGTTATTGTAGGGATCACAAATACATCATTGATAAATTTGCTTCCCTTGGAGCCTATTCCGATCATTTTGGGTTAATTATAATAACTTTGATAAACTGTTCAACACCCAGCACTCATAGGAAATAACACAGATACAAATAGCTACTGTACAGTACGTATGTGCGAGATGGTAACATCATTGACTTTGAGCAAAGAGAATACTTCACATTACACATATTCAAATGTCTATTTAAACATTCTTATAAAACAACAGCAACTGACATCTGTTTATCAACAAAGGTAAATGTACATTGTAGGCAAATTTAATAGTTTAAAAGGCCTACCTCTCAAATCATGTGGTATGGTGACAGCTGCTCTGACAAAATCAGAATGCATAGAAGAACATTGTAGAGGTCTTGAGTCTTTACACAAGTAAATAGGTTTAGTGGGACAGTAAAACAATCTGTCAGTTGTGTGTAATCTGTATGGGACACAGACTTACATAGTGTATCTATACACATACATCCACGTGGGTGAGAGCACATGGGGAGCACATGTCATATCAAAGATGTATGCTGGCAATCTGCATAGACACGTGATACTGCATTCTGATGTGATGCGTGTCTCATCATGTCTTATCTCTGGAATAACAGGCCTGTATTTGCACACTGAAGTTTTAATACGTCCAGTCCAAGGAATTTATTTTTCTAGTTTTTCTTTAACACCACATTCAGTAACTGTTATATGTTATAATTAAGCCCCCCCCCCCCCGGGTGGAAGAAGGGGGGGGGGGTGATGCGTTTAGGCATATATACGATGATCAAGATGACAGCCGGTATTCTAAGTACCAGGTCCTGCAAGCTTTAAATACAGATGAACTCTCAAAATGGATGATTCTAAGGTACTTTCAAATGAATTAATATAGCAAATGTTATTCCATGGCGGCCATTTTGAATTTCAAAATGGTGGCCAATTCGAATGGTCAGTTACTGGGAGCTTGTGTTTTGTTTGAAAACACACACAGCATCAGTATTATGATACTGTTACGGTACAAACCTTTCCAGGTGCTTATAACTTGAGACATGAGATAAAATAGGATTAGCAATGGCGGCCATTTTGAATTTCAAGATGGCGGCCAATCGAAATAAAGCAAAATTTTATAAAAATGTGTATTGATATATCAGACATCATAAGCATACATTTTATCCCACATTTGCACCTTCTCCAATGTCTATAATATGAAATAATGGTAAAAAATGCATTTTTTATGGTGGCCATTTTGAAATTCAAAATGGCCGCCTAAGACGTGGTCGAAAAAAATGGTACCAAAGTTTTTTGGATTCAGCACCCCCAAATTGACAAAGTTAGCCAAAAAAATCAATTTTGGCACAATTATCTCACGGGATTCAATATTGGGACATTACAGGCTGTACTAATATCGTGAATTTTATCGTGAAAAGTTCACGATATAAAGTTCACGATATCGTCAATTTTATCGTGTACTCTATCGTGTACTCTATCGTGTACTCTCCTGACGGGCACTTCGTAAACAAAACCAGCCCTAGCTGGGGGAGACAGAGAGAAGGAAAAAAGGGAAAGGGAAAGAGAAGATAAAAGGAAAGAAAGAATAATAAGAAGGAAAGAGGGAAACGGGGGAAGGGCGAAGGGCTCTTGCCTCCTCCCTCCCCACCCCCCGCCAAAAAAATAAATAAGAGATAGAGAGAGAAGGGAAAGGGAAAGGGAAAGAGAAGATAAAAGGAAAGAAAGAAGAGGAAGAAGAAGAAGAAAAGAGGGAAACGGGGGCGAAGGGCTCTTGCATCCCCCCGCCCAAAAAATAAATAAGAGAGAGAGAGAGAGAGAAGGGAAAGGGAAAGAGAATAAAAAAGGAAAGGAAGGAGAATAAGAAGAAAAGAGGGGCTCTTGCCTCCTCCCCCCTCCCGCGCCAACAAATAAATAGGAGAGAGAGAGAGAGAGAGATAGAGAGAAGGAAAAGGGAAAGAAAATATAAAAGGAAAGAAAGAAGAAGAAGACGGAAAGAGGGAAACGGGGGAAGGGCGAAAGGCTCTTACCTCCCCCTGCCCCCTCCCGCCAAAGGGAAAGAGAAGGGAGAGGGAAAGAAAATATAGAAGGAAAGAAAGAAGAGGAAAAAGAATAAGAAAAGAGGGAAACAGGGGCGAAGGGCTCTTGCCTCCTTTCTTTTCTTTCTTTTCCTTTCTTTCCTATTCTCCCTCTTTTTCGTTTTTCTCTTTCTTTCTTCTCTTTCCCTTTCCTTCTCTCTCTCTCTCTCTCTTATTTATTTTTTGGCGGGGGGCGGGGGGACGAGGCAAAAGCCCTTTGCCCCCGTTTCCCTCTTTTCTTCTTCTTCCTCTTCTCTCTTTCCTTTTATCTTCTCTTTCCCTTTCCCTTTCCCTTCTCTCTCTCTCTCTCTCTGATTTATTTTTTTGGCGGGGGGGGGGGGCAAGAGTCCTTCGCCCTTCCCCCGTTTTCCTCTTTTCTTCTTCTTCCTCTTCTTTCTTTCCTTTTATCTTCTCTTTCCCTTTCCCTTTCCCTTCTCTCTCTCTCTCTGATTTATTTTTTGGCGGGGAGGGGGGGGGGGGGGAGTGAGGAGGAGGCAAGAGCCCTTCGCCCCCCCCCCCGTTTCCCTCTTTTCTTCTTATTATTCTTTCTTTCCTTTTATCTTCTCTTTCCCTTTCCCTTTTTTCCTTCTCTCTGTCTCCCCCAGCTAGGGCTGGTTTTGTTTACGAAGCGCCCGTCAGGAGAGTACACGCCGAGTACACGATAGAGTACACGATAAATTTGACGATATCGTGAACTTTATATCGTGAACTTTTCACGATAAAATTCACAATATCGTCAATTTCATCGTGAAAAGTTTACGATAAAGTTCACGATATCGTCAACTTCGTGAATTTCTTCGTGAAAAATATGCGATAAAATTGACGATATCGTGAATTTTATCGCATATTTTTCACGATTTAGTCTATTCGCGATGTCCCTTCAGGGCCACCATAGAGTTCGGACTGACTTCTTGAGACTTCTCCTCGTACTCCTTTCTGCCGTTTTTCGTAATTCACTGAACCTGACTGTATACCAAGTTGTCATTATTTGAAGTAATAAACATCGAATGGAACTGAAACTCACGAATACTCCATTTCTTCTGTTGGATTTATATTGCATACACGCATGAGCTCGAGTGAGAGAGATATTGAGCGAGAACTGAACGAGAGCAGTCTGAATTAAACACTTGTAATCAAATTTCGTTACAATATGATATATAATTGTAATTGTGCTTTAATGACCTTGGCAAATTGCTTGGTACATGTACAGAAATTCGAATTGAATTAACATATTTGCAATAAAATTATATATTGAAATTATACAATATATAAATAGTAATACATTTTTTATATTAAAAAAATTTAAATGTTTTGGTTGGAAAATGCATAGCCAGATGGGTAAGGTATGGTTATGGTGTTTACTCGTCTGTTTGGTGATGTATTTGACATAAAAAATACGGTAAGGGCCACAATTACAAGTGATCGTATGTTCTATCAGCGTGTATACGCAAAGAAGGAAATGACATTCCGTTTAATCATTGTTCATGACACTCACACCAATGTTATCATTGATGCTTAATATTTTGCACTCTTGTATAATTTCAGGTTACTCATTGATATTCAAAATGTGTATCTCTCGATTGGCATTGCACTATAATATTGAAAACAGGAGTACTTCTAGAAGATTGCCTTTTTTGTTGGGAGGGGGGGGGGGGGCTTTGTAGGGCTTGGGGTTCTTGCATTCACGTTCTACATTATTCACTTAAATTCAGTTTATAATCTTTTAAAAAATAGACCCCGCATCAACCCATCCCCCTCACTGCAAATGGCTAAAGGGTTAGCTATTTCTCACACAGATACTCTCTTAATATCTGTAATAATTTTATCGGCTAGACCAGGTATCTCGTTTCTCCCGAGTTCATGAGCTTAGCTGCTCGATATTTAAAAAAACCGACCGACGTGGCTTCCCGATCTATATCTAGAACAACGCAAATGTTGTTAATGGGTGTGAGGTATCGAAACGGTCAGCTGTGTCTTGATTATTTAGCTGTAGCACAACTTGAAATTATACCAAATTGTTTGGCAATTAGATCCCTTGACCTGAAGGCATGCCAGAGATAGCCTTTAAACAAATCAACAAGTTCAGAATCCGTAACCTTGATATGAAATTCTGTGCCTGTTTGATGTATCACATGTGACGCCAATGAAGTTCCACTATCAATATTGAAGTTCTTTTTCGTGATATAATCTGAATGCTTCGAGTGTGAATCGGTCCAGCTAGAAAATTTATTTTAACATCTTAATTGCCTTTTATATGGCGTAAATGCGCCGTAGACATAGGCAGTCATACCCAATAAAGCGCAATATGAAACGTGCTCACTACGTACTCAATAGACTAGCACATAGGCCTGCGTTGGTCGCTCGCTAGTTTTAAAATTTTCTAAACTATCGCAAGCAAACGCAAGGTCAAATCGCTCACAAGCAGATTCGAGTTGCAACCAGTGAATGCGAGCAACAGCGAGCGACAGCGAGTGGCTGAGCACAGGTTTAACGCAACCATACGCACCTCTTTTTTGGAGCGCGTGTCACTACCTATATAATAGCAGCGATCCCTGCATGTTGTCGTTCGCATGATTGCGCGTATTGTTGCGATGTTCCTCGCCTACCACTCGCAACAGCAAGACCGTTGCAATTGACACGCGCTACGCTGCGAGTCTAGATCGTACGCCGTTTAAGGCCGGCTCACACTATGACGAATAGGGGGTACCGCAAGCTACGCTACGTTGCGAATTGCAATATCGAATTTCCCGCCAATCATCGTCACTCTGTTGCCTCCAAATGTCTCTGACGAATCCGCTAGTGACCGCAGACGGCCGAAGTTAAAAATGTTGTGGCGTCCTCGTTGTGATTACGTTCAGATTTCGTTGGAGACCACAACCCTCATTTCCTTGACGTTTCCATGCCGTCCGATTCCGTCTATAGTCATTTCGAGGTCATCAATTTCGTTGGTAGTCGATGTCACCGACCATTGACGGCACAAAACAACGGCAAGAGACGTCATATCTCGAACCCTGACGGCATATTGCGGCAAGTAACGAAATTGTAACGACCTTGGTGCGACGATGGATTGCAAATTTCGGCCGGAGGGTGACGGATGATGACTGTTGATGGAGGGTCGTTTGTGAGTACCTGCAACACTGCAACGGTGGTCTGCGTTGGGTTACGATTTTAAACTTTTAGTGCGATTTTTCACGTTTTGGGACGCCTGTTTGATTTCAATAGACTGTCCGGCACGATGCGATTTTGAAGTTCATATAAAAAGAAAATGTCCCCATGTTCTTTGTCAAAGCTGTTTCATCATTATGGAGGACGGAGCTATAGGGTCATCGTCACCGCAACCCCCAGTCAGCCGCCGTTCCTTGCCGCCAGCCAATCCGCTGCCAGCCGTCTGACCTCGTTCCTTGTTGCCGGGCTCCGTCGAGACATCGTCACTCGCCGCCCAGACAACGTCCGATTTTGGTCGCTAGACTCCGTTCCCTGCTGCAGCCATTCTACCCTGCCGTCGTGTGGTCATTGAAGGTCGTTCCCACCTGTCATCTTGGTTTTCCCCTTTTGCTGTTGCTTTGTCGCCAAAATGTTGTGATTTTCACAAAGTCCGTCGCCTTTCGCGGTGTCTTTGCCGCTACTATGTGAGCCTGCCTTTATAGCTTGCAGTCGCTGGTTGCCGCTCGCTTTAGCTCGCTATCACTGTGATAAGTTGCCTAGCACCAACCACCGTCGCTGCGCTGCGCTGCATATCGGTAATAAATAATTACCATTTGCCTCTGCTTCTTCCAGCTCAACCAAAAGCTTAAAAGTAAAGACCAGTTTTGGAAACGCCCCCCTCTCAAAAAATAAAATGGAAGCTCTTATTACCAATCATGTGAAAGAATATGTGTTGACTAATACGTGACGATACAAATTTTGTCGAGAAGCCGCCGACTAATTGATATATTTGGTAAATTAGTATATCCATTTGGACCTGATAGATATCGCGCACGTGTCACGCACGTGTAGCATACTACCACCATGAAGGTCCATGCTACCATCTAGCTCGGTACTGCGACGGTGTATAAATACTAGTCAGTTTGCGGGACTGGGCATAAGCATCTCAGCTTCTGACGAGTCTACATCTATAAGACCTAATTGCACTGCAGCAGAGTTCTGCCTTGTAAAAGCTTAAAGATAGGTCTTATAGGCATGGGCGTGAATCCTTACGTAATACCTATTGTTCAGGGGGGGGGGGGTGAATGAATAGATCATCCCCCCTGAACAATAGGTATCAATTACAGATCTACGCCCATGCTTATAGGTGTAGAATCGTCAGAAGCTGAGATGCCTATGCCCAGTCCCGCAAACTGACTAGTATTTATACACTGTCGCAGTACCGAACTAGATGGTAGAGCGAGCTGGCACGCAGCAGTACGAACAACAGACGGGTTAAAGCGAGTGAACACGCATTGAAACCCAGACAACTACCTCCCCCTAGGACAACGATCCTCTAGGACAACTACCCTCTAGGACAACTACCTCCTAGGTCAACCACCCTCCATGACGACTACCCCCGGACAACTACCCCCAGACAACTACCCCCTAAAACAACCACCCTCTTGAACAACTACCCCCGGACAACTACCCCCGGATAAATACCCCCAGACAAATTCCCCTTAGGGAAGTTGTCCGGGGGGTACTTGTCCTAGAGGATGGTTGTTGTAGGGGTAGTTGTCCGGGGGTGGTTGTCCTAGGGGGTATAGTTTTCTGGGGGTAGTTGTCCTGGGGTAGTTGTCCTGGAGTGTGGTTGTCGCAGGAACGCGTCTTTTCAAAACCTAACCTTGCCACGCTGCCCGTATATTAATATTTGAATATATGAATATTTGCGTTGGTACGGTGTGGTGGAAATCAAAATTAAATCGGCCAGATTCCGGACTTAACCAGTATGTCGCTATGATTATGGACAATCAATGACCTGGGTAGTTATTCGTTTACGGTAAGCTACCCGATTTTCCCGCAATGTAATTCTTTTAAAGTAAAAATAGCTTTGTACTTGTAATTTTTGTATGCAATCTCATTATTTGATAAATTATCGCATCGTATCCTGTGTGCGTGCGTATCATGGATATTTATGACTAGCGCATGACGTATGGTTCCTATTGAGCCAATCAAATGCAGCAATATGATGGCAAGGTTAGGTTTGAAAAAACGCTAGCGGGGGGGGGGGGGGGGGTAATCATCCTAGGTGGTTATTGTCCAGGGGGTAGTTGTATAGAGGGTAGTTGCCCTAGGCCTACGGGGTAACTGTTCTAGAGGGTGGTTATCCTAGGAGTGGTTATCCGGAGGGGGTTGTCCAGTGGGTAAGTGTCCTAGAATCCTGTTAAATGTATAAGCATCATATTATGTCACATTAGCAAGAAACATTAGCAAGGTTATGATTAATTTAGTTGTTAACTTATTACGTATAATTTGGTAACTGGAGCTAACAAATAGCAACGTGCTAATCGAGGCTAGCCCCACAGTAAATATATTATTATTGCACAGTGAATACAATCACAAAATATGTACAGTAAGAGTGTATGTCTGACATTTAAAGGTAAAGTGCCGTATCACAAATCATAGAATGGGGGTGTCCACTCATTTTACAGTGTATTTTGCTGTTGTCAAAACTACAGGATTAATCAAGATGATCGCTCAGACTTTAACAAATCAACACATGACGGTATTATCTACAGCTTCGTGCGTCAATTATGTAAATTTGAGAAGAGTACCATTTTAATTACTACATGATTTCTTTAGGCGATACATGGTAAAATATTATTAACATCAACATGATTCCGTGAAAGGAAGGTAACAGGTGTCACGTACGTGCTCCTCTCCAGTCTAATGACAGTAAACAAAGGAGAACAAGAAAGGGAGAGAGGGAGAGGAGATGAATGGAGCATGAGAATATTCACTGCCATCCACTGCCATAGACCATTTCTGTATCGCTCGCCCAATCAGCTGAGAAAATAACACACCCTCACCGCTCAAACGGGGAGAGTCATAGCCTTTCATTTTTACCTTCGACGGTTGTGTTTTCAGGCGTTGCGCGATCTGTGTGAGATTTGTGTAAAGGATCGAGGTTAACATTATTGAATGAAAAATGAAAAATATTATAAAAAAAAAGAAACGGACAGAATCTGGAAGAATGTAAATGATGTAATATAATATCATTCTCCCTTAGCTCAGTTGTTTTGATTCTTTTATTTCATACACATTGTGCAAGGTTCCCCCACCCCCCCCCCACACACACCACATCTATAGTATCAGCCATGAGTACCAATTACTATCTGGACCCACTCTAAGGCATTGGTGTCAGCTGTTTGTAAAACCGTTTCTTTTAAAAATGGAAACATCATTATGATAATTAACGAAACAATTGATAACGAATCAATTGGATAAATAACTAGAAACAAAATCCCCCAAAATGGTATTCATGCACATTCATAAAGATATTAAAGCAAGATTCGCGTTAAGGCCTACATTAAATAAATTATAACGTTCACAAAATATTGCGATAGACAGTGGGGAGGTCTTTAACTTCAACTTAAAGGTTAATATTAAATACATGCAGAGGTGTCTGCTGACATGAAACAGGAAAATTTAGACAAAATTCTTTTGGGAATGAACAGTTTTTAATCTTGAATGTTCAATTTCTATCAATCCCTGAGACCTAATAGAATGAAAGACTGCTTTTGGCAAAGGAACCAGTAATTGTATGGATTTTACGTCTGTTATTTATGCCTGCTTGTGAAGTCAGGAAACAAGCACTTTTGAAGAAAAACTAAAACAATCAGTGGACTTATAATATCATATCATATTTCAGAGACTTGATTTTTATTTAGATGATTAATCCTTTACCGAAGATATTAGCTATTCTGACCCAACCCACACAGTAGTACGCACTTGGCTTGTACACACTATGAGACACACACGCACGCGCACACATTACATACACACACACACACACACACACACACGCGTAAATTCAAGAATTGTTTACAACTAATAACAGAATGAATAATAGTAAATATTTCGATGACAACTGCCCGCATTCTCATTCTAACCGATTTCGTGCACTTCTCCAGGACGCAACACAGCCAAAGCCTCATATACCTGTCCATACCCCTATTTAAAGAGATACGATTTATTTTCATCATGATCACGATGTGGTTATAGTGAGATAAACATTTTGACATTTGAAAAATTATCGTATAAACATGCATAAAGATCACGACAACTACGCACTCTTAACATGATAAGAAGAAAGATTGATGTTGTATTTTATTGTGTTTATACAAGAAATATAATGTAAAATATAATTTGTGTGCTTTTATTCTCCATTAGACAGTCAACAAGTATGTGAAACATCCATTGTCAAAAAACGTTATCTAAGATCATCGTCCACCATTTCAGTCTGTTATTTTCAGAATACACCAAGGATTTGAATCATCTTGAAACGGATAATATTCATTGCTTTGCTGTTTCAGTCATGTCTAATTAAGTAAATAAAACGGTGTTCATTTGGAATTTAAACTTTTTAAATATCATTATGATAAGCAATCCGTTTACCATGAGTTCTTCCATTTTTCATAAGAGAAAGAGATTGAATCCGGAAGCAGATGAAATTACGATAGCGAATTATTGAAAGAATATGTTTCTTTTTCAAAACTCTCGTAAATAGATTTTTTATGAGACTCAGCCTCCATAAAATTTGGATTAAGATGCCATGTGATAATACAAATGCACCTTAAACACAAAAATGTAGAAAAGTTTACGTAATCTTGTAAGGCATACAAGTCTAAAATATGTACATTAATCAACATTTCTTTGACCCCTCTATAGCGGAATTTGGTCACAATAAAGAAGTTGATGGTACATTTACTTATTTACACCTAAGTGACACCGTCAAACCAACTCCAAATTGTCTTTGTAATCAGGGGTAATTTACTGTCTTGTTCGGTCTGGTATCGGTCTCATTGGTCTGACTAAGGTATTAAACTAACAATGCAAAATGATAGAATACATCGAAATTTGAAGTGTTTTGGAACAAATGAATATCGTACACATACACTTACACAAAAGTGATGTAAATGCAATGATATATATATATATAAAGAGGGAGAGAGGGTAAAAGGAGTTTTAAATTTAATTGTCTTCTTCGGAGAATGTATGTCATAGAAATCAGTTAAAAGTATAAGGTATACACTGAATGTGCATTGATGCTCTACGACGTGCAGTCTTTGTAACATTTAACAAATATAGTACATCTAAAACAAAAATCACAACTCTTTAGTCTCAACTTATATACCTGTGCAATTAACACGGAGGTTAGGTGATAATAGTAGCAAACTAACTTCGAAACTTCATTAAAGATGGCTTCGTGAGATATATTGTATAGCCAATAAAAATATCGTTGCATTTTTTAGCCACCCTCGTATAGTCCTATTATAACAGGGAATCAGGGCGACATGTAAATCAAAGCCACATTTGATATTTAGCTAAGACTGTATCACAGGTCACATCAAGCAAAACAAAATGTCTTAACAACTAAAAACAATAGTGTGACCATGAACATGATCATGATCAACACAAGATAACAGACAACTGACGACAAAGTTTGGAACATCCCCAAACCGAGCCGGCAGTAATATACAGTGCGTCCCAGAAAAAACGAAACCGAGAATTATCGATGTTTTATCATAACTTATTCACATTTATAATTAAGAAATGACACATGTTTGGAAAGCATTTCTCCTGACTGAGGTATCATATGGAAGGGAAGAAACTCAACTTTCTAGAAATGTGATTTTCTCTTTGAAATTCAGATACCGTCTGCCAAATGATTTTTTGTTTCCTCCCTTCAAATTCATTTTCATCACTCATGCGTGAAATATGCATCATATAAGTGGCATCAAATAAAAGAGGAGGATCTAAGCTTTACAAATATGTGTAATTTATCAATTATAATTGTGATTAAGTTATGATAAACATCAATAATTCTCGGTTTCATTTTTTCTGGGACGCACTGTATATGATTAGTTCGTTTGGGAATCTTTACATAATGTTATGTGACGTCTTGGATTATGCAAAGCCCAGAAGATTGATCACATGGGCTCGCTTCGAATCATCGGGTCATCGCGTCGGGCCTGCCTTTTGTGAAAACATTCCCCGTCATTCACGAAATGTCGGGGGTAATGTTTATAAAAAATAAACCCCTCTCATCTACAGTTGGTCTAATCCTATTTACCCGACACTTTGTGAAAACCCTACGGCAAGTCTACGAAAGGTCGCGTCCTTTACGTGCATCTTCACATGATCTTCAACTGTATACCTGGTATACATTAAAGTGTAACGCGAAGCAATTATGGCATACTTAAATGTTGAAATACAAAAAATGTATTCACAGAGTAAAAGTATATGAGTGCATTTAGTTGTAACATAAAAAAATGGATTGCTATGTACTTTCAATTCCTTATGATGTTATCATTACAAAAACAAATGAAAAAAAAAAATATAGAATGAGGTCTGTACACTAATTCTATATGTTACAGGTGATATAAAATGGAAATAGTCACATCAAAATATATAATGTCTCAATTAATTCCTGACAAACACAATTATGTTAATACGATTTGCTTTGTTCATTCATTAACATTAAACAAAAAAGATTTCCAAAGAAAAAAATAACAACACATTGCGTTTTGCAGATCTGAATGTTAAATCAAGGGTAATATTTCCTTTCTCATTTCGTCTTGAGTGTTATTCAGGAAATACTTCTAAATGACGGAGGGTATAGCAAATCCGTATCAATCACGAATGAACTTATACGCACTGAGCAAGACATGTTATTTGTAAATTAACGTATCAGGACAATTACCCCCAAGATAATGACCCCCGGAAAATTCCCCCCGGAAAGCTACCCCAAGGACAATAACCCTCCGGAAAATTGCCCCCAAGGACAACCACCACCGAGGACAATTACCCCTAAGACAATTACCCCCCGAAGGACATTAACCCCCACTCATAAAAATGACACCCAAAGGAAAACCACCCCGAGGACAATTACCTCCCCGAAAAATTACTCTTTAGGATTAACTCCCCCCCCCCCAAAAAAAAAAGTGCTCTTAACCCCCCCCCCCCCCCCCCCCCCCCCCCCGCTTATTCAGCGGCTGGCTGAGTCGTTGCGAAATTTTCGGCGCGATTTTCAAATTTTAAAACCCACCCCCTTGAACAAATCGTGCGTACGCTGCTGGCTGCTACTATTACTACTACTACTACTGTCATACTACTACTACTACTACTATTTTGACTACTTCGACTATTTATATCGTTATTGTTATTATCCTTTATATCATTATGATAAATGTCCAAAAATACAATCAAACTACCAATGATACGCCCAACCGTTAACTGATAAACAACTTCATTTTGATTCATGAATGAAGTTTGTTCGATTCATATTTACAAAACTATCTCCATAACATATTTTACAACCTTTGTTGAAGTTGTTGTTGTTCTATGATCATGATTTCACGTGCTAGGTCTAAAAAGCCATGCTCTACGAGTTTATCATTTAGATCTCTGTGTTTCTCGGCTGTTGCTTTCATGGGAGGAACCTTCATACCTTTAGTCCAGTCTGCCACCCAGTCATAGATCTGCTTGGTGATCTCATTGGACGGTGTAGTCGTATGCCACTGTCCCTTGCCTTCACTCAGCTGAAGTAGATCCCCAAGGCTTCTTATTTGATCTTGATTCAATCCCTGCACCATGTCTTCAATGAATGCGATGCTCGTCTGTTCAGTGATGTATGTGCCTGACAGAAACAAGGCGGTAAAGACCACTATTAGAAGGTATGTTGATTATTAAGCTTTTTTACGCAATGAGCGACAATTTCCATAAGTATGCATTAAAGGAGGTTCCTTTGCTTCAGCTTCTACCAACCTTAAAATCTAGTAGGCAAGAAAGTCTACAGGAGTGGACTAAAGCGTGCCTACTAAATGTTAAAGGGACTTATACCCCATTCACAGTGGCCTCAAACACCGCGACAGCAGCGGGACTGTCCCGCTGCTGTCGCGGTGTTGTCTTCAGTGTGAAGGCTCGGACCCGTTATAAACTATCGCGGGATAACACCGCCTAGCGATAACGCCGACACAAACTATCGCTAGGGACGCCTAGCTACAGCAGCGGGACAGTCCCGCTGCTGTCGCGGTGTTTACTCAGTGTGAAGGCTCTCCGCTATAACACCGCGACAAACACGTGTGATTTGTTTACTTACCTATCACTGACCTCTTTTCTACAGCAATGGGGAACATAAAGTGAAATAGAAATAAAGTAACCAGTGGATTCAAATTGATTTTATTATTATGTAGGTATTATAATTATCCAAATAAAATAATATTTCACACTTCAAAAAATTAAAATATTCTGACTGGAAGCAATAAAAATGCTAGTTTTTTAAAAAGTAATATGATCGAGGATACAAAAAGCAACTTGACATGTTTACCGCGCAATTTCAAGCAAGTATTTCCGGTCATATCGGGGTCACTCGCGGGTCATGAGCCATGCATACACGTGTTTGTTACGGAGGTAATAAAAATCACCCGCTGCAGCGTGAATGGGTACATGATATTTATCCCGCTGCTGCAGCGGGATAACTTTTCTACTGTGAATGCATTTGTAGCGGTGTTATGGCGGTGTCGCCGCTCCGCTACAACGCCGCTACAAATTTCAAAACCACTGTGAATGGGGTATTAGTAACATTGTTCAGATGAGAGAAAATGATGCTAAATGTAGTGACTTCAATGCTAGATGTACAATTAACAATCTGAAAGTTTGAGTGAAAACGAATCGATACAAATTGTGTAAAACTGATCTAATCGATTCTTTAATTATCCATACTATATTATTACATTTTAATTACATTTTAGTTGAATGTAAATCGTCACAAAGCAATACATTGGTTCTATATACCATTCCAAATATTGAAGTGTTGGCAGATTTTTTTTTATAGCCTGTTTAATGACTTATTTTCAAGGAAAAACGGTTAGGAAAATTCTAAAATGGTTGGGAGAATTTACTGTTAATCACTGTTAGAAGGTGTTGCACAGTGACACATTCATAGAAAGCCATAAATATCTTTGTGGTTTGAGGATTTTCTCAGGATTTTTTGCCTGTTAGATGGTTAGTACAGTAGAAGGAATATAATAAGTAACATTTCATATCAACCTTCAACAATGTTACCGAGTCACTTTAAAATTGGTAGAAGCTCGTTGTTATGATTACCCCAATCAATGAAAGTTTTCCCTTTTTATCATTATTTGTAACACTCCTACCAACCTTATCATTGATTCAAAAGACATTGCACTCATGCATAATTTTAGATAATGTTTATAGATTTTAATAGGCTCTCGATGTGATATTTAAAATGTGTATCTCTCTTTTGGCATCGAATTAGAATACTGAGCACAGGAATGGTTCCAAATGTATATTATTAATTTATTTTCGTATTTTCTTTTGTATTATTGTATTTTTTCATGTATTCGTATTGTTATTATCATCATTATTATTATTATTATTTTTATGTTTGTTGTTGGGGGGGGGGGGGAGAGGCCTGGTCTGGAGTTACCTGCATTCATGTTCTACATTTACCGCTGGAATTAATTTATACTCAAGAAATGTATGGGGGATCGACCCTACGAGACCCGCTGCTAGCTGAGCTATTTCTTACAAAGATACTCTCTTTATACCTGCAATTATTTCATCAGCGAGACCAGGCATCTGGATTCTCCGTAGTTCATGAGCTAAAGTTGCACGATAATTAAAAACTGACGTTCGTAGCTTCTCTTTCCACATCTTACCCAGCTCATATGCTGTTAATAGGAGTGAGGTATCAAGACGGTCAGCTACGTCTTGATCAGTAAGCTGTAGCACATCTTGAAGATTACGAAGTTCTGCGGGAATCTTTATCCCTGGACCTTGAAGCATGCCAGAGGTGGTTTCAAAATGGAAAACAAAATCAATAAGACCAGAGTCTGTAACGTGAGATTGAGTGCATTTAGAACGTATGAAATTAGTCACATGATTACAGATTCGATTATCGACAATACTTTTTTCCAAGCGATTTTTTTAGGGGGGTGTGGCCTTGTAAGGTTGCCCAAGTAAAAATAAAAACAGGCTGGACAATTCGTTAAAAATCTTAAATGCTTCTTATATGGACTTGACTGATAATACGATGGAAGTGGGAGGGAAAACCATATCATCATATCTAACGAAAATTATTTATAGAAATTTATCCACCAAACTATATTATATATCTCAGAAAAGCTTTAGTGGTTCAACGGTCAGATTCTTACCTTGATCAGCACGTCCTTGTTCGCTTTGATGTATTGCTTCCGAGATAGAATACAGCTCCCCATAGCTCATGTCGTACTCTTGAAAATTAAAATAGTGAAATTGCTAAACGGATATTAAAAAAAAAAATTAAATGATGTCAATGGAAATATTTGCGAGGTGTTATTGTCAACTGTACTATTATCAGCAATTAATCTTAAAACGTGGATACCAATTCATGCTAGACAGTAAATAGCCACTTGGTATATGCTTGTTTAATTGCTAGGTGCCCAGTCTTTTCCAGACATTGACGATCAAGGCTTACCACCTTCTTGAGAATGTGTTACTACAAAATGAACCTTCCAATAGCTTATTCAATACTGGATTATCCTTTTGTACTGTAAATGATGAAAGACATTCAGATTCGTTATGAATATATTCTTACCAAACAATCCGGTAATAGCGATATTTCGGTAGTGAAGGTCCGCTATTATACTGCAGAATAAAGATCGTTTATAGTACTCTCCCAAGAACTGTAGGAGTGGAACTTTCAAAGATGCAAAGTGTACAATGAGTAACTTGATGGTTCCCATTTCAAGGTGTGCAGGATGGAACGTGGGTCGATATGATACCAGTTTGGTGACATTGATACCCAGCTCTTTAGCGATAGGTACAATATCATGCATGAGCAGATGAAAAGCCAGATCAACGAGCTCAGCTTTATAAATGCATGGTCCTCTTAAAGTTGGCAGCAAACCTGGTGATTTTAAACAAACAACCCTGTTAATGATTACGCCTTTATACAAGGGATTACAGGCCACGAACACTATGTTCCAAACAATTTTTTACTTATGATTATTACCGTTTAACGTGACGATGTATGTCTAAGCCAGGCCATTAATGACATTTTATTCGTTACGTATTGACATGAAAACAAATAAATTAACATAACCAAAAAGGTGCGAGACAATTCTAATTTTGATAAGTATTACATTGACGCTATAATCTTGATAAAATGTATATTTCATAGATTGTCATTTATATGAAGTAACATTAGAAAGAAGAATGCGACTGCGTCTCCTACATGCCTCCGCCTTAAATTCAGTGAAGAAAATGAATGGAATATAATTCTTGAAATATCATGAAGACAACAAAAAACCTTTAATTACATGTCAACTATTAAATGTTTATGATCATTGAATATTGACCAGGTTATTACAAATCGTCTTCATATGGTGATACATATTGTCATCAAGTTTAAAGTTTATACCTCAGGTTGTTCTTGAGAGCTCTTGAGATATTGCGATAACAAAGCTAAAACCTGAAATTTCAGGGATTGGCCCTAATATGACCTTTGATCTTTGAACTACCTACCCCATAATCTAATCAGATTGTTTTCCAATGACGATACGCACTGTCACAAAGTTTGAAACTCATACCTCGCACAAGTGGTTCCGGATAACGAGACTAATACCTGTAATACACTGTCGCTCATAAAGATGGAATATTTTTGTTTTACCCCAATTTATGGAATTATTTTAAAAATAATTTAAAAATAATAGATCTAAATAATAGTATACATTCTCAGATTTTATTGAATAATAATTGGACAATGTTTGTTTTGCGTGACTGCTAAACCATGTGTATGCTACTATGTTTATCAACTAGGGGACCTACGCCTTAAGTCATAAATGATAGTAATGAGAATTAATGCCCCACAAAAGGGCACTAATATAGCACATCGACACGGTTTTGATCCTGAGGCCTCACAGTTACAAGGGCCATTGCTTTGTCACTGTACCATGACTGTACGCAGCGGGGGCTAGGGTTGGGGGCAGTTTCCATAAATAAAACAAAACAAAGAAAATGCAATAATTTTTCAATAATTTATTGCACTTTACCCCGGTTCCCAACATAAACAAATCCTCTGTGTTCCCATGTCTTGATCCATAATGTATGGCCGTCCAGAGGATTTTTTTATGTTGGGGACCGGGGTAAAATGTAATAAATTATTGCTGCGTACAGTCATGGTTCAGTGACAAAGCAATGGCCTCGTAACTTTGAGGCCTCAGGATCAAAACCGTGTCGATGTGCTATATTAGTGCCCTTTTGTGGGGGATTAATCCTCATTACTGTCATTTATGACTTAAGGGCGTAGGTCCCCTAGTTGATAAGCATAGTAGCATACACATGCTTTAGTAGTCACGCAAAACACACATTGTCCAACTATTATTCAATACAATCTGAGAATGTATACTATTATCTAGATCTATTATTTTGATATATATATTATATTTATGATACACGTTATCACTAAATGTGAAGCTTTTATAATAATAACGGTGGCTTCTAATATATAGCGCAAATGTCCGTCACGATGTGACGCTCTATAGGGCCGCCCCGATTTCTACCTCAAGTGGTTCTTGAAATATCGCGATAACGAGTAAAATGCCTGTACTTTCAGACCTTGTACATGTACTTTGACCTGTGACCTACATATCCCACAAGCTAATCAGATCGTCTTCCCATGGTGATACAGACCATCACCAAATATATGATGTTCATACCTCAAACGGTTCTTGAGATATAATAACGGGAAAGCGGGATGGACGGACGGCCGGCCGAACGGATAACCCTATATGTATGCCTCCGGTACCACATTCGGTTGGTGGAGGCATAACAAAAAATATTTATGTGATAAGAAGATACCTCTGAGGTTGTTTGATTCTAAGACTGAAGAGAGTTGCTTGAATTTCTCCTCTAAAGGTGTTTCTGTCGCCTTGCTTCTCCATTCACAAAGACTGTCAAACCTTATCCCTTCATCTTTAGCATCATCATCACTGTAGGCAATTTGTAGTTCCTTGCAGATTTCCTTCATTGATTTTTGGGTAAGATGACGTGACATCGATTCGAGTTCATCGTTAGAAGGCCAAATGTGATCTAAGACGAGGTCCAATCATTGTTATAAAATAAAATGTTAAATTTCTTAATGAGACGGTTGGATTAGAACATCAAACATGTTCAATTTGAAGACGATATTGTGTATACGGGCACTATATCAGAGGCGTATCGCCCTCGGCAAACAACGAACCCCCACCCCCCCTCCCACTCCCGCCCAAGCATGTAAAAGTACAAGCGATGGGCAACATATTATTTGTTTGCAGTACGATAGATAGTACAATGAAATAGGCCTAAACCCGCAAAAGCGCGGTTTCTTACGCTTTTCACCCATAGGAGAAATCATCGCAATTAGGGAACACACGGAATCATTGGCATACAGACATACTTTCATGGGGATGATGCATTTCGGCTCAATATCCTGTTTATAGATATCGCGAGCGAGCTAATACA
This sequence comes from Strongylocentrotus purpuratus, assembly GCF_000002235.5. Taxonomy (NCBI): domain Eukaryota; kingdom Metazoa; phylum Echinodermata; class Echinoidea; order Camarodonta; family Strongylocentrotidae; genus Strongylocentrotus; species Strongylocentrotus purpuratus. The sequence goes on from NW_022145609.1 coordinate 18,734,693, forward strand.
ATTTGACACGTTCATGATGACGTGGTCATTATTCTCTACATAAGATACACAAATTAATTTAAAATGTGCGGGGATGGGAGCTGCAGCATCTAGCCCCGGCCCCCATGATTGCAATCGAACGGTAGAGTACATAATTTTGAGATGGCCTTCGGTCCTGAAAAGCGCTATATAAGAACTAGCTATTATTATTATTATTATTATAACCATTACAAACGTCATTTATACACTGGGGCCAAATATTTAAGAAGAGAATGATGAGAAATATAATAGGGAGCAAAGCAACGAGAATAACAAATTCTGAACCTCTTGTATGAACTATATCCTATATTCGAGCGGAAAATTACGAGATCCGCAAGCAACATAAGCAAGGGAGGAAAGCGACCTAGATTTTGAATATGTTTTTGCGTTTTAAACCCACACAAATCTATATTTCTAATGCACTTTATGCTACGTATTAAAATCATTACGGATCATGATTTTTCTTACTTTCCTCCATTTTTCTTTACTCTTTTTAAATGTATTAATTAGTTTATTTATATTTCTTTATACATCCATTCGTACACTTATCTCTGATATTTATACAATAACTAATTTCCCCTTTTTTGGTATTCCATGATTGGTTACTAAAAGGTTTAAAACAATTATGAATGTACTAGACTCATAGTCGCAACAACACAAACAAACAACATGTTTTAAACATATCTATACTTACTCATTGGTACTTTGGTAACAAGTGGGAATATATTGGCATATTTCTTTTACCTCAATATATGTAAAGACGGTAATCAATTTTGATTGAGAAAAAGTACCATGGATTTGTTTTATTATAGTCAATTCAAGAACAAGATAAAGAAAAGGAGAATCATAGTTTGTGTATTAAAACTTCATTAAATACTGCTACAATTATCAACTTACAACAATACCTAATCATAATCGGAATCAAGGGGCACACTAAATTCACAAATTTAGAAAATGTGGAAAGGAGGAACGTGCACCGCTCTACCCGCGCAAATTGTGGTAAAGAACGTGAATTCCTTGCTGAAATACTGGATCACCACCGACTTGGATGCCTCCTCCCCCCTCTCCCCAAACAACGTCAATATCCTGATACGCCACCAATGAAGGGACATTAAAAAGTGTAGACCAAGCAATAACAAAAAGGCTTATAGGGGGGGGGGGGCAATCGATAGCGTTCTTTAGTTCCACTCTCTATTGGCTACATTAATTATCGTAACTATTAGTGTTTACCTGAGTTATCTGCCACAGAGAAGGAACCCTTGAGCGCCCTTATGTATTGGTGAGATGTAGATGCCTGTCTCTGCTGCCAATCACTGAGCATTTGGTGAGTATCGAAGAGAGTCATCATGTTTTCACTGATAATTTCCACAGACCGAGTCTTTTGGCTATCATTAGGAATTATCATGCAGTGCTTCATTAAGACCTCGTTTATATGTTGTTCAAGAGCTTCCAATTCCTCTGTAGTTAGGTCCTTTACTTTAACCCCTGAAATGTAAGAAGAAAATAGATCAAACATCGCTTTTCCAAATGTCTTTGATTCACATTATGTTGTCATCACCGTCTATTTCACCGGATATGCTCAATGCGATGTCTGGAGACTAATGCATTTAGATATCAAGCAATACACATGGAGAAACATATCTCTCAAGAGGGCTTCGAGATTGGATTTTTGGCTTGTATCTAAACAAATGAAGGTAAAAACATTATGTACTGATATCCGTCCTGCTATCAGAACTGATGACAATGCTATAACACTTAAATTTTGTACCAAACAAAATGAATACCTGAATGAATAGTAATTGTAACAATAGTAACAAAATGAATAGTATTGGAAAATGAATACCGATATCTTAGATGATGTATATTACAAAATGAAAGTTTCCGTAAATATCTATTCCTTTTGTGAAGATGAATACCCTTCCTCACGAAAAAGGTGGGAAATGTTCAAGATTAGAATTCGTGAATTTTCACAACAATTCTGTAGAACAAAAGCACTCGATAGGAAAAATGATAAATTTTCATTAGACAAGAAATTGTGTGAACTTGAAAAACAAATAGATGTCAGTGTACCTGATAACGAAATACAAAAAGTGTATTCACAGAGTAAAACTATATGAGTTCGTTAGTTGTAACATAAAAATATGGATTGCTATGTACTTTCAATTCCTTATGATGTTATCATTACAAAAACAAATGAACAAACAAACAAACATAAAATGAGGTGTGTACACTATATGTTACAGGTGATATAACATGGAAAAGTCTTATAAACATATATAATGTTTCAATTAATTATTGACAAACACAATTAAGTTAGTACAATTTGCTATGTTCATTCATTAACATTCTAAAACAAATCCCTAGGACAATTACCCCCGAAGGACATTAACCCCCACTAATAAAAATTACACCCAAGGACAACCACCCCCGAGGACAATTACCTTCCCGGAAAATTACTTTTTAGGACTTAACTCCCCCCCCCCCCCCCCCTCGTGAAAAATTACCCCTAAGGACAATTACCCCCACCCGTCAAAAATACCAAATAGGACAATTACTCCCCCCCCCCACCCCCACCCCCCCCCCTCTTCCCGGTTCACTAAAGGGGAAGTCTACCCTAATAAAATTGTTTTTAATATAAAACATATATTTTTTTCTTCGGAGTGTAATTGTCCTCAATTGGGGGGGGGGGGGGGGGGGGTGAGGGGTGATTGAACAAGGGTGTAATTGTCAGGAGGTAATTGTTCTGGGGGGGGGGGTATTTGTTCCGATGGTAAATGGCCGGGGTTGATTGCCTAGTGAGTAATTGTCATAGAACCGTAAACTACATATACTTTTGAAAACTCCATTACTAGTAGGCCTACGTATACAGGTAAGGAGCTCTTAAGCATATGCTTTGTGATAAAGAGAAAACAGAGCTCTTAATAAGACATTGCGATGGCATATATGGTGTGTAGCATGTATTAATGATAATCCCATTAATGTTGTATTTTTCATAAGGAATCTCCTTTATTTTGCTAGGGGGGGGGGGGGTTCTCTGAATAATCAGCAAAGTGCACATTAAGACAAACGTTGAGTTATGAGCAATACGCACAGAAGGAATTATTGTCCTCAATATCTAGGACTACTACTACTACGACTACTACTACTACTACATATACTACTACTACCAGCCTGACTACTACTAATACTAGTACTACTACTACTACTACTACTACTACTACTACTACTACTAATACTACTACTTAATCTACTACTCCTGCTCCTACTACTACTACCATACTACTACTACTAGTATTTTGACTACATCGACTATTTCTTTCGTTACTGTTATTATCCTTTATATCATCATGACAAATGTCCAAAAATACAATCAAACTACTAATGAAACATCCAACCGTTAAATGATAAACAACTTCATTTTGATTCATGGATAAAGTTTGTTCGATTGATATTTACAAAACTTTCTCCATAACATATTTTACAACCTACGTTGAACTTGTTGTTGTTCTATGATCATGATTTCACGTGCTAGGTCTAAGAAGCCATGCTCTACGAGTTTATCATTAAGATCTCTGTGTTTCTTGGCTGTTGCTTTCATCATGGGATTCACCGATTTTAAGGCCTTAATAGGACCCCTTCTGCCGAAACTCCATTCTGCCACCCAGTCATAAATCTGCTTGACGATCTCATTGAACGGTGTAGTCGTGTGCCAGTGTCGCTTTCTCCTACTTAGTAGCTCCCCAAGGCTTCTAATTTCATCTGTATTCAGTCCTCGAACCATTTCTTCAATAAATTCGAGACTTGTCTGTTCATTGATGTATTTGCCTGACGGAAAGAAGACGATAAAGGCCACAATTAGAAGGTATTTTATGTTTTATCAGTATGTTTAGGCAATCAGCAACACATTCCCTAAGCATACATAGAAGGACGTTCCTTTTAATGTAGTTAAAGCTTCTACCAACACCAACATTGAGTAGGCAAGAAAGTATTCAGGAGTGGACTAAAGCTTGCCTACTAAATGATCAGGCTGGTAAAAGTTCAATGATATGGATACTTCAATCAACTAACGTTCTTCATTATATTTCTTTTATCATTATTTGTAACACTCATATCAATCTTATATCATGGATTCCTTGTATATTGCTATCTTCCATAATTTCAAATTATACTTTTCGATTTAATAAGCTCGTGATGTGATATTTAAAATGTGTATCCCACGATTGGCACTGAACCAGTATACTGAGCATAGTAGTGGTTCCATATATAGACATTGTATATAAATATTGATTTATTTTTAATTTTTTGTTGGGGGTCGGGAGGGGGGCTTTGTTTAGGCTTGGGTTCTTGCATTCATGTCCTACATTTTCCACTAAAATTCATTTGTAATCAAGATATTTCTGGGGGTTCGACCCTGCAACAACCCCCCTTCCCCCTCCCTCCAGTCTGCTACGGGCTGCACTATTTCATACAGAGATAATCTCTTTATATACCTGCAATGATTTCATCTGCGAGATCAGGCATCTGGATTATCCGTATGTCATGGGCTAAAGCTGCACGAAAGTTGAAAACTGTCGAACGTGGCTTCTCTTTCCATATCTTAAACAGCTTATAGACCGTTGATTGGTGTGAGGTATCGAGACGGTCAGCTATGTCTTGATTAGTCAGCTGCAACACATCTTGAAGTTCAACGGAGATTTTGATCCTTGGACCTGGAAGCATCCATGCATTTTTAATTTATGAAATCAGTGACACAATTACGGATTCGACTATCGACCGTGCTTTTTTCATAAGGTTTTTTTTTGTTGAGGACGGGGGGGGGGGGAGGTCTTGATAGGTTGCCTAAAGAGCCAAAATAAAAAATACAGGTTGAAAAATTTGTTTTCAAATGTTCAATGCTTCTTTTATAGACTTGACTGGTAATATGATGAACATGAAGGAGAAAACCATATCTGATTCATCGTATCTAAGGAAATTATATTAAAAGTATGGCACCAAACCATATTATATATCTTAGAAAACCTTTAGTACTTCAACTGGCAGATTCATACCTTGCTGAACACGTCTTCCTGCACGTTGATTGATAGCTTCTGAAATAGAACACAGCTCCCCATAGCTCATGTCGTACTCTTGAAAATCAAAACAGTAAAAAACGATGAACGGATTTCTTATTTGTTATACTTTTAACATAATATTTTTATTTAAACGATCTAAATGGAAATTTGTGCGACAAGTTAATTGCAACTGTACTATTATCAGCAATTAATGTGGATACCAATTCATGATAGACAGTTAGTAGCCACTTTCATGCTAAATTGCTAGGTGACCTGTCTTCTCCAGACATTGGCAAAACTTTCCATTTACTTCTATCTCTGGTTTCACTAAGATCAATCAATGTTCTTGACATTCAGATTCGATATAAATATATTCATACCAAACAATCCTGTAATAGCTACATTTGGATAGTACTGTTCCGGTGTCATATCGCAGAAGATAGATCGTTTAGAGTCCTGTAGATGGTGACCTTTCGTGGACGCATACAGTTCAGTGAGTAACTTGATGGTACCAAGCTCAAGGTGTGAAGGGTGAAACGCGGGTCGATATGATACCAGTTTGGTGGTATTGATATCTAGCTCTTTGGCGATAGGAAGAAGATCATGCATGAGCAGATTGAAAGCCAGATCAACGAGCTCAGCTTTGTAGATGTATTGCCCTCTTAAAGTTGGCAGCAAACCTGAGGATTATGAACAGACAACCATGTTCATGATTAGGACTATAAACAGGGGATAACAGGCCACGAATATTATGTTCCAAACATTTTCTTACTAGTGTTTTTTTTACAGTTTAACCTGAAGATGTATTTATAAGCCACACCGTTAATGAAATGATATTCTATATATATTGACATGAAAACAAATAAATTAGCACAGCCATTAAATTGCGGGCAATACTAATTTAGATTAGTATCACATTGACGCGAATCTTCATGAATATTTATACATTTTGTATAGATTGTCATTTATAATTATGAAGCAACATACACGAGACAATGCGACTGTGTCTCCTATATGCCTTAATTGCATGTTTCAGTCCGCAAATCCGACAAAGTGCCTCATTATTGCTCTTATTCTTATTCATGGCATTTCTAGTGCTCATAAAGGACCTAAAATTGCTATGAAGGTAAATTTAGGCCCCAAAATGTGTGCAATTTAGCCAATACGATCGTACCAATTCAGTTTCACTTTAAAAGATACGGTGACCGTTAATTAATTAATAACAACAATACATGGCCAGCTAGTTGTGTGCATCATAAAAATCACGAAAAAGCCAACACAAATCAAACATTGGCATTAGCTGGAATACAAGGTTTAAAGCCCCACTGACCTACTTGTAGCTACTTGCTCCCTCTATATAGAAAACTTCCCCAATCGGTGCCTGTTGGTCTCCCATGATTATCTTTTTCTGATGTTAGTTGATAGCTGAGTTAATGAGATAGCCACATGTCAGTGACCTCGCTGTGTGGTCTAATCCCTTCTGGCCCAGTAGTATTGACAGTCTTTAAGGCGCTACCTTGTTTTTTTCAACGGCTGGTTCAAATTATTGAATATTTGTGGGGCACTTCACATACTATAGTCTTTAAAGGATATTGTAGCTGTCTCTGAACCGATTTTGATCAAACAAAGATCATTTTGTCATTTAAATTGTATGATCTTTCAAAATTGAAAGTCAGTTTTTCATTATCTCACAAACAAAAATTGTGTAGCGCCCACTGCAACAAAGCTCAACTATCCCTTTAAGTGAAAGAAATGGATGAAATAATTCTTGAAATATCACGGTGAAAACAAAAAGCCTAAAATTATACGTCAACTATGACTATGATATTTGACCTTTGATCGGGTTATTAAAAAATCTAAACAGATCTCCTTCCTATGGCGATACATAGTGTCAACAAGTTTGAAGTTTATACCTCAAGTAGTTCTTAAAATATATTGCGATAACAGGACCAATACCTGAAATTTAAGAGATTGACCCCTATGACAATAGTTTTTAGAATTACCTACCCCATAATATAATAAGATTGTTTACTTTGACCTGACGATACGCACTGTCACCAAGTTTAAAATTCACACCTTTGTGGTTTACGAGTTATCGGGATAACGAGACTAGACGAGGCTCGTGACTGACTTATAGGTTTATAATCATAATTGCAGCATTAGCTAAATTCAGGATTTTGTTTCAGAATCTGAGACAAATATGCCCAATCCCTTTAATAGGGCTTTTATAGATCAAAGTAAAGAATTCGATAAATCAGACCACACCATTTTATTGAAAAATGTTATATTCTTATCCTATTCGTGGAGCTACTTTAGAATGGTTTGAAAGTTATTTAGAAAATAGAGCCCAATTTGTACAAATAAATAAAGATAAGTCTAATACCGAAATATTTAAATGTAGAGTTCCTCACGGATCCATCCTTTGAACCTGTTTCATTTATTATTTATGTTAATGACATGTGCAATGTTTCTGATAAAATGAAGTTTTTTTATTTGCTAATGACGCAAGCGCTTTTATGTCTTATTGTGATGTCCAGGTTTAACGAGATGTTTTTAAGCAAGAAATTTTGAAACTTTCAAATTGTTGTTTGTATAATAAGTTGGGTTTTAGATTATGATTAACTAAGTATTTGGTTTTTAGAAATAAAAAAAATTGATTTTCACGACATTCATTTACGAGTAAATAAACATAAATTTGAACGTGTAATCTAAAGTTTTTAGGTACTGTAATTAATCATAAACTGAAGTGGTATGAGCATACAAATGTGATGTGTAATAAAAAAGCAAAAAATATTGATAGTTGATATGAAGTTCCTTTTTATCCCCGAAACAAATTAATGTTAATAACACCATATTTTAATTACTGTATAGTTACATGGGCAACGTTTTATAAAAATGATATGTTAAGGTTACTTAAGCATCAAAGGAAAGCAATACGCATTATAGCTCATCGTCAATATTATGCTCGCTGTTATCCTTTATTTTGTAAACTTTGAATGTTAATTGTAATCGATATGCGTTATTTTTATATTGCATTTTTCATGTTTGTTATGTTCTAATAGTCATTTGCCTACTTTTATATCAACGTGTTTTAACTTCAATTGTGACGAGCATAATTTTAAAACTAGAAATGCCCTAAATTATCACCTCCCCAAAATAAGAACGACATGTATGAAAAATTCACTATTTTTTTAAAGGACCATCGGTTTGGAATAGTATGCGTCAGGAAATTAAAAAAATGTAAAACTCTCAATCTTTTCGAAATCAAATATAACACATTTCCGTTCAATAAGTATAATGATCAGCATTAATAGTATGGGCATCTTTGACACTTTTTTCGAGTGAACTTGTTACACTCTCTTGCTAGTGTTTTTTTTACTCTGATTGTACATGAATGATAGTATGAATTGAATTGATTCGTTCATTTCTTAATGTATTTTCAATGTATTTCTGGTTTGGTCCAAAGTCATACAACATGGATATTTGGCTTGCTCACATGTAAACACAAATTAAGTCTCAGACAAAGTAATTACAGATTTTGACCTCTATGACCATTGACCTTTGACCTACATAGCCCATAATCTAGTGAAATCGTTTTCATATGAAGATACACACTGTCATCAAGTATGAAGTTCATACATTTAGAGGTTCTTGAGATATCGCGATAACAAGAAAGCGGGACGGACGGAAGGACATATACAATTATATGTAGATCCATTTGGTAAGAAAATACCTCCGAGGTTGTTCGATTCCAAGACTGAAGAAAGTTGCTTGAATTTTTCCGCTGAAGATGTATTTGTCGCCTTGTCTCTCCATTCACATAGACTGTCAAACCTTCTCCCTTCATATTTAGCATCTTTATATCGGTTGGGAATTTCTAGTTTCTTGTAGATTTCCTCCATTGATTCTTGGGTAAGATGACTTGAGATCGATTTGAGTTCCTCATTAGACGGCCAGATGTTTTCTAGGACAGGGCATAACCATTGTTATTTGAAAAATGTAAAAATTATACATGAGACTGTTGAATTAGAACATCGAACACTCAACTTTAGTAAAAAGATATGTGTATTAAAACCAGATGTTCGATTTCAAAACAATATTATACGGGCACTTTATCAGGGGCGTAGCGCTCTGGGCAAACAACGCAACTGTGGTATGTTATGATGCCACATCTGTAACAACAAATTTCAAACAATTATAAATGTAGACTCATAGTCGCACACAAAAAATACAATGACAACTATTTACACTAACGTAAACTTTAGTAATAAGTGGGGATGAAATATCTTTGATTATTTATATTATTTACAGCCGGTAATCAATTTTTAACCAGATGGAAAATACCATGTTTTTTTTTGTTATAGACATTCCAAGAAAATAATTAAAAAATAAAGGATCACGTAGTTTCGAAACGTCATTAAATGCTGCTACAATTAATGACCTATAATAATATAATATCAAGAGGGGGCATTTTAAATTTACGAATTAGGAAGATATGGAAAGGAGAAACGTGCATCGCTCTATCCGCGCAGATTAGATTCAAGAACGTGATTTCCTTGCTGAAATACCGGATCACCACTGACTCGGATGCCATCTCTCCCCCCCCCCCCTCCCTCCCAACGACGTCAATGTTCAGATACGCCAATAATGAAGAGACATTAAAGCTAAATAGACGATAGGCCAGGCAATGCCAAATGGGCCGATTGTTCTTTACGGGAGAGGGGGAGTCGGGCATTTGATAGTGTTCTTCAGCTCCACTCTCTACTGGCAACATTACTTATCGTTACTATTATAAGTGTTACCTTTCTTATTTGCGTCAGAGGAGGCACTTCGAATCGCCCTAAGGTATTGATCATATGTAAATGTCTGTCTTTGCTGCCAATCAGTGAGCATCTGGTGACTGTCGAAGAGGGCCGTTCTGTTTTCACGTATTATTGTTTGAAACTTAACAGATTCTGTTCCAGTAGCTTTACAAATCCTAAGGTGTTGATTCAGCAATACGCGCCCCAAGCGTCGTTCAATGTCTTTCCATTGCTCTTCAGTTAGGTTTGTCACAACGGAATCTGAAATTCAATGTGAAAAATGATTGAAAATCGGTGTTCCAAAATGATTCACATCATTTGTTCAGTATCGTTGACATAAATACCAAGATAAATTTCATTGATTGATTAAAGAGATGTTTTCCCAGAATAGATGTTCTTAAAGATTACATTGGTGTTTAATAACAACAACTGCTTTAACATTCACATTACATGGCATAGAAAGTCCTTAAAAACCCTGTAAAATAGATGATATCATTCTTTCAAACAAACTTTGGTTGAAAATGTATAATAGCCGAGTAAGGATGAAAGGAAGATGAGAACTTTGTAATCGTAATTGAAACACGTTTTTTTTTTATTTGCATTGTATTTATCCTGTGAAATTTCGTTTAGTTTGATGGTAGTTTGCCTGTCCAAATGGCCCATCTCTCCACCCAGTTGTTTACCAGTGATTTATTCCTTGAAATGCAATGTGAGTTCATTACGCATGCCAGATCCAAAGCCAGGGTGATAACATCCAAACTTCTTTGGAAGTGCTAAACACAGATACAAGAGCTGTTATTATTATTTAATTTATTATGATCTACATCATCAACACTTTCTTTATCCATTCCCCCGAAATGCGATTCATTCACGATAGCTCAGGATTAGCTTACAGTCATACTTAAATCATGAGTTTTGTTAATTTGTGTGTAACTTTACCTCCCGGTTCCTGGTGTGAATTACTTCGTGGGACGGAAGAATAGTTAACAGGTAGGACGGTGGGGTAGCTAACTGGAAGAAAAAAATATACGTGTATATTGTACATTAGGACAGTGTAATGTAATGTCAGCACTTGGTGCATTTTGAAACAATTTTCACGCATCAAAATATGCACAATTGCACCTTTGTTGTTATTTTACATTGCTAGTTATCAACAGTTATCAACAAAAATGAGAAGCGATTTGTTGGTGTTTCACAAAGCTTTAAAATGTGTCTTTTTATTTTCCAATTTCTTGCATTTTGTACCATTAAACGTATCATGCTACCTAATCACTTACATTGTTTTTTTCTCCAAATGAAATAGGCCACTGAAGGGATGAGTACCAATGCAGCACACACTGAACAAATCAAAAGATAAGAAAATAACAAAGAGTATCACATAACCATTGCAACAAGGTCGCATGATATAAAGCGCTTAAGATATCACAATGACCTTCTGGTCATAATCCTTGATAACAGACAAAAGACTTGTTCTTTAAAATCTTAATAAAGTAATGTTAATTCATCAAAATCTGATTCTATAAACTGATCACTCTGTTAGCATTTCTAAAGTAAAATTGAAAAGAAGATTTAAAAACGAATTTTCGCTTATCAGTGTATGTACACATGTTAAAGATGCTGTTATCTGGTAGGCATAACCATGTAGCCCTTGTAGGATGCCATGGTACAAGAGTTGTATACATTGTTTATATGTATACATGATTAGTTAGTTTGCTTTTATATAATAAACATATGGTATGCCATCTTGATATTTTGTCGAATTCCTGGGTATCATTTTCTCTATTGGAATGTTCTTAAATCCCCTTTTAAGTGTTGGGAGCTCCAGACTGACCAACAATTTGATGGAAAAAGGTTGGGTGACATCCAAAAATAAGTTTATTTCCTGTTCATGTGCAGGGTTGCTAAATTGTATCAAAGTGTGAGAAAGGACGTCATTTAAGACACGCTTCTGGAAAGATTCTCCCCCCAAAATGTGTGTGAAGACAAATATTGAAAATAGAATACATTTGGGTTTTCTGTATTACGCAGAAAACCTAAATTTTGTATTCATTCAGCGATATTTGACTTTAAGCACATTTTTTTGACAATCTTTGCTGAATTGTGTCTTATGTGACATCTTCGTTCACATTATGATTTAATTTAAGTGAAACTTTGCCATAACATTTGTTGAGCTCCCCAAACTTTAGAGCGCTTTAAGCTTTCGCTCTGGACTGCTTTTCATCTTCCGGATAGTTTCCTCCAGGCCCGTATCAAGGTTACTGGTTTCTGAATTAGCCTGTTCCCAATGGTTTCATGTTTACACGTTACATATACATTTTGATTATTTCCTTGATTTCTCCAATTTGTCTACTAATTGATGTAACTTACAAACTAAGACTATCACCAGAGTTGATTTCACCGGTTCTTTGCCATGGAGTAGGACAGATGTGGATTTATTTTCGTTAGTTCCTTGAGTATTGGAAGCCACACATGTATACAGTTCTTTGTTACCACCGGTTGCAATAGTAATGGTTTTGTTTTTCGTCCCGTCTGTGTTATTCAATTCTCTTGTATCTGATGGCTCAAGTACACTGGATCCATATAGAAAGACAATATTGATAGAGGGGTAGTACTTCACCGCTTGGCATGTTAGAGTCATTCCTGATTTTACGACGAGGGTGCAGATGTTTGAGTCGTATTGGTCAGCATTTAGACATTCCTGGATGGTTGGAAATGGTTCCAGAGGCTGGGCTAAGTTTGAAATATAAACAAACAAACAATGGTTTGTCACATTGTCCTTTAACATTTCCTGTCAAGTAATAAACTAACGAATCAATAAAGTAAATTATCAATGAACGTTGTAATAAGTTAAATGGAGGTTTTTAGGGTTTAGTGTAAATGAACTTGAAAGAGATCCCTCCCCTATTCGCTGATATCGACAACCCACAACTGGTGCCATATGTAAACAATTGTCAGTTTTAAATATATATATAGTTGATATACAAATGATAATAATAAAGGTAGATACTTAAAACCGATTACGGATGAATATACATGGATTATTCCCTGAACAAAACTAACAACTCTGATTATTTCTTTTTTCTTCTCTTATGGCTAATCAAAGAACATTTAATATTAAAATGTGATACTTAAAAACGCTGAGGAATAAAAATATATGGACTTTTCCCTGTAATAAATTAACAACTTTGATTAAGTTTTTTCTTTTTTCTTTCTTATTGCTTATCAAAAAGCATTTAATATTAAAATTTGTACCCTAATTCTTACCATTCATTTTATCATTCTTGTGTTTCAATTGCTATTCGGCAGGTGATAAATACTTACCAATCACATTGACAAATGTGTGACTTCTAAAGGATATCCCAGTATCATCGGTCACCTGACAAATATATATACCTTCGTGGTGGACCTGTACCTCTCTGATGACCAGCGAGTAATCTTGGGTGATGTTGTACGTGCCCTTTTCAAATCCAGTGCCACTACGTTCAGTAACATTGTTGTTGTTTTCAATTACAACCAGGCTTTCATTTGCTGACGAGGTAGATCCCTTCTTCCAAGAGACTCTTCTGGCCTTGATTCGAACAGTGCATTGCAGGATACCATATGTAGCTTGACGCAGCTGTAGAGTGGCTTGTGGATTAGTTGTGATTGCAGTATCTGAAGTAAACAACGATAATAGCCACTTCAAAATGTAGAAAAAATGCTACTAACGATCATTAATAAAATACGTATGAAACTGACTTTACCCATAATCACGATAATTTAGAAGTAGCCATTTAAAAGCTTTATATTTATTTGATGTCTAGCTAGCTATAATAATATAAAGTTATTGACTGGCAGGGGGGTGTAACATTATTTGGACCGCTGAAGGGAGTTATATTTCCCAAGTGGTTGTATATGGACACGAGGGAAATATAATTCCCTTCAGGTCCAAAGAATGTTATATACCCCCTGCCAGTCAATAACTGTTATATTAGATAGCCTTGGTTTGGTTTTTTTTTTTTTTTTGGGGGGGGGGGGGGGGGTCCATTTTTTTTGCCCGAATTTGTTTAAATTTTTTTCTGTGCAAAAAAAAAAAAAAAATATGGAAAAATAATCTGTTGAGATAATTCAAGGAAGAAAGAAAAAACCTTAAACAAACAAAAAAAAAATTCTCAATTTTTTTTTTTTTTTTAAATTACCCCAAAAAAGCGTTTTTCGGGAAAAAAAAAAATTATACAAATTTTTTTACCCCAAAAAAGCATTTTTCGGGAAAAAAAGAGATAGTGGAAAAATAAATTTCAAGGGGAAAAAAAATTCATGAAAAAAAAATATTGAAAAAAAAATGACCCTCAGTAATGGTGTAATATGTGTAATTGGTGACATACAGTCCTCAAGAGGGCGACATGCATTGATTAAAAATATATTCATTTCACCGGCCGGTAAAATATAACCAACCAGGAAAATATAACAATTTGGATCCTCGCAATTGATATCATGTGACGAGCTCTGGACCAATCACATCTCGGTATCTGTCTAAGCTATCTAATATCTTGAAATATTCCACAACGATAGTTAAATTAGGGATATATCCGTGTCGTTTCATGAATGTATTAGATGCCCAGAAGGCATATTTTGAAACTGTAAAAAACTGCAGTTTGTAGACTGTAAGGTTTAAAGGTGAAATTCAAAGAAAATCACAAATATGTCAACTAATGTATCACTAGAAACTGGTAAGCTAACAGATGGCCATCGTACAAGTTTTAGGTCAACTAAATATCGGGTGATTTATAAAAATAAAAAAAAACCGACCTTCATAGCAGCTGGGATATACAAGAGATTCGCCGGAAAATAACGATGTTTTAATGACGTCACTATATGGACCAAATCTGCCCAAGCAGACGACATCCCATAAATAATGAACATAATTGCAAAGCTATTGTTTGTCAAATTATGAGTTTAGTGTATATAAATGTAATGGCATGTCAAACCATTCAAAAGGGGATATGACCCGATTATGATAACTAAAATCTTTTTCTTGTAAATACACAGGGTAGGGGTTAATTAACAATCAAAGAAACCAGACTTTCAAATTGAAAAATCCCCGGAATGATTTAAGGACGGCATTTGTTCCCTCTTGAAACGCCGAACATACCGCGGTTTGTGCGGCTGAATATACAATGGCGTCTTATTTTGTTTACTAGCGACAGATAAGATGAAAACACAGGCACTAAAAATGTGTGAGATGTCATGGGACATCGTCTGCTTGTGCAAATCATGTCCATACTGTGATCTCACACATCTCAGCAACGTCAGGTGCTATGCCGGGGCTGTATTTAAGCGTTTTGTAATTTATAATAATCATTATTTCAAATGTTTCCAAGCATTGAATTTGTATAACCTTGTCGAATCAAAGTTTCTACTTTGCAATAATGAAAATAAAGTTAGTTTTTAAAATCAATGAATATCTACTTTAAGAATGTCAAACTTATTTCAAGTTATTTTTTAAAAAATAATCTAAATAGTTTGTGTAACATATTGTTTTGTATCAAATCACAAGCTCAGTATATAGGAGGAGTCACTTTATGTGAAAGATGTTGTAGAAGAAAAGGGGTGACGGAAAAGCTTTGTCAAGGAGCTGTAACAAACAATGTTTAAACGAAGAGTAGGAATATACAGATTGGGAAAAGGGAAATCAGCACGTTTCGATACCATACATGTTGTTTAGGAAATGCCATGAAGCCTATATACCTCAAAATAGTAGACTTTCAGTCGTATAGATTTACAATGTATTAACATTAGTTTGAAGGAGGTTATATATTTTTGTTTAATCACTACTGATCAAAAGTGTAAATTATGGTTAACTTTTATACCTGGTAGGCCTACAATAATTATAAAATGATACATTTTCATCTAAATAACCTACCTACAACTAAAATATCAGTGTAGTTTTTCATCAGAGGTCCCTTGTAGTTATTAACTATGCAGTATGTTCTTCCAGCATCTGCCATTGAGACATTGTTGATGATCAAGGAATAATTTTCGTCAACGTCACAACTTCCATCATCGTATCTTGGACCTGATAGTTCACCATCCTTCCATACTACCATGGGGCTTAGATGGTCAGGGGTCAGACCTTTTTTCCAGTAGATTTCAAATGGTTTTCCGTAAAAGCGACATGTTAGAATCCCTTGCACTCCTCTGATCAGTGTCTTCTGGACTTCGGTGTAAACCAGACCATCTGGAACTACCTGGGATGATGTAAGACCTGCATCAAACAAAAAAAGTAACATATCCGGTCGTTGTGGATCAAATCCTTTTTTCATGATTTCATAAAACCAAAACATATCACAGTATGATGAATCTTTAGGCCTTGCCTGTAGTATTATTATTAATAATAATAATAGTTCAGTTCTTGTATAGCGCACAATATGTTATGAAAAAACATGCGCTTCCAAAGAGCTTTGGAGATTATTACCCTAGCTTTAGCTCCGACAGCCTTATCAGCGCACAGTGCATTTCAAGAAATAATCATACCAGGTACCCATTTACCTCACCTGGGTTGAGTGTGGCACTTGTAGATCAATGTCTTGTCGAAGGACATAAGTGCCGCCGCGGAACTCGAACCGCGGACCTTGTGATCGACAGTCCTGTGACGTATCCACTCGACCACAACACGTCTCTTTAGTGAGTATTTCATATATTTTAGAGTGCAAGATGAGTTTACATCTCTACTCTTCGAGTTGTGATG
This sequence comes from Strongylocentrotus purpuratus, assembly GCF_000002235.5. Classification (NCBI taxonomy): domain Eukaryota; kingdom Metazoa; phylum Echinodermata; class Echinoidea; order Camarodonta; family Strongylocentrotidae; genus Strongylocentrotus; species Strongylocentrotus purpuratus. Next base: position 18,751,291 of record NW_022145609.1, read on the forward strand.
TATTCCCCCACACCTCTCCCAAACAAATACATGTGTTCATGCCTCACTTTGTATATGCATGATCAGATAAATCCGTATAAAAAACATACAAAACAAGCAAATGGAATTAACATAAAATGCCTGATCACAAATTTGTTCACTGATTGCACTTTTTTTCACATTCTTCAACAGTTGGTAAAGTTTAATTTAAAGTGAGCCTATAACTTCAGACCGAAGTCTCCTTGAGAACTTTTGAATTGCCTACTAAAAACGCTTAGACACTACATGATAAATTTGGGAGAAAGTTAATGAGTTAAAAACAAACGGCAAGGGAAAAGCAAGTTTGCCCGAATAAAGCCTTTGAGACAGACGACATACGGGCGCCATACGCGACCAACAGCCCACAGTCTGTCAAACCTCCTGAATATCTAAATTGTCCGAAGACCCAAAGAGACCAATATGTCTGTTATGGTCGATGACGTGGGCTTTCCAACAACTTATTTGTTCAGAAGGATCGCAAGACCAACCTAGTCGGCCTCTTGGAAATGTTGGTCACTTTCACTGACGGTATACCAAAGGATCTCGATCTTATGGGCTGTTGATCTACCGGGATGACCGGGTTTACCTCTACTCTCAGAGTGTGCTACTTCAATATATAGCAGGAGTTGTAGTTTTTCCTTTGGCCCCGTCTTCATTTAAACCGAACGAATTATTGAATTAACAATGAAGTTGTATAGATTTTAATTCCCGAAAGCCATTTCATACAAAATACAAAAACCTAGCTATCACTTACCAGGTGCCACACAGATAACGATGAATAATCCCACAACCAGTGCTATTTTAACCGCCATTTTTAGCAATTTGTCTATAGAACAATTAATGATACTAACTCGCGTCGATATTTGCTCGGCGGCGTCGCTTTTAAGTACTGTGGGGTAGGATAGGGAATATCACACCCCTCGTAAAGTCCATATAAACATTCGTCGGAAAGTTGAAATAAGGGGGGGGGGGTATACTGCTTTTTAAATTTGTTTACTGACAGATTGGCGAATCCGTGCTTCTTAAGAAAGAGGCTGGGTTTAAATGATAATTGTAGTATAAAAATCGATTTACTGTCAATCATAAGATAAAATGTCTAAAATCTAATAATCCCCAATAGTGATGCCATTAAAAACAATATTGCACCTATCTGTGACACTGAAATAAGCGTAAGTTAATAAGATAAAAAGGAAAAATGATTTATTGACGGTATCTCTTTTATATTTTACAGGACCCTTGGGGGTGTTTAACAAATATCCTAAGTCAAATTTAACTCTAAGTTGGACTTAACAATTATGAAAAGCCGTTAGAATCTATGAAAATGTTTTGTAAAAGTTATTTTAAAGGTATAACATGGTGATTCAATTAATTCATGATTTCTATTACCAAGTAGATTTCAGGGTCTTGATGTGGAATTTATAAGAAGTCAAAAATATTTGAATTTCACTATTTAATATATTTTATTTTAAGGCTACAAATAGCTCTCCATAATTTTTAAGTCCAACCTAGAGTTAAGTTCAACTTAAAATCTTTGTGAAACATCCCCCTGGGCAAATAGCCTATACACCTCCCCTGCCAACACAGACATACGTACACCCCTACAAACTGTTCAGAAACGCCTCTATTTATGACTATACCTGACTATACCTGGCATAAAATTGCTTGATTTCAGTCTGATGTTTACTTATATATATTTGATATCATAAAAATGTATCATTAATACCACGTGAGGCATGATCAAAGTCCGTAATCTGACCCAGTGACGTAGCTATGGAAGAAGGGACACAGAGACAATGGCTCCCCCCAAAAGGTCAAAACGCCGCTCTTTAACGATTAATATATTATTTGACTCGGTACCGTTGGGACAACATGATAAATCTTAAATAAAATCTGTTGTACGAGGTCCATTAGACGATTATCAAAAAATGCTTTCGGATGATCCGCTCTGCGTCCTTGATGTATCGTACAGCAGGGAACAAATGGAAATGGAGATAGGGGTGAAAGCTGGAAAGAGACTGAATAAGAGTATGCATGTATGTCTGGTTACTTTAAAATGTGAAATCTTCCCACTCTAAAGGGGCAATGGATATATTCCCCGGCTCAGTCAATCTTCCCCCTCATAGTTTGACCATGAAGTAAAGCGTTTTTCAACATGGCACCGCGAAATTATTTTAGGTACTTATATTTAAATATTGTTTTGGAATAACGTCATTTCCATGAAAACCGAGTATCAGAAACTACAAGATGCCAAATTATTTATGACTATGGGGTATTTTGATGAGGAAATACCATTTCAGAAATAGTAAAAGTGTATTATTCCTCCCTCGCAAAATTTAAAAACAGGATAGTTTTAGACAGTGAGGTCCATGCATATCCCCATGTGATGACGACATGACGATATTCGGGCACCTCGTCGCCCGAATATTGTTATGATTCTAGCAGCACATGTGTTCATGCCTCACTTTGTATATGCATGATCAGATAAATCCGTATAAAAAACATACAAAACAAGCAAACGGAATTAACATAAAAGGCCTGATCACAAATTTGTTCACTGATTGCACTTTTTTTGACATTCTTCAACAGTTGGTAAAGTTTAATTTAAAGTGAGCCTAAAACTGTGACTTCAGAACGAAGTTTAAAATTGCAAATAAAAACGCTAAAACAGTACATGATAAATTTGGGAGAAAGTTAATGAGTTAAAAAAAAAACGGCAAGGGAAAAGCAAGTTTGCCCGAATAAAGCCTTTGAGACAGACGACATACGGGCGCCATACGCGACCAACAGCCCACAGTCTGTCAAACCTCCTGAATATTTAAATTGTCCGAAGACCCAAAGAGACCAATATGTCTGTTATGGTCGATGACGTGGGCTTTCCAACAACTTATTTGTTCAGAAGGATCGCAAGACCAACCTAGTCGGCCTCTTGGAAATGTTGGTCACTTTCACTGACGGTATACCAAAGGATCTGGATCTTATGGGCTGTTGATCTACCGGGATGACCGGGTTTACCTCTACTCTCAGAGTGTGCTACTTCAATATATAGCAGGAGTTGTAGTTTTTCCTTTGGCCCCGTCTTCATTTAAACCGAACGAATCATTGAATTAACAATAAAGTTGTATAGATTTTAATTCCCGAAAGCCATTTCATACAAAATACAAAAACCTAGCTATCACTTACCAGGTGCCACACAGATAACGATGAATAATTCCACAACCAGTGCTATTTTAACCGCCATTTTTAGCAAAATTGTCTATAGAACAATTAATGATACTAACTCGCGTCGAAATTTGCTCAGCGGCGTCGCTTTTAAGTACTGTGGGGGTAGGATAGGGAATATCACACCCCTCGTAAAGTCCATATAAACATTTGTCGGAAAGTTGAAATAAGGGGGGGGGGGGTATACTGCTTTTTAAATTTGTTTACTGACAGATTGGCGAATCCGTGCTTCTTAAGAAAGAGGCTGGGTTTAAACGATAATTGTAGTATAAAAATCTATTTATTGTCAATCATAAGAATACAATGTCTAAAATCTAATTATCCCCAATAGTGATGCCATTAAAAACATTATTGCACCCATCTGTGACACTAAAATAAGCGTAAGTTAATGATAAAAAGGAAAAATGATTTATTGACGGTATCTCTTTTATATTTTACAGGGCCCTGGCATATGGAAACGTTTGCTTGTAGTTGTCTCATAAAAGAATTTGACCACGAACTGACTCCCACACTGTGTTGAGTGCTCAGGGGTCACAGGCCACTTGCTTCATCGGGCAGGTAGTTCCATTATGTGAATGGGTAAATTAACTATTACAAAATGAGGGGACACATTACATTGTACAATAGGGACACACATTGTTTTTATTGTGCAGAACATACTCTTTTATTGACTTACTTATTACATGAAACTATAAAACCAAAATGCATTTTGTATTCTAACAATTGGAGTACAAAGAATAATAACAGGTGAATGAAATGCATAAACACCACAAACACCTGGGGAGGAAGCATTAATAAATTTGAATAGTTCGTAAACGACTCCGATGAAACTATAAAACCAAAATGAAATTTGCGTTCTGGCAATTGGAGTACAAAGAATGATAGCAGGTGAATGAAATGCTTCAACAGCAACACAAACACCTGGGAAGCTAGGAAGCATCCATAAGTTTGAATAATTTAGTTGATAAACGACTCCGCATGTGGACGTTTGTTGGAGCAGAAAGCAGCGGATTCTTAACAACACGAACCCATTTAACAGAATGTCGGAACGAAAATTAAATTTGGCGCGGTTGGAAAATGCATCTGTCTACCCTGCGACTTTAATGATACGATCCAGTAAATTAAAACAGTATAATGGCTCTTATTTTAAAATTACTCATTAAATAAAACCCAAAACTTCAGTGATATCAGAAAAAATATGTTATATCTTACTAATAATTAAAAAAAGATGTATAATCATTGTGAAAGTGTCGCATTTTACGATAAAAGACACCGATTTAGCGAAGATGACGTCATTAGTACGCTTGCATCAGGGAATTCAAGGTCAAAAGGTCAGTTCAGACGCTGATAAGTTATTGGTCGAGCCTTTTTGTTTCCTTTATTCCGACAAAATTATACAATCATTCAAAACAAGTTTGATACCAGAAGAAAGCTAACGATTAGTATTTTCATTAACCGCTTGCCCCAAAGTCTCTTGACCACAGTGAAACGAGTGAGAGCTTGCGAGAGCGGCCAAAGTGTGATTGAAACTCGCTATTTGCTCTTCTCCAACGCAAAAAGAGACGACATTGTGCTGGATAAATATATTTTTTCCGACAAAAGTACAGAAAATTTGCATATGGTCTTTTTATATTTTACTTTATGAAATGTTACCGGAGTGACTTCTGGGCGCCCCAATGCTGGAAAGAAACGCACATTTGAGAAAACTTCACTTTTTCATGGCAAAATGCTTATTTGTTCTATGCACGCAAGTCAGATTGAGCGGATGATACAACGTTTCCATATGGGGTGTTTAACAAATATCCTAAGTCAAATTTAACTCTAAGTTGGACTAAACAATTATGAAAAGCCGTTAGAATCTATGAAAATGTTTTGTAAAAGTTATTTTTAAAGGTATAACATGGTGATTCAATTCATTCATGATTTCTATTACCAAGGAGATTTCAGGGTCTTGATGTGGAATTTATAAGAAGTCAAAAATATTTGAATTTTCACTATTTAATATATTTTATTTTAAGGCTACAAATAGCTCTCCATAATTTTTAAGTACCAACCTAGAGTTAAGTTCAACTTAAAATCTTTGTGAAACATCCCCCTGGGCAAATAGCCTATACACCTCCCCTGCCCACACAGACATACGTACACCCCTACAAACTGTTCAGAAACGCCTCTATTTATGACTATACCTGGCATAAAATTGCTTGATTTCAGTCTGATGTTTACTTATATATATTTGATATCATAAAAATATATCATTAATACCACGTGAGGCATGATCAAAGTCCGTAATCTGACCCAGTGACGTAGCTATGAAAGAAGGGACACAGAGACAATGGCTCCCCTCAAAAGGTCAAAACGACGCTCTTTAACGATTAATATATTATTTGACTCGGTACCGTTGGGACAACATGATAAATCTTAAATAAAATCTGTTGTACGAGGTCCATTAAACGATTATCAAAAAATGTTAAGGGATGATCCGATCTGCGTCCTTGATGTATCGTACAGCAGGGAACAAATGGAAATGGGAACGAAATGTAAAATCTTCCCACTCTAAAGGGGCAAAGGATATATTCCCCGGCTCAGTCAATCTTTCCCCTCATAGTTTGACCATGAAGTAAAGCGTTTTTCAACAGGGCGCCACGAAATTATTTTAGGTACTTATATTTAAATATTGTTTTGGAATAACGTCATTTCCATGAAAACCGAGCATCAGAAACTACAAGATGCCAAATTATTTATGACTATGGGGTATTTTGATGAGGAAATATCATTTCAGAAATAGTAAAAGTGTAATATTCCTCGCTCGCAAAATTTAAAAACAGGATAGTTTTAGACAATGAGGTCCATGCATATCCCCTATGATGATGATATGACGATATTCGGGCACCTCGTCGCCCGAATATTGTTATGATTCTAGCAGCACATTCAGTACATAACATACTGTATATATGCCTAAATGAGTAATAACTTCCAACTGTATAATATACTCATTCATGTTTCTGTGATCGTTAGTAACTAAACGTATATATCTTTTGTTATGCATTTGTAATAATTTGTAACGAGATGTAAACATGAGAAGGGTTATGTTTATCATACATTTCAGCATATCACCCGAATAATAATTGTAATTTGATTTGTATGTTGCACGAGAAATGTATTCAATTCAATCTCTTATTGAAGCTACATTTACATTTCGCTAGTTCGCAATATTTGAGATCCGGATTTGGAGGTAGGAGGCCCTCAAGGCCCTAACGCGAAAATGTGCCAGTATACGTCTCCGTATATACTGTATACGAGGGATGTAAAACACATCCTATTTGATGAATGGTGGATTTCGGTGACGCGAAACTCCATAAAGGATGCCGTGACTATACAAAAAACGCTGATCTAGCATATATATACTAAAGACTGGTGAACCCCTCTCTCATGACTGAGCCCAGGCTACGCCATTGTCCTGAGTGTGCATAATTTTATGACATTATGGCATCGGCAAGCATGACTTTGAACTGTGGTTGGCATTTCCAAACTAATTTCTGTCCAGTTTAAATATTTACCGATCTAATGTATTCACGGTCTTTGTAAAATCGGATAAAAGGCCATTACCTGGCTGGGTGATTTGTTCCCCTATTCTTTGCTGTGCAATTTCATCACAAAAAAGACAAATTTGTTGATGCGTATGAATTTGTCGTTGTTGAATGGAGCAGCCCCTGTCATTGGCGGATCCAGAATATTAAGACAGAGGGGGGGGGGGGGGGGGGGGTATAAACTACGGATTCATACTAACCACGTATATGATTTTCAATATAACATCATCACCTTTAAAATCTTGTTTGACGTGTATTATAGTTCATACTTTTTTCAGTAAGATAAGCACAAATTTGAAATCTCGTTAAAGATTATGACTGACGCGACAGAAGTAAAAGTCGAAGAGGGAGGGAGTGTTCGACGAGAAGGCTGTTGCCATCTAAAAGTCGTGCTTTTTAATCACCATCCGAGCCATTCTGCAATTATCAGACAGCGATGTCGCCTACGTTAAGATTTTGGATTTAAGTCAATTAATTTTCATAATGGGATTGCACTGTAAATATAATACATTCGTACAATTATTATTTGTGCGTGAAAAAAATTCCCGGTCGCCAAGACATATACCAACAGGAGATATTAAATCAACTAAAATAGATTTCCGACCTTAATATTGAACCGTGACATCAATAAGATTATTTTACTAAGTCCACAAATCAGACTCAGGTAATGCACAGTCTCATGAAGATGCTCTATCAGAATGGAGCCTGTGAATGCAATGAAACTTTACTTTTCTTCTCGATTGCATCCACATGAAGAAATGTTCAATGCTTCGTATATTAGCACTTTAATCCCCCTCTCTCTCTCTCTTTCCCTCTCCCTCTCTCTCTTTCTCTCTATCTCTCTCTCCCTCAATCCCTCTCACCCTCTCTCTCTCTCTCTCTCTCTTTCTCTCTCTCTCTCTCTATCTCTTTCGTTCTCCATAAGTATGTTTTGTCCTGTTTTGTAACGTGGGAAATATTTCTCTCAAAATAAGATGATTGTTATCATCGTTTCGGCGGGAACATGCAGCGCTGGGAATAATGATTGTGATAAACTACAATTTTCCAACAATATTCAGATGAAATTAAGCACATCGTACCTTGAACCGTCCGTCATTATTCATAATCCATATGCAATAATAATCAGGGATGTGGCTTTGCCATACGTTAGAGACTGAGACATATTGGAAATTAGAAAGTTTAATTATTAATGGTATCATTCTTTTAGCTACAAAAGTTGCAAATTCGCTTCCAAACAATTATGAATCTGTTATATATCACATGTTTTTGCTATAGTCTTTTGTCTAGCGTAAATGTTACATTCTGAGCCTGTTGTTGATATATTTAAGCTCAATGTCAGCTTCAATCCATGAATTATATTATTAATAAATGCATTTCCTTTCGATATTATTTAGTTCTAAAGCTTTAATAATACAAACCCTCATCAAACAAAATAAAATGAAATAATTATAATAAAATTATCATCCAGAAAAATCCTTGGATTTGATAGCAAGTTTGGATAATGGGTCTTGAGATAATTGATGAGGGTTATGATGAAGTACATGCAGGGCCCTGTGACACTATTTGCATACCTATAAACGACGACAAATATTTACATACCTCTTGCTTCCATGAAGTTCCATAAAGCTATAGCATTTCGAAAATTATAATGAATGTTTTATTGATTGCTCTCATTATGTGTTCTGCACACAATATTATGATATCTCTAGCACATAAAAGAAAGCTTTGCGACAGTGCCCCTACTTTGATGGAATTACACTGTAAAACAAATATGGAACACACAAATGTTACAATAAAACATTAAATTGACGCAGTAAAAGTTGAAACGAGCATATGACTTATGATCATTATCGTAACTGAACTAAATCCTAAACAATAATGTCTATTATAGATACATGTATTTTCATCATGTTTACCCTTCCATTGTACAAAACCCTTTGGAAGTGATTTCTTTGCCAGAAGTCTGTAATGGGCTTGCTTAAAACACCATGTGTAACAGAATTTCATGTATATTGTATTTTAAGTTTCGCAGGCTGATGTTCACAAATAAGAAGAAAACCGTTAACAAATATACAAAAATGGAAAATAAAGCGACATATGTACAATATATTACTAGATGCTACAGCTATAGAGAGATGTAACAAATAGATGAAATTCATCATTACTGATAAACATAATAACGAATTGATGAAAATTTTGATGAGGAAGAGGACTCGGTGACCCAAATAACATACCCAATTATACGCGACAACTGTAATAAATATTTACAGACCTCTTGCCTTTTTAAAGTTAATTACACAAAGCTATAGCATTTTGCAAAGTGTAATGATTGTAGCATTGGTTACTCTCAATATTTGTTCGGCATACAATGATATGGTATCTTTAGCACATGACATAAAGCCTTGCGACAGCCCTTACTTCAATAGAATTACACAGCAAAACGAATATAGAACACCAAAACATTACAATAAAAACATTAGATTGATAAAGTAAAAGTGAAAAAACAAGTTAGTTTATGACTTGTGACCATTATCGTAACTGAAATAAAACCCTAACCAATAATTTCTTCATTGATACGTGTATATTTTATCATACTGGCGCTTTCCTTGTACAAAGCGTTGTGATAACTTTTACATCTAAAGAATTAGTCGGTCATGGGTTCGCTAAAAATTACGTAACATAAATTTGTGTCTTGTATTTTGAGTATCGCAGGCTGATGTTCACTGATAAAATGAAAACCGCAAACAAATAAACTAAAAAGGAAAATAAAGAGACATATGAACAATACATCACTAGATGCCACGGCTAAAGGGAGGGAACACATTTCTAATAAACATAATAATGTTATTACCATTCAATTTGTTTACTCGTAACAGAAAGAGTCTAATACTAATGAATAATTCATTACGTATTGCAGATCAAAAATGTAATCATGTTGCAATTGATAACTTACATTACATTATTTGTTAAAGGTAATACAACATTTTGGGAAATTTGAAAATTGGGTGTAAGTGATTCTTTACAATTTTGATATATTTGGATGCCCCTGTAGATGTATTATAAGCACAAGAAAATTAACCCCTAAAACAGTTCTCCTTTCGAGAAAAAATTGAATATAAAATTTTTCCAGTGCTCCCGGTAAATTTTGATAAATTTCAAATAGCGCCTACGGGCGTACAATGCTTCTCAGAATATGTAGTTGTGATATAAAATTTCCAAACGGGAATAGCTAATTGGTCGATTTTAGTCAAGAAACATTGTTTTATAGCTTAATTAATATCTTGACCTTGAGAGGGAGCTATATAACGTAAATAGTTTATTATTTACAATTTCATAACTTTAGAATCGAATACAACCGCAACAACGATCCCTGAATAGTGTAGGGTCGCATATGCTTCCAATATGTTCATTTGAACCAAATTCATGACCCCATCCCAAAACTTTGTATTACCTTTAAGTGTCTATATATATATATATATATATATATATATATACATATATACATATATATATATATATATATCTTTCTGTGTTTCAAATCAGGGGAAATGCCTCCTGAATTAAAGGGGGCATAGAGCATCCCTAAATAATTATACATGTATATAATATATACATACAAGTTCGTAATGTTTTTCTAGCATTCTGTTTGAAACTATATATATTACACTCAGCTTAATCTTATGCAGTATATAGTCGATGGTTTAGAGAAGAAGAGGACGTACATTTATTTTTTACCAAAACTTCATAATATGCACTAGCCTCTAAATTACCAGTCAGGTATTTTATACCAGCTGAAGATCGAATGAAACAAGAGTCTACACAAATCTAACTAAAACACTTGTGTAGAGACATCTGACATGTCTAAACCTATGAGCACATTACGACATCTTCCACAAAGCTCTCCCCCTCCTACCAATCACCGTATACAAGGTAAACTTACTATTATGGTGGACACTCTTCCCTTTATCTCTCGGGGAGAGGGGCACTAGAGAGGAGGGTATAAAATAGTAGAATGTCAACAACAACAAATTAAATTGCCAATAATACGCTCAACTCAAAGACTAAATTGACGATTTTGTTTCGATGCGAAGATAAACTTGGTTGGATTTCTGTTTTAAAAAGTCTGCTCTATTTATGTTAACAACCCTGCAACTGATCGTTGCTCTATGATCATAATCTCACGCGCGAGATCTAGAAAACCATTCTCTACGAGCCGATCATTTAGATCCCTGTGCTCATGGGGAATTGTCTTGTTTATGCGTCCGTAGGTCCATGGTCCTAATCCGGGGTCACTAGCGACAACATTCGCACTGCCTGTTGTGTCATTGAATCTCCGCCAAGTCGCCATTGCTGACGTCCATTTTGCCACCCAGGCATGGACTTCTTTGGAGATCACGTCGATGGGTGTATTCGTAGGCCAATGTACATCTGTTCCACTCAGTTTTATTATATTCCCAAGGGAGTGCAGTTTATCTTGTTTTAATCCCTGAACCATGTCTTCAATGAATGCGAGACTTGTCCTCTCTTTCATGTATTTGCCTGTCACATACGAATAAAGGCCATAATCGAGCATGTCTAATTCGTAGATATATTCATACAAATATGGGAAACCGACATGTACGTATATAATATACCAGTTCGTAGATACAGTCTGAGCATGCGCAGATAAAGGTCATAAGCCATTTCGTTAACACTATCTGCGCATGGGCAGATAAAGGTCATTTCTGATAAAATTGTAAAATCCACCAAGATGAATACGTGCTCATGTTATGTAATCATTATTCATGTGTGCACCTATGGTACATTCTTTGATACAAAAGGGCAAACAAAAGCTTTTAAAGAAGCACATACATGACTTTGGCATTGAATTTTCTAAAATACACAAAGTGGGACTTCTCCATGAGTAAAAGATATGTGGATATTTGGGGTCATATGACCCATGTGCTAACTACGAACTGGTCTATTCCCTAACATCATATTTAGTTGTAATTCTGTCATCTTGATTGATTGCTCTGATTGAGAGCACACTTTGATTTGAATTTCGCTACACAAAAAACATTATATTATCATTTTTATCATTATTTAATTTTGATCTACTTTTTAACACCTTGCTATCCAAGATACATATAAAAGACCAATCCTCCACCCCTCCCTCCTTTTCGTGAGCACTATTTGAGAAATGTGCTCGCTTTAACCACCACCCTCCCCATCACAGATTACTGGATCCACCATTGATATTTAAAACCGATTGGGACTTACATAGATAATTCTTAGAGCCGGGGTAGTAAGTATTTTTTCTGATTTCTTTTACCGTATCTCTTCAGCCTTATGCCTCGTTGACACTTGCCCGCATTTTGGTCCCGCACTGCCCCGCTCTGTGGCGTGCCAATGCTTGCCAATTAGTTGCACGCAGGGTCACGTCTCATTTACGAATAGTTCACGCAATGCGTAACCACCAGGACACGCATTCGTAGACTATGCGCATGGCATGCGAAAACTGCGCGGGAAGTATGCGCAGCCAATGCGCAAATTAGTCGTTAATTAGTCGTGAACATGCGTGACACTAGGCCATCGGACACGCAACGGCGCGCACTGGCAAGACTTGACAGCGCATAGTGTGCGCATAGTTCACGAAGTGTTCACGAACGTTGCCAAACATAATTGTCGTGCCAAAATTTTGAACATTTTGAAAATTCTGTCACGCATTTCACGCACGGCCCGCATCCTCCCGCACGCTACCACGAATACTTCCCGCATCGGCACGCAAGAGTATGTGTCTATGCGCAAACTATGCGCAAACCAAAATGCGGGCAAGTGTCACCGGGGCATTAGTCTATATTAAATAGCATATGGCCTAACCTGCAGCTATTTCATCTGCGAGACCAGGCATCTGGATTCTTCGTAGTTCATGAGCTAAAGCTGTACGATAGTTGAAAACCGACGGACGTTGCTTCTCTTTCCATATCTTAAACAGCGCATATGCTGTTAATGGGTGTGAGATATCGAGACGGTCAGCTATGTCTTGATCAGTTAGCTGGAGCACATCCTGAAGTGATTCGGAGATTCCTGGACCTTGAAGCATGCTGGAAGAAGCTTCTAAATGAAAAAAAGTCAACAAGACCAACTTCTGTAACGTCATCATTAAACGTGAAATTTAGTGCATTTTGACTAATCTATGAATTAAGTGAAATAATTACGGATTCAACTATTCAAAGTTTTTGTTTGTTGTTGTTGTTGTTTTTTTTTTTTGTGTGGGGGGGGGGGGTGATAATTTGCTGAGTACCTCACTTGTAAAAGTAAATCAGGTTGGAATATTCGTTAAAAACTTTAAATGCCTCATGATATGGGCTTGATTGATGAATTGATGAAAATTGACATGAAAATCGGATCATGCCAAAATGATATCGGATTGGATATCAAACTATATTCCATAAAACTTCATGCTTCAGCAGATAAATTCTTACCTTGATCAGCACGTCCTTCTAGGTTTTGATTTATTGCTTCCGAGATAGAACACAACTCCCCATAGCTCATGTTGTACTCTTGAAAATATAAGCAAAGAAAAATGCTAAACGGTTCTTTCATACTTAGAACATAATATGCATCTATATCAATAGAAAGATTTACGTCAAGCAGATAATTCAAACTGTCCATTGTCAGCAACCAATGTTATAATGCGGATCGGATTCCTGCTAGCTAGTATGTAGCCACTTGTTTGCTAGGTGCTTTTTGTCCATTCCAGAAATTGGCGCTCAAGACTTTCCATCTAGTACATCTATATCTCTGGTTCCACTCAGATCAATCAATGTTCTTTTTAAAATTAAACTTACCATACTTTTTGTACTGTAAATAATAAAATGTATTTCAGTTTCGCTATAAATAAAATCTTACCAATCATCCCTGTAATGGCGACATTATCATATTTGAAATTTGCTATTTTCCTGCAGAAAACCGATCTTTTTTCAAATGGGTGGCTGGTATCTTCAATGGAGGAGTTGAGATCAATGAGTAACTTTATGGCACCAAGGTTGAGGTGAGAACCCTTGAAAACGGGTCGATACGATGCTGATTTAGTGACATTGACACCCAGCTCTTTAGCAACAGGACAAACATCCTCCATTAGCAGATTAAAAGCCAAATCAACTATCTCAGCTTTGTAGATGTATGGTCCTCTTAAAGTTGGCACCAACACTGGGGATTATAAACAGACAACCTTGTTTATTATTACAGGGGATTACCGGTCATGCACATATTGCTTTTTTTATATACTAAAAATCATTACAAATCACATTGAAATTAATGTGTAAGTCAAACCGTTAATGGAATATTTTACGTTTAGTGGTGACTTGACAAAAAATAAATTGACATAACCCTTAAAAGTTGCGAGGTAATTCTTATTCAGATTGGGATCACATGGACGCAAATCTTCATGAACATTTATAAAGTTTACAACTATTATTAATACCCTTACCAAGTTTTTTAGTTCTGTAAGTATGTGAAAAATTGACGTGTTCCGATTCATGTTAGCTAAGCATATGGCATAATAACGTTACATCTGTAAGTATATAACAAAGGCCCCGCTTCAACCAGTCCATCTTCATTCTTGAACAACGAAAAACACAAAAAAGCACCAAATGTGTAAAAGGTGTGAGAATAATTCAGTTATACATGTTTATAGATATGTAAGAAGTAAGAACATAACATTATGCACTTGGTAAGACGGTACCTCCGAGGTTGTTTGAATCCAAGGCTGAAAACAGTTGCTCCCATTTATCCCATTTAGGCTTAGTTGACTCCTTGGTTCTCCATTTACGTAGAGATTCTAACCGCTTCCCTTCGTCATTAGCATCATCACATTGGAAGTCAATTTCCAGTTTATTGCAGACTTTCTTCATTGATTCTTGTGTGAGGTGACGTGAAATCGTTTCCAGTTCCTCGTTATAAGGCCAGGTATCATCTATAATACAATATAAACATTATTACGAAACTAAACATAACTAGAAGGTGAGACTTTTGTTTCCAGAGTTCGATTCCCGGCGGAGACAGTATTTGAGACCCTTTCTTTTGTTTCCCTCTGTTTATCCTCTTTCGAGGGACTGTATTTGTTCATATCATAAAATAACAGCTATTTACAACAGCTTTTATACGCATAATTTATGCAATTGTAATATATCATATATAGTACAACACATGAAACTAATGTAACATAATCACTAAGATAATGAAAACAATTTTGTTACTTCGTTTGTATCGAATTTCTTTTGATAACATTTCATATTGAGATGCAAATTTCTACCTATAATTCTTTTATCAAATATACAGCATGTATCCTGTGCTTTTCACCTCCAAAACATTATCTAATATATTTTCTATAGATAGTAAACTGAGCAAAGTTTAAAATAATATTGACAAGATTCATTTTTCTTCTCTCTATTTCATGACCTATTAAAATGTTTTTTTTTCGTTCAAAAAGATTTTAAAATTTAACAAAGTATCGATTAATTTGGACACAATCTTCCAAAAAAGCGAAACCTTCTTACAAGCCGGGTTAATTGTATCTGGAATATTACAGATATCACATGGATTAATATTTTAATGTTCCATTTACATAGATTGTCTTTACTAGGTAATATTCTATGAATAAATTTATAATTAAATTGCTTAATTCTGTTTTCATTTATAAAGGAAAAATTTATAATGAAGCACCGTATTCCAATTAAACTAATAAATAGTTAAATCTAAATAAGCGTTCCAAAAATAAATGCACGGCAGATCCTGTTTATTTTTTTCTAACATCAGATTATAATAGTGTTTGGCTCTCATGCCCGCTATGGAGTCACCTAATACCATTTCAATTGTACTGGATTCCACTGCAGACGATGGACTATTTACATATTGTATCCTGTTACGTAACTTCTGCAACCAAAAATTCGGAAATGCACTTGTTAACTTTGCCAATTTGAAGGCGGAAAGTATAATTCACTTTCTTGAAAATTAATACAAATGGATTCAACTTCTTTCCAGATTCTTTTTACTAAGACTTGTTTCACTTTAAGAATATTGTTTCTTATCCAGTTTGGAATAATTTTACAATAATCCATTCATATTTTTAATATTGCTTTTATACCAAATCATTTCATTTTCAATATCTGTTACCTTAAATATATCAATATCAATGAGACCTTTTCAGTTAATGTCAAAAAAGAGGAAAATACGGAGGTAAAACGAATTTAAAGCTAAGCAAAATATATATCTCTATTGGCACGACTGATTTTTTACATTATGCACATTTACCCCTCCGGAGTTGTCGATGCCATTTAGTATAAGAGCGAAAAGTTCTATCGTATACAACTTGTCATTGTATACACCCCTTCCCCTCCAATAGAAAGGATGAATTAATTATTACGAGGTTGGTTAGGCTGTCCGTCAGTGATTGTATCTGGTATAGCCGAATACCACTCAACCAGCCTTCGTAATCTAGTGGTTAAGGCATTTGGCGTATACAGCTTCAGACCCGGGTTCGATTTACCATAAAAACAGGTAGTTAATGGGAAGGGTACAAAATCAAGGAAGGGTACTGGGGGGGGGGGGGAGGAGTACGCTTTCTTCTTTTATCGAGAGGGGATGTGTTCATACTTTTTCTACCTCAAGCCCCTAAATTGCTGAATAAATATTTAGTATTACCTGGCTCATTTTCTATGTTGATCGTTTCTTTGACTCTTGTAGATGTGCGTCTATGCGGCTGCCAATCAATGAGCATTTGGTGAGTATCGACGAGAGAAGTCCTGTTTTCACGAATTATGTCAGTACGTTTCTTGTCAATAGGGCCATTTATCCTTTCGTGGGGCTGTATCAATGCCTCATCCATACTTATACGTGTCTCGAAATCTATTTGAGATAGATACACCATTTGGGGGAAAAAGGAATAACATGTTGTATTAAATGTTGTCAAAATTCTATTGGACAGAGGAAAAGATATGGGTCCCCCCCTTATAGCGCATACATCATGTTTATCGGAAGTAAAATGTGTAGCTGCAGTTGCACATTACAAAATTATAAAACGTGACAAAATTTTCCAAGGGTTGTCAGACGATGCTGGATGTTGAAAAAGAATGAGGTGTTTTATATTCAACGACTTTTATTAATTGTATTTCTTTGTGTAATCTTTTTTTCTTAGGGTGAAATGTGGTGTCAACATTCATGCCATTCGTAAGATTTTGAGAAATGTATTACAAAAGTAGCCATAATTCAGGATTACATAACAAGACTTTAAATCATCTTCACCTATTTGACTGGATACGTGTAGGTGAGCTTTCTAGGTAACACTAGGTTAGCCTATCTATGCAATGTTACTTTGCAGTGCTACATGTTTTGACCCCTAATCTTCTAAAACCTACATACTCGTCTATCTAGTGTATACATTCTTCCACTTTAGCGTCGTCCAAACCTTGAAAACTCACAATTGTAATAATTTGTGTAATGGGTTCCTGGCAGGATGTATTCCTAAAAAGCACCGTGCACCTAATACGGCTGCCAAGAACGAGCAGTTGTTATTTATTTTATTATATCTATTGCATCTAACATTTCCTTTATCCATTTCCTTCCGAAATGGAATCCATTCACCATAGCTCAGGATTAACTTACAGTCATACATAAATTTGTGATTTTGTAAATACATCTAACATACCTGTAAATGGTTAATTATTACAGAGTAATGTAATGCAAGGACTTAATGCACTTTGAAATAATTTCACGCATTAAAAGATGAACAACTGCACTTTTTTGTTATTTTACAGTGCTAGATATTAAAATCTAACCAAGTTTACCATGTTTAGCTACTTTACTTAATGGGCTATAACATGTAATGTTATCTACATGCATGTAACATTGAGATAATCTAAACAGCTTATTTGAATCATAAGAATAAGTAAATCACTTATGAAAATTAGTGAGATTTCCTTCAAAATTACATGAATTTTACCAGCTATCAGCATCAGCATGTCAATTTTAAAACTAATAGAGCGAAAGAGAAAACAAAACTTCATTTGTGAGCTGATTAAATGGTGTTTCACTAAGCCTTAAATTAACCTAACTAGTTCACAATTACTTGCATGTTCCACCATTACATGAAACATGCTAACGAATCACTTACATCGTTTCATTCTCCAAATGAAATAAGAGTTAAGTATCAGCATCAAAGCAAAATCTGCAGAAAAGAGATCAAACTCGAAGAAGTTAATATTAAGAAAGACATAACTATTGCAACAAGTTTGTACGCTATAAAGAGCTCAAAATATTACAATGACCCTCTGGTCATAAATCTTTGATAAACAAAAGGCTTGTTCATTTCTAAATCTAAAGATGTAGTTCTAATTAATTAAAATCTGATTTCTATAAAGCTCTTGTTCTCTAAACATTCCAAAAGTAAAATTACAAAGAAGATAACAATACGAGCTGCGTTTATCAGTACATGTACACAAGTGAAGGTGCTGTTTTATGGTAGGCATTACTCATAAGCAAAACATTCACAGGATTTCATGAACCAGGAGTTTTAAAAGTTGTTTATATGTATACTGTACGTAGTTATTTAGTTTGCCTTTATAAACATATGGTATGCCATGTTGATATTTTGTTGAATTCATGAGTATCACTTTTTTCTTGGAATTTTCTTAAGCTTTCGCTCTGGACCGCTTTCCATCTTCCAGATAGTTTCCACCAGGTCCGTAGCGAAGTTACTGGTTACTAAATTTGCCTATTATCAATGGTTTTATGTTTACACATTACATTTACATTTTGATTATTTCTTGAAAATCTTCAAATTAATATTCAGATTGTCAAGTATTTGAAATAACTTACAAACTGAGATTACAACCAGAGTTGATTTCACTGGTTCGCCACCTTGGAGTAATGCAGATGTCGATGTATTTGCATTTGTTCCTGGAATACTGGAAGCCACACATGTATACAATTCTTTGTTACCCCTGGTGGCAATGGTGATGGTTTTGTTTTTCGTCCCATCTTTGTTTTCCCATTCTTCTGTATCTGAAGGCTTAACTACTATGGATCCATATAGAAAGACAAGATTGATAGAGGGGTAGTACTTCGTCGCTTGGCATGTTAGAGTCATTCCGATTTTGGCGACGAGGGTACAGTAGTTTGAGTCGTGCTGTTCAGCATTTAGACATTCCTGGACAATTGGAAATGGTTCCAGAGGCTGGACTAAATTTAAAATATAATCAAAAGAACAATGGTTTGTCACATTTACCTTTAACATTTCATGTCAATTCTTTAAATTAATAAACTAACGAATCAACAAAGAAAATAATAAATAATAAATGAACGTAATATAGAGCATTTTATAATAAATTGGGTTTTCAGTGTGTAGTACCCCTCCCCACACACACACACACACACACGCACAAACCCCTCTCCCCCTCTTTCTCTCTCTGACACACACGCACGCACATACACATGCACACATACAGTTGTGCTCATCCGACGAAATTTGCACTCATCAGTGGCTAAATAGTTTTGAGGCAACTACAATTTGGACAGATATCAGGCATTTAACCTCCAAAGATCGTCGGGACAACTTTACCGCATAGCTTCATGGACTGGCCGCATGCTTTTATTTCTGAAAAAGAGCGCCCGCGCTGCTGTGCAGGGCCTCTGAGAACCTTGCTTTAGCTGGTGCTATAGAGCTAGCTATCACTAAAAGGCTTAAACAATATCTTAAAACTTGGCCCTTTCACCCTCCTGACAGCAAACTCCACATGAAGCGCCGATTTAAACTGAAAAGCCTACGATCTGGCGCAGGCCGTTTTGCAGCAAGCATAAAGCTCTGGCATCTCAAAGACTCTGACCTATGTCTGCGTGGTCAAATTCAGACTGTTGAGCATATTCCGAATACGTGTGCTTTAGTAGGCCCACATGTCCCCTCGCTGATATTGACAACCCACTACTGGTGTGACAAAAGTCATTTTTAATGGCTATGGTTCATACGAAACATTGATAATAAATATAGATATTTCAAACTCACTGGTAATGAAAATACATTGATTTTCTCCCTGAACAAAACAAAAGCAATCATCATGTTATATTTTACTATCATTTCATTACTAGTGTAGACAAATGCTATTCGGCACGTTATGAATACGTACCAACCACATTTACAAAAGTGTGATTCCGGAAGGATATCCCAGTATGATCGGTCACCTCACAAACATAAAGACCTTCGTGATGGATTTTTAACTCTTTGATGACCAGCGAGTAATCTCGGGTGATGTTATACGTGCCGTCGTAGTATCCACCTCCACTTCTTTCAGAAACATTTGTGTTGCTTTCCATTACAACCAGGCTTTCATTTGCTGAAGAGGTAGTTCCCTTCTTCCAAGAAACTCTTCTGGCCTTGATGTGAACAGCGCATTGCAGGATACCATATGTGGCTTGACGCATCTGTATAGTGACTTGTGGATTTGTTGTGAGTGCAGTATCTGAAGGAAAAACGTTGGAAGCCACCTTATAATAAGATAGAGGAAATGCTACCGAAGTACATGATAAGACCGTGGAACTAACTTTAATTTCAGGGTGCCAGGTAAAAATGTCGAAGGCAATAAAGTCAGAGGTAAAAATGTCAGAGGTAAAAAGGTCAGAAGTTAGAATGTCAGAGGTAAAAAGGTCAGAGGTTAAAATGTCAGAGCTGAAAAGGTCAGAGGTAAACATGTCAGAGGTAAAAATGTGAGAGATAAAGAAGTCAAAGATAAAAATATCAAAGGTAAAAAGGTCAGAGGTAAAAATGTCAGAGGTAAAAATGTGAGTGGTAAAAAGTTCAGAGGTAAAAATATCAGAGGTAAAAAGGTCAGAGGTAATAATTTCAGAGGTAAAAATGTCAGAGGTGAAAGGGTCAGAGTTAAAAACGTCAGAGGTAAAAAGGTCGGAGGTAAAAATGTCAGAGGTAAAAATATCAGAAGTAAAAGGGTTAGAGTTAATAATGTCAGAGATAAAAATGTCAGAGGTAATAATGTCAGATGTAAAAATGTCTAAGGCAAAAATGTCAGAGGTGCAAAATAATTTCGGGGTAAAAATCATTGCCGTCATAATATATGAGCACTTTATCACACAAACTGTCTAGATATAAGCTACTACACTATAGTCTAATATATTCCCTTCTACCATAAGTATCATACTGTATATTTTATAAATGATTGCACTTCGTACATGTCCGGAGGAAAATACAATGTGGATAATAAATTTGATATTTATATTTTGTTATCAGGTTTTGCATAGGCCCTATATGAATTTCTAAAAGAAATTTATTTTGAAAATGGTTGATGTTTTAAGGTTTATTTGGTTTTGAGGAAGTATTACGAAGGCCAAAATGTAATCTTAAAATTGAATGAGATAAAACAGGGAATCAGTTATAAAGATCGCACAGACATTCCACAAATTCAGTCATCAGACCCATCTTCATGTCAATCCCAGCAAAGACTGTTATGACAAGAAAACATTAAGAAAAAGACTCGGATGCTTTTCCCCTCATCAATACTTTATTACAAAAGTTTAACAAAACAAAATTAAAGTTTCGCTTAAAGAATGTCAGATAGTAGGCCTACATGTAGTAAAAATCTAGCCAAGTATTTTGGCATCATTTTGTTTCGACTTTATATGCAGTACGTTTCGAACGGCAGAAAATATTGTATTTGTTGGGTTAAACATAACGCAATGTAATTTGATATAATAAAATCATGTTTTTGATTATGAAACGTGAGAGATATACAGTTTAAGTCCTAAGATTCAACCGGTTTTTTCTGTCAAATTCATGATGCACCTTTGTTTAACCCTAATAAGGCCGGGGGGGGGGGCATTATGGCCCCCCCCCCTTCCACAATTTTTCCGATTGCTCGGAAACGCATATAGATGGCTCCCCGCTGCTCGCTGACTTTTTTCTTTTAAGTCTTTTTTTTTTTTTGAAAATCGGACCTATGGTTAAGAGGTCACGTGACCTTTTGTCTTTGCATGTCAGCCCGAAAATCGCTCATTTTCGTGATTTGTGTACAAAACATATGGACAAGGCATTTTTCCTAAAAACAGATGAAACATGGGTTATTGGGTCTTGTTTAAAGTTTAGGTGGTTGTTTTGAGAGTCTTAATAGTTGAATTGTAGTAAGAAATGAAATAAAACAATAAAAACAATGAAATACATAAGTTAAAAAAACAATGAAATACATAAGAAATTATCAAAACAAGGGATAACATAGGGAATAGCTGGCTCTTCCAAATTGTGTTGTTGTATTATTATTCAGAATGGTCTAATGAATATATGTAGTGAAAAAGAATGCTTAAATATGAATAATATATGATTTATGGGTAAAAATTTGATTTTTATGTCTTCATTTGTATACATTACCATAAATATGCAAATAAGTGAATTTTTCAAAAAATTGAAATTATCATATTACTCTATACACTTCACTTGACATGCGTGCACATTTTCGCGGCCGAGATCTTAAGGGGGGCCATAATGCCCCCCCCCCCCCCCCGGCCGTACTAAGACCTCAAATAGCCCGGCCTTTTTAGGGTTAAAGTGACTTGGTAACATTGTTGAAGGTTGATGAAAAAATTGCTTAATTTTTGTATAAAATGTTACTTGCTATATTCCTTCTACTGTACTAACCCTCTGACATGCAAAAAATCCTGAAAAAGTTATCAAACCACGAGGATATCTATGGTTTTCTTTGAAGGAGTCGATGTATGACACCTTATAGCAGTGATTAACAGTAAATTCTCCCAACCATTTTTGAATTTTCCAACCGTTTTTCCATGAAAAAAAGACATGAAACAGGCTATAAAAAAATCTGTCAACACTTAAATGTCTGGAATGGAATGTAGAGCCATTTTATTGCTTTGTGACGATTCACCTAAAATGTAATTAAATTGTAATAATATAGTTGGGAAAATTAAGGAATCGATCAGATCAGTTTTTCCCAATTTGTACCATGAATAATGGTCTGTTTTCACTCAAAGTTTCAGATTATCGTTAATTGTGGTGATTGATAAGGAGGTCTGATAAGGTCTATATATGCAACAAAGTTAAAGTAACAAATGCCGTGTGAAATTTGTTTATGTTTTTGTTTTATTTTGGGGTGGGATATCTGACCCTCGTAGCAACAAGGGGGCAGGATGATAAATAAAGAACAAACCCAGGGAAAATGAGGAATGTAAACATAAATATGCATACAGGTTCAGAGAAGTTAAAGATAAAGTTGAGTTCTGGTCATGCGATTGCATTGTGAATGAAACGGTGTGGAATCGATCAGAAAAAGGTTGATCATCTAGCATATAAGTATTGGTGAGGACTGCAAGGTTCTTGAATCATTAAAATGATACGAAGATTGTTATGCCGTTACATGTCATATTTAGAATACATTGTATTAGGGTATTTGAAGAGCCATGCTTTTCAGGGAACATTTGTTTTCCGGTGTTCTTCCACACTTGCGTAATAAAAATGATAACACTCACAAATTACATTTCACCTCTTCCAAGAACTCAACCTTCTCTTCACACATTAATTAATTCGAGACATGATGAGTTCAAATCAAACTCATAAAATGCATGTAATACACACAGGAAATATAAAGAATCAATTACTTTAAATAGCCAAACCAAAAGAAAAAAAAATACAATAAAAGAAACAAAACAAACGGAGAGCAAGGCTGACGCGAATTGTCATGAAACAAGATAATTACAAAACAAACCACCTGTCAATTTATCGTACACATTGATAACAGGATTATATTGTCTTATTTAAGTCTTTGTTAACCATATTATTAATCTTGATGGCATTTATATATTGTCATCCTATGCTCACTGTCTCCGACGAGTTTGGAATAAGGTCTTATTTTCGGGTTCATCACGTGGGAGAGATTGATAATTCATAAAGCATATATATAGTCTACTATCATGTCGCATATCCTTTTTTTTTCTTTTTTTCTTTTTATTTGAATTTTAAAAAAAGAAAAAGAAAGAAACATAAATTGGAAAAAGTATTACCAGTAAAAAAAAACATTATTCGTATCCCTGTATTATATTCCAGAAGAGACATGCAGTAATAGGTTAATGTTTGTCATTCCTGGTTATTGTCATCTTTACTCTTACACTCGATTTATAGCCTATCTATGTTACACTCTGATTTTAGAAATTTGTTATCCAATATTATTATTGAAAAAGAGAATTTAAATAAAATAATAACATTTTAATTTTAATTTGAATAATGAAATATCCCTAGAACCCCCCCCCCCCCCCGCCTACACCTATTTTGATGACGACTCGGATATTCAGATGTCGGATATTTATATTTATTTACGGGGTAGGGGGCTGAGAGATGGTTTCCTTGTAAAAAAAAATACATACGTTTGACTCTCAGTTGAGGGGGGGGGGGGCAAATTTCCCACAAGGGGGACAAATTACGATAGGATTATGTGTGCGTTATGTTCATATAGCTCCGTTTAGTCTCATTTGACAACGCCCCAAACCGTCAGATCCATCAGCCTAACATATTAGCCTATGGACTTTTACCAAAACAAATCGTTAAAAATTCATTTTTTTTTGTTTAAACGAAAAGCACATCCACCCCGACGTACGTTGACACTAGCTCTTTCATTGGAACTCTCATGTCCCATTGACTTTTGAAAGTTTACCCACCGTAATTTGATCAAAATAGGTCGCAATCTCGCCATTGCCTATATAACACATGTGCAACAAGTCGCACTTTGGACTCAATTTGCCAAGCGATTGTAAGGTTATAGGTCAAGCACACGAAGGATAACAAGCATGAATTATAATGGATCAGTTCTGATTTGATCATTATGTCCATTTCAACCAACCCCCCCCCCCCCCCCACCGTAATTTTTTCCATTTAGTATAGGCAAGCATTATGCCGAGGTAAGCAAAAACATGAATATTCATGAACGTCATGGACTATTCGATTATTTACAGAGGGGTGCAATTGTGCACCACATCAAACTACCCTACTTTCAGTCAAGTATTTCATTGTATTATGTAGTTTGGGAGGTTTATTTTACTAACTTTTTAATTATCAGATATCAATGATAGTTTAAAGATATGGAAAAGGTTCTTGCATTTTATATTCAGAAAAGCAATCTCACATACAAAATCACTATCAAGTGTCGTCTGATCCGCCGATTGCCGTCTGCTAAATACGTTCAAGGCACATTTATCTGTGGACTGTGATATACACAGTTTACTCGTCATTGTAGAATAAATCATTGTCAAAATAATTCCATAAAATTGGGGTAAAAAAAAAATATTCCAACTATATGAGCGACAGTGTAGTTAACATTAGTTTAAGTAGGATATAGGTTTGTTTGTTTTTTAAATCATTACTGTTCAAAAGTTTCTTCTAAATAACCTACCTACAACTAAAATATCAGTGTAGTTGTTCATCAGAGGTCCCTTGTTGTTGGAAACTGTGCAGTACATTCTTCCACTATCTGCCGTTGAAACATTGTGGATGATCAAGGAATAATTTTCGTCCACGTCACAACTCCCGTCATCGTATCTTGGACCTGATACTTCACCATCAATCCATACTACCATGATGCTTAGTTCGTCAGGATTAAGGCGTTTTCTCCAGTAGACTGCCGATGGATCCCCAAAGAAGCGACATGTTATAACACCTTGCACACCTCGAACTAGTGTCTTCTTGGCTTCGGTGTAAACCAGGCCATCTGGAACTACCTGCGATGATTTTAGACCTGCATCAAACGAAAAGCAGTAACATAACCAGTCGTTGTGAATCGATTCATTTCATAAAACAACAAGATCTCAGAGTATGACGATTTGGTAAGACTTTCCTATGGTGTTTATTAATATTTTCCAGAGTGCATGTCCAGCTAACACATTTTCCCTTCCAGTTTTGATATATTCCCATAAACCTCTCCCAACCATAAACGTGTATTCATGCCTGACTTTGTATGTACAGGCGCGGGGCTAGTGTATAACTTTAAGCTATGTTCACATCCAGTGGCGTACGCAGGATTTGTTCAAGGGAGGTGTTTTAAAATGTGAAAATCGCGCCGGAAATTTTGCAATAACTCAGCCAGCCGCTTAATAAGCAGGAGGGGGTAAGAGCAGTATTTTTGTTTGCCCCGGAAGTTGGAAAATTACGTCGTCTGATATTTCGTTCAGTGGTTTGGGGGAGGGGGGGGGGGGAATTTTTAGTTTGCATCCTTTAGCATACCTTTTTTTTGTTTACAATTAGAAAATGTGAGGGGGGGGGGGGTAACCTCCAACCCCCTCCCCCTTTCTTTCGCGCCCGGCCACAACCCTAAAATGTAGCTTGCCCGGCGGCCGGGCCGTGAGTTTTTAGCAAATTTCGCCCGAGCATCGCTTGTTTTTGAGGCATCGTTCAGAGCAGAGTTAAAATTCGGCGGCGCCTGCTCACTTATTATTGACAATTATTGAATTGTCTTTCTTTTTTATATTGTGGAAACTGCCCCCTACCCTAGCCCCCGCTGCGTACAGTCATGGTTCAGTGGCCAAGCAATGGCCTCGTAACTGTGAGGCCCCATGATCAAAACCGTGTCGCTGTGCTATATTTAGTGCCCTTTTGTAGTTGTATTATTTTGGCATGAATCTTCAAAGGGCAATACAACAAGTTTTTATTTTAGGCCTAACTGTGATTGGTTTATAGGTGATGTCTGTTTCCAGAGAGAGCATACTAACCTGGAGAGAAGGTTGATGTAACCTGCCTTAATTAACAGTAGGGTAAGTTAGGATGGCCAAGTCTTTTGCAATGAATAATGTTGTAGAGTGAATATATCTTTTGCTAGTTTGTACCATCAAAAAAAAATGTCTAAAGGTATGAAGTTTAATTGTAAACTGATTTCTTTAAGACAGGATATTCTGTAGTGAGTGAGACAGGAATTTGTTTTGTTGTACATTTTGTGATGCAAATGAGGTGCACACATACTTTTGGATGTTCATCTAACTTTGGAAAAATATAGAGACTGGAGAAATGTAAGAGTGAAAACTTTGACTAAAGTGATGTCATGTGAAAACCATTATATGCAATGTATTTATGATGCTTTTGTATCTCCTTGCAGGTTTTCTTGTTCCCCTTGTTTTCAGATTTAATCAACTTGACTCACCCTACTACTTGTGTTCAGTGCTGCCTATTTGTATCAATGTTTTGTTTTTCTTCTTCAGAATGTTCATAATATTAAATGTAAACTGTATTATTTTAGAGTAAAATTTTGAGTTCGAGATCTAAATCTTCATTTGGATAGCCATTGTCATGTTTGTTTACACTTGAGAATTAAAGTGAGTATAGTAGAGTATAGTTTCTAAGAGCTTAGAAGTTACAATATAATATGTACCTGTTTACTTTGGCTGAATTAATTGAATGTAAGTAGATCCAGAGACGTACCATTAAATACGACAAAGCTTAATATTCTAGCAATGTGATTTTTAAACATTTTAAATTGAATTTGATTGTACATACATATTATAATGCCTATATGGAATACATCAACAATGCTTTATTATGTCAACAGTGTTTTGGAACTTGTACTGTGAATGTTTTTCTTTCTTTTTTTTAAAAGTAAATAGAACATTAAATTGACTATAAAAACCATTCTGTCATTGCTTTTTATGTGAGATCACACAGAGAGAAAAAAGAGATGGTAATAGCCATCGAGAAAACAAGATAACAAATGATATTTAAGATGTATGATATGCAATTATGCTTGAGTATGGGGAGATATCTGATAGGGGCATGTGTGACTTGTGTGTTCACATGCATGAGGCGCATTTGAATTTACATGTCACAAATAATTTGTGTTTGTCTAATTAATTTAATTCATTATTTCATTTGACATTACATTACTGTGTGTGTGTGTGGGGGGGGGGGGCTTGCCTGCATATGCATGTAAATCTATGTGGGGGTAGGGTGGCTGTATGTGAATAATAGAATGAGCATGGTATGACATTTGGTTAGAAAACGTCTATTGCTGATCGTATGATTGGAAACTACTGTATTTGTATGTGCCGTTTTCACTTCATGGAGCTGTTTTCGGTGGGCGGGTGGGGTGGGGGGGGGTGAGGAAAGCTATGGGGGTAAGGGAGGGGGCATGTTACTAATGCCATCCCATTGAAAAACTTGATAAATACACAAATGTATTTGATCTATGTTCATACTTATATCAGGTTTTATGAAACTTTTTACCAATACATGTACATGTATTACTGCAGGTACCAATTAATATACACATCAAACTTTTTAAAACACCATTTTTATGCACAATAAGCATATTTTCTGTATATGTCAATTAATATCTCCCCTATTATGGTTCCTTGGGAGAAAAAGTCCATAGCAACCAATTTTTAACTTTTTCTTTGTTTTCTGCCGTAATTAGTTACTGCTCAATTAAGCTTAAAGATAAACTCCAGTACTGGTAAAAAAAAAAAATTAATTCTCACAGAATCAAACGAAACTTACACTGAATGTTCAAGATTACAAATAAATGACATGTGCCAAACAATTTTAGAAGAAAATGTATACTGGCTGAGTAATGAGCATAGAAAGACAAGGAAACCAAGGTAGTACCATCCCCGACACCATGTGTGTTGTCCCATATATAGCTTTCTATGTGAGTGTTTGTTACTTTACCAAGACTCGGTCAAATTTATTATGATTTTGATGACTCCAGAACCTTGCAGTGCACACCAATACTTACATGCTACATGATAAACTGTTTCTGATCCTTTCACACCTTTTCTTTCACAATGCAATCGCATTACCAGTACTAAAGTTTAGCTTTAAAATGTGGGAACATGTCATTATTGTTTCAGATACACAGTTCCAAGATATCTGGCACATGTGTAAGTCCTTCCCAGCCAGAGACCAGGGAATTCAAAAACTAAGCAAGAAAACAGGCCTCGGCCAATAGGAAAAGGTCTATTGGTTATTGGTTGTTATTTTACCTGACTGCTAAGAAAGCATAAATGCTTGTAAGTAAGCAACCAGACGCCCGACGGCTTTAGAACCTCTCCGAGGGACCTGTGTTTGTTATATTTCCGAAATCATGACAACAACAATAACATAATATACCAATAATAGAATTAGATAATAATAACAATAATAATAATAATGGGTTCTTGTATAGCGCTCATGTCAGTCAGATTTGACCCTCCTGGCGCTCCCGATTATTACCCTGGCTTTAGCACGGCTGCCATACGGCGCTCTAGCATTTCAAGGAATAAACTCCTACCAGGTACCCATTTACTTCACATGGGTGGAATGTGGTAAATGTAGATCAATGTCTTGCCAAATAATAATAGAATGATAAAACGGTTGGATGGTCCATTTCAGAGCCATTAACCCTAATGGCTCTGTTCTTCCATGGAGTCCAATATCTAATACATACATTATGATATTAACTTACTATAATAGTAAGTATCATGTTGTTAATGAAGATTAATGCCTTTACCAAAGGGCACTAGCGCATCGACTTGGTTTCGAACCCGAGTCACCGGATTACGAGACCACTGCTCTACCAACTGAGCTATCGCGCCTCCTCTATAGGATACTGCTAACGTTTAAATTTCACAGATAGGACCTACATGACATATTCATAATTCCTGTAAAATTGTACATAATTTGATGTTAGCTGTAAAAGGGACAGAGTATATTTAAGGCCCTCATGTTTTAATGTTGAGTTTTTCGTCGCCCGTCTGCAGTTAGATTTTTCGCCCACATTTGCGATCGAAAATCTGAACATAATTCATTGTTTTGAAAATTCCATAAAACATCGTTTTTATTACACTTTCAGTTGACTTTTTGTGTAAAATATGTTTTAAAACATCGTATCGCTTTCGGCATTTTCTTGATCTCATGGCGTTTCAGTTCAGTGGATACGAAATCCGTAACTGTGAGCCATTGCAACACACGGTATGATCAGGTTTTTAACTCATTCGCGACAATTGCTCACATAGTGTGGTTTGCCGTGTCTACAAGAAAACTAGAACGTCAGGTGACCTCAAAGTTTGTCAGACTCTGCAGAAAAACGTTGGCCAATCAAAGCACTCTTTACTTCGTCGTGTAAAAAAAACCCTACCCCAAGTTATTTTTTTCCTCTTATCCTCAAGCGAGGTTTTTATTTCCGTAATTTCAATACATATTTACATTAATACCTCAAGGATTGAGTGAAACATAACAAAAGCTAAAAAAATTAAAGTATATTCAACAATTCTTCCAGCTTATTATTTTCTTTACTAACACATTTATACACTGTCGCTCATATAGTTGGAATATTTTAGTTTTACCCCAATTTATGGAATTATTTTAAAAATAATTAAAAATAAATAGATTTAGATAATAGTATACATTCTCAGATTTTATTGAATAATAATTTGCCAATGTGTGTTTTGCGTGACTGCTAAAGCATGTGTATGCTACTATGCTTATCAACTAGGGGACCTACGCCTTTAAGTCATAAATGACAGTAATGAGGATTAATGCCCCACAAAAGGCACTACTATAGCACATCAACACGGTTTTGATCCTGAGGCCTCACAGTTACGAGGCCATTGCTTTGTCACTGAACCATGACTGTACGCAGCGGGGACTAGGGTAGGGGGCAGTTTCCATTATTATTTTTTTTTAATGCAATGAATATTCAATAAGTTATTGCATTTTACCCCGGTCCCCAACATAAACAAAATCCTCTGGACGGCCATGCATTATGGCTCAAGGCATGGGCACACAGAGGATTTTTTTATGTTGGGATCCGGGGTAAAATGCAATAAATTATTGAAAATTGATTGCATTTTCTGTTTTTTGTTTAATTTATGGAAACTGCCCCCTACCCTAGCAACCACATGATGGTCAACATATCAGCATTTTCAAGAAATTCAGGGTAGCTAGATAATGTACAGGCAATTTGGCAGTAAATAGCAAATATAATCAATACCCTTCCCGACAATATTGTGCACAACATGTAAAGCTAATTGTTAAAGAGTTGACACCTCTATTAATTAATGGAAAAACCCGCATTTCTTCAATATTCTGAATCAGAAAAAAAAGCTATAATTGCAGTGAGATTTATTCGACATCCGACCCGCCTCTTTCTCTTATATTTCTTTTTTTCCGTACATTTCTGTTCGCTGGCTCTATTTTCTTTCACTTTATGTCGGAAGCTTTTTGATTTTGGTTTTCATCCTGGTGGACATAACATATATTGCGTGTTATATTTGTTTCCGATAACTTATGGTTTTGTTTGACGTGAGCGAGTTTATTGCATACGCTACTCTTTGTGTATGTTGTGAATGGACTCTGAATGTGATTGCACTGGAGTGTTTTTGAATTTTTGGGAGCCGTGCTTTCTTTTCACTTCTCCTTCGTTCCTGTCATTTGGGCTTTTCGAACACTTACGTGTGTATTTATGTTTTTTTTAAAGTAGTTGAATTTTATATTTGTATTGTCACACTTACTAATATTACATTTCTGTGCTAGTTATAGCTTTCAAATGTGCGGTCTATTTTGCTACGATATTTGAAATTTAAATTAATGGAAATAACCAAAGTATACTAGCGATGTGTATTTAAAGGGAACCAAAACCTTCATACTAAGTTACTTTTATTGTAAAGTTTAAAATATTTGAATACAATCAGTGAAAAGTTGAACAAAATCGGGCAAGGAATATAGAAGTTAAAGCTTTTTGAAATGACTAGTCATTAGAGGGCGATATTCAATTTGATGCGTCATTTGTGGACAACTCTCCATGTCTTTTGTACTTCAAATTTCATGTTTTTCCTTCTTTCTTGTGATTGAGATAATCTACTCCCCTGAAGGCAAGGTATAGAATGCAAAATGATATTCTACTTCACATTTTATGAAGTCGGATCAAGAACACAAATAAATACGTAGAAAACGAAAGAATTGTGAAATTTGAAGTACAAAAGGCATGGAGAGTTGTCCACAGATGACGCATCAAATTGAATATCGCCCTCTAGTGAATAGTTATTTAAAAGAGCTTTAACTTCCTTATTCCTTGCCCGATTTTGTTCAAATTTTCACTGATTTCATTCAAATGTCTTAAACATTACAATAAAGTAAGTTAGTATGTTTTTGGTTGCCTTCATTTTAATGAGATGTTTTCATACATGCATTAAAGGGACTTGGTATATTGTTCAGATTAGAGAAAATGGTCCTAAGGAAGAGACCTCAATGCTAGATGTACAATGAGAGATAATCTGAAAGTTTGAGTGAAAACAAACCATTATTAATGATATACATTAATTTATGTAAAAACTGATCTGACCGATGCCTTAATTCTCCCAATATTTTACAATTTAATTCAGTTTAGGTGAATGTAAATCGTCACGGAGCAATGAATTGGCTCTATTTACCATTCCATATATTTAAGTGTTAAAGGTAGGCTTTACTACTTAAGCAAGAAGGGATTAGACCGCCCAGCGAGCCAGCGAGGTCACTGTGACAGGTGGCTATCTCATTAACTCAGCTCTCATTTAACATAAGAAAAAGAGGATCACGGGGGACCAACTAGCTATTATTATTATTATTATTAACAGGCACCGATTGGGGAAGTTTTCTATAAAGAGGGAGCAAGTAGCTACAAGTAGGACAGTGTTCCTTTAAAAGATTTTTAAAAGCCTGTCTTATGTCTAAATTTAATGAAAAAACCGTTGGGAAAATTCAAAAATGATTGGGAGAATTTACTGTTAGAGGGTGTCGCACAGTGACGCCTTCAAAGAAAAACAAAAATATCTTTGTGGTTTGAGAATATTTCAGAGTTTCTTTGCATGTTAGAGGGTTAGTACAGTAAAAGGATTATAATAAATAACATTTCATGCATAGATTATGCATTTTTTCATCAACCTTCAACAATGTTACCGAGTCACTTTGACTTGGTAACATTGTTGAAGGTTGATGAAAAAATTGCTTAATTTTTGTATAAAATGTTACTTACTTTATTCCTTCTACTGTACTAACCCTCTAACATGCAAAATATCTTGAGAAAAAAAATCTCAAACCACGAAGATATCTATGGTTTTCTTTGAAGGCGTCGATGTACGACACCCTCTAACAGTGATTGACAGTAAATTCTCCCAACCATTTTTGAATTTTTCCAAACGTTTTTCCATGAAAAAAAGACATAAAACAAGCTATAAAAAAATCTGTCAACACTTAATTGTCTGGAATGGAATGTAGAGCCATTTTATTGCTTTGTGAGATTTCCATTCACCTATAAATGTAATTAAATTGTAATAATATAGTTTGGAGAATTAAGGAATCGATCAGATCAGTTTTTCCCAATTTGTACCATGCATAATGGTCCGTTTTCACTCAAATTTTTAGATTATCTTTAATTGAACATCTAGCATTGAAGTCACTACCTTAGCACCACTATCTCTCATCTGAACAATGTTACTTAATCCCTTTAAAAGTACTACGCTCCATTTGCAGAAGAAAAAAATGTAAAGGTTTAATTTCAACGACATTTGAAAGAAAATTCTAATTTAGAACTTCCCTCAAAACGAAAGGGCTTGAAAATATCTTTTTGTGCCCGGGAAAATAACGACCGTTAGTTGTCGAATGGAATTTAGAGATTGTAGTCCTTTATTTAAAAGTCTGATTTTGAACCGAATGGTCGTACGTTTTGTGCTGAGCAAAGATTCAATAAGTTTAATTTCGGCCATTACAAGAAGTGGTTAATTGATGTAGACATGTGTTCATGAACACGTTTCAGCTCTTTTTATGTATGTTATTAATGTTATTACCAAAGAAGAAAAAGTCACTCACTTAATACTCAATAGTGTCTGACAGTGAAGTCTAGAAAGTAAACGAGTTTCCTTGCATAATTTGAATACTAGGACACTGTTGACGTTTAAATTTAACAGCTAGGACATACGTGACATATTCATAATTCCTGCAAAGTTCTACAGAATTAAATGTTGGCTGCAAAATGGACACACTACATTTAAGTTATCAAACTGGAAATACACAAGTTGAACCAACAGAAGTGAATTAAATGTTTGTAAACAGGTTAACATAAAGGTATCTTGCAAATAATCAATAATGAATAAAGAAATAATCGCCTTATCATAAACTGAAACAAATGTGACGGGAAACTCACATTCGAGTTTCATTGGCTTACACCGCTGGAAAGCAGGAGTAAAAGCAATATATTCTTTGTGAAGTAAACACCTCTGCTAGTCATTTGTTGAGCTGTCTTGAAAATGTAGTCTCCTATTGTTCAGTGACAAGTGCACCAAACTTTGAAACGCCTTTTGTTCCATTGTTCGCTCCATATTTTGTGTGATGTGCTTTGAATTCACATTCGATCACTAGGCCCCCTGGAAATAATTTATTTAGCTCAAAGTTCCCTCCACTGAAATGTTGGGCTGATTAAAGGGCCCATGACATAGAAATACAAGTGTATTCCTGTTGGTGTTCAGTCCTGCATACATCTCAAATTTTGATATGTAAACTTCTGAATTTGTTTCATAGATTTTAAAATATTTTTTGAACTATTTGTTTTTCAATCTTGCTAAGCTCCACCCCAAAACCTCCAGATCTCATTCCCCTTGTGACATCATCTGTCAGTCATCAATACTTTGCCGAAGTCGACCACTTGTTAAAATACGTAATACAATAGCAACATACAAGTTGCTATGTCAGACATGCTGTAGCATCATCAGGAAGACAAAGGCAAATGATGTATTGTACATATGTATGGAAGCATGCAATTCTTTTATGGATGTGTGGTAAGCTGGAGGGAATTACAAACCATTGTCTATTCTAGAATATTAGTTTAGTCTGACATTTTTGACAACGCAACTTATATATTGCTATTGTTTGTGATATTGTAACAGGTGGTCAACTTCGGCAAAGTTACATGCCACTTTCTCAAGTTAGCTCATTGATGACTGACAGATGATGTCACAAGGGAAATGAGATCTGGAGGTTTTTGGGGTGGAGCTTATCAAGTTTGAAAAACAAATATTTCGAAAAATATTTAAAAATCTATGAAACAAATTCAGAAGTTAACATATCAAAATATGAGATGTATGCAGGACTACACACCAACAGGAATACACTTGTATTTCGATGTCATGGGCCCTTTAAGCCACGGTCACAAAGGTTCGTACGAACGATGCGTTGGTACGAATCTCACTCAGTGTTTTTCCACTGTCTTTCCCAATTTCCATAGTCTGAAAATCGTTCGTACCAGTTCGTAATGGCATTTGTGACCGAGGCTGAAGATAGATACAAATCTAAAAAGCCCAAATATAGCTTGGTTTTGGAAAATGTTGCTCAGAATTACTTTAATTATTTTGTTTAATTAGCAACAAAAAGAAGGAAATGGTCAAGCCGGTTCTCCCCATATTTCATTATCTGTGACGTAGGGTCCTTACAACATACATTTAGATTTATAATGTAACCAAATTGTATGCATACGTCTTTGCGAAGTGCCTCGATACAAACGATTTCATTCACCTGATAAGAATAATAGTATTACAACAGTCATAATGAAAACTGCATATATCAAGTGTTGTTAGGTAGGGCAATCAATTATGTTTGTCCAACTGGCAACGACTAATGTTGCAGTTTAGATTATATTGTCTATTGAAATACTATTATTCTTATCAGGTGAATGAAATAGTTTGTATCGAGGCACTTCACAAAGACGTATGCATTACATTTGGTTACATCACGAAAATGGCCTATTGTCAGAATGTATACTGCTGGCACTTTCGTTGTGAGGAGCATACGTCACATCCGTGCGCCAATTTAACTGTTTTGCTTGAAATAACCGAAACGAAAATCTTATAAATCCCCTGATCGAAGCACGCCCATGATATTTGGCAATTTTAACCTTTGATGTATTTACAACATGCTATAACTTTTGAAAATTGGAGTGGACT
This sequence comes from Strongylocentrotus purpuratus, assembly GCF_000002235.5. Taxonomy (NCBI): domain Eukaryota; kingdom Metazoa; phylum Echinodermata; class Echinoidea; order Camarodonta; family Strongylocentrotidae; genus Strongylocentrotus; species Strongylocentrotus purpuratus. The sequence goes on from NW_022145609.1 coordinate 18,787,083, forward strand.
TTGGCTTTAAGCCCTAAGCCTCTTAATCAGCAGGATTCAAAATCTACAATTATCAGTGCAATGCTGCAAAAGTAAAATGTACTAGCCCGGTTTGACTAGGATTTTTACCATGGCAAATCCCAAGACATATGTATGTATTCTCCTTCTAATATACAAGTCTTCTTAATATATCGTGCAATAGAAACAAAAGCAGGACATTAGGAAAGCTTGTTTATTGAATTTGAATAAAACTTATTTTATGATTTTCGGCAATACACTATCTGAGCTACCAGGACAGTTTTGGTTGATTGCTTACCCCTAACCCAGATAAACTCCCATTCTTGATCTTTATTGACTGCAAACTAACATGGACTACTTAAATTGATCATGTATGGAAACTGTTGTCTATGAACATAGGTGTAATAAATAAGTTAAAATCTTATTTTCCACCTCATGTCTTAAAAATATTATATTCAACTCTAAATTACGGGGTGCTAACGTAGGGAAATTGATCAAAACAAAAACCAATTCGATTTTCGTGATCCAAAAAAAGAGTAATGACAATAATTAATCTGGCAGATTTCCAGGCACACACTTACGTTTTATTTATTGCAAATCGTTTTCTAAAATTATCTGATTTTATACAATTATTTCCTCGGAATTTTCATGTATCAGCTAAGTAAGGATGATATTCCAGACTCGGGATATTGTATGCTCTGTATCTAAGACCCTAGCTGTGATTGGTCAATTAAGGAACAGCTGTCTGCTACATACTGCAACTTTATATCAAAATTGTGAGAAAAAAATGTACAAATTTAGAGATGGGAACATTTCACCATGATTATTCTTTGTCCTTGGATTATCTTGGACAAAATAAAGTACTTCCCATGTGGGGACCACGGAACTGAAGAATTGTTAGGCTTGGCCCATGGTCTACTAGTGTTCAAATTATGCAAGGAAACCCGTTTACTTTCTAGACTTCACTGTGAGACACTTTTGAGTGACTGACTTACATCTTTTTTCTTTGGCAATAACAAACATAAAATGGGCTGTAATATGGGCTCGGTGTAAAAATGTCAGAGGTAAAAATGTCAGAGGTTTAAAAATGTCAGAGGAAAAATGTCAGAGGTAAAAATGATAGAGGTAAAAATGTTAGAGGTAAAATATATTTAAAAAAGCAAGTTACAGGTTGAATATTGGTAATTGTTGTATATTAGGCTTATTAAAAAGATATAACGAAGGATACTCTGCAGTCATTAATTTCAGCGCTGCTATATTTTCTTCTTTCTTTAACTTTTATTTCCCTTCTGCCCGAAATTATCCCGAAATTATTAATGTTTGCCCGATTTTTGCCGAGGGGAGACGGGGGGGGGGGGGGGGGAGTATCCTTCTTTTGGGGGCATAGTGACCCGGCTGCGTCCCCCTCACTTGCCTTTGTCTAAGCAAGTGATACTCAACACTGAGCAAACTTCTTTAAAAAAAGAATGTCTAAAATCGAGTAGTTTGGCCATGAATTATAGGCCGAGTTGTGGCTCGGTGGTGTAATCATTAACTAAAAAGAAAGTCATCACAGCCCCCCCCCCCCCCAAAAAAAAGAGGATAAGATTTCACGCTGTGAGTCCTCCGCCCCCCCCCCCCCCCCACTTCACCATTCCTTCCGAAGATTGATGGACATTTTTAACAGCGTGGCAATGACTACTATAAAATGTAATTTCCTACAAATGCATATTTTCAACAATGTCACTTTCTTGTGGGCTTGATACATGTACTTTGATACTTTGATACAATTATAAAGCAGAAAGCCGCCCATGTTACATTTAATGCTAACCGCACCATAACATTCCAGATAAGCGCGCGCTTTGCAGAGGTTCTGCTAAGCTACATCGTTCTATAATTGTTTGCTGTGAGAGATCAAACTCTGAAATCGACAAATATTTATTCATGAGCAACATATCAGTAACATAGTTTGACTGTACACATTTAAAGCATCATGATACTGCTTGTATATATGATAATAATATGATAATATTGGTTAAAGGATAATTGGTGCAGGATTTATAAAAGGCATACACTGTATACGACAGTTCCCAGCAGGTAAATACTCGTTCAAGTCTACACATTAAACAAAATGTATCATGAATTTGGCAGAAAAAACAGTTGAAATGGAGGGACTTAAACTGTAAGTCTCCCACGTTTCTTAATCACAAACATGATTTTTTAAATATAAAGTTTTACAGTGTTATGGTCGAAAGCACATGACAAAATACCTGGGTAGATATGTCACAACGTTTACCACTTCAAATAGGCCTACTATCTGACGTTCTTCAAGCGAAGCTTTGATAGTATTTGTTAAACTTTTATAATAAAGTATTGATGAGGGAGACAAAGCATTTGTGTCTTTTTATTAATGTTTTCTTGTCATAACAGTCTTTGCTGGGATTGACATGAAGATGAGTCTAATTACTGAATTTGTGGAATTTCTGTGCGATCTTTATATCTGATTCCCTGTTTTATCTCATTCAATCTTAAAATTCTATGTACTTAGGCCTACCTCCTCAAAACCAAATAAACATTAAAACATCAACCAATTTAAAATATCGAAAAATGATAGAAATTAATATATGCAAACCTGGTCACAAAATATAAGTTTCAAATTCATTTTCCACATTGTATTATCCTCAGGACATGTACGAAGTGCAATTCACATTCATTTATAAAATATAATAGACTATAGCCCAGTAGCTTACGCGTCGACATTTTGTGTGATAAAGTGATGAGATATTATGACAGCACCAATTTTTACCCCTACCTTTTTTTGTACAGTGTACATAACATTTTGTTTGTTTCTCTGACATTTTTTCCTCCGACATTTTTACCTCTGACATAAAAATTATCACAACGATATCAGGCAGCATCTATATAACAGATATTGGATTAAAAATAACAAAAATTACACATTTTTGGTAAACAGCCACATCCATGCATACTGCTCATTCAGCCAAGCAACAATCTCAATGCGAACCTTCTGAATAATTCATTTTCAGAAGATCCACGAGACCGACGTGACGGTCATGGTCACTGCAGGTATCGAAGGCTCTCAATCTTGCCCCTACTGTCACGGTTTGCTACTTCAATATAACTGCTGAGTTTCAATGCGTAGCGTGCATAGCAAGAGTTTTAGTTTTTCCTATGGCCTTTTTCCATAGAAAATATTAAACAAACCAATTATTGAATTAGCAATAAGGTTGTATAAGTGTTTAATTTTTAAAATTCACCGCAAGGAATCCTTGAATAATGAAGCTTCGCTATCACTTACCAGGTATCACACAGATTACGATGAATAATCCCACAGCTAGTGCTATTTTAACCGCCATGTTGAGCAACATGTTCACAGAGCAATTAATGTTTACGGATGTATGTGGATATATTTGTTCAGCTCGCCGGCGGCGTAGTATGTACCTTGGACTATCAATTGAAAATACTTCACACAATATATGGAGAAAACATGGGAACAAAAAGCACTTCAAGGTCTGGTGCACATTACAAGCGTCCTTTATTAAAAGTAGCTTTCAAGGTACATCATTTTTCAGCATGGTAGACAGCCACAGATGCGGATCCATGAATTTTGGAAAGGGTGGGGGGAGGGGGGGGGGGTTCGGGGGCACAATGAAAGACGGACAGAGCCACGTTCTGCGATTGCGCGGACAGGGGGTCTCTAAGGGAAAACTCAATTCACGCAATTTGGTGTATACTTTTGGTCAACATCTATATTATATTGGTGCAAGGAAGTATCTTGAACATGTTGTTGTGTATTACAAGCACCTTCTGGTTCAATGTCCTCTTAAATGTTTTCATTCCACCCTTCCCCAGTTACTGTTTACTGTGCTTTGTCATTGTTACTATCCTCACTTGCCCTCAAACATTCCCTTGTCATTTGTAGGTATATTCACTTCATCAAACCTCATTATACATTCACTATCATGCTTCAAATAGTGTATCTGTACATTCCTTTATTTAGCACCAATCTGTGAGTCCTTTATCAAATAATGGTCTCTAGAGATTGGCTGAGGACCTTCTTTTACATTCACTGACAAGCTCAGTTGAGCGGGGACTTCGAATAGTAAAAGACCAGTTTCTATGCTATCCTTTATTGGGTGTGCTTAGCTGGTGGCAGCAGTGGGATTTTTCTCTTTCTCTACAGTTGCAAAAAAGTGTCAATTTTCAAACTCAATTCTCGCTATTTGGTATATCCTTTTTATCAACAGGATTAGTAAATTTGACTGCTGGCGTACGGAGGTGCATGACTCACTTCTCCGACACCTACAACTCGACGGCTTCTGAGCTGTGTTTTAACATTTTTATCGTGGAAATTTCCTGAACACCTTAATAGATACCTGGTACTGGAAAAGAAAAGAAAGTCGGTCAGAACAGACGAGCAGCATGGGACTGCCAATGGAAGAATACATAGGTTCAGTACACGGGATGGAGAGGGGGGGGGGGTGAATTTACATTAGTAACGCATAAAGTTAGAAATAACAAGAGACCAAGAGTACGGTTAGCGGAAAATGACACAAAGCTTCCACCAAGTCCTACAAGAGAAAGGCCTAATATCAAATGAGGAATATCTGACAGGGGACATAAAAGAGATAGATGGACAGGTAGCAAAATAGGACCGCCAGTGGTAGCAAGGGAGATTTGAAAAGTAACAGGAGAGACAACAATCAAATTGGTTATTAGTAAGGAAATGAATTGACGATAAATTGCAACACATACCACCAGGTAAAGGCGTCTATGAAAGGTGATCAACAAAAGAATACGAACTTGATAATTTGTGGTAATATCAATAGCCACAACACTATTTGGGGAGGTGGACAAACTAATCCAAATTGGTAAAGAAACAGAAAAGTTTGCAGCAAACAGTAATCTTGTAATATTGAATGATGGGAGGGAAACCCGGCTGGACCCCCAAACAGGGAAGCTAGCGTGTATCGGTCTTAAATTATAGGTACTCCAGGTTTAGCAACAAAGAGCAAAATGTATCCCTAAAATGAACTGCAGAAATAGCGGTAAGCCACTGATAAGTTGGTGGAACGAAAAGTGTAATTTGGCTAAAAATGAAAGAAACTTTTCAAGAAACAATCTTAAAACATGTGTACATCTCAACTGCTAATACAATATAAATTCAAAAGGACTTGTGCCCAATGTTTCATTAGAGAATCCAAGGTACGCCACTGGAGAACTTTTAGTTAACAAATCAATTGCTTTACTCCTATTGGAGAAACAATTCGTGAAAAATCTAAGCGAATCAAAATTTAAAAAGGAAATACATTCTTCGTCAACCTTTGATAATCAAGGAGTAAGAAATGACAAGGATTACAGTTTGAAAAGCAAACTCGAAGAATCCCTTATAAAAGATGAATAGACAAACAATTATGATACTACACAAACTTAAAAGCGCGATGGATAGATCAAACAATTATTCTTCTCCACTTCAAGATAAAATCTCCTTGTCCTTGATTGCTGAGCTACCTATCCAATCATATTTAACCCTTCTTAAATTAGTGAATAGAATATGGGACAAGACCGACATCCCAAATCAATGGCGCCAATCAATCCTGGTGCCAATTATTAAGAAGGATTTAAACCCTTCTCACCCTTTATAGTATTGCCCCATGGCCCCGACTTTAGTAATTGGCATATACTGGAAAGATTTATTCAGAACGGCCTAAAGTATCAATATGAATCCTATTCGAAGTGGCTTTAAAACAGGGAGGAATACTACTCTAGACCATCTTATACGTCTAGACGTGGATGTAGCAACAGCTATAGCTGAAAGAGATGTATTAAAGCATTAATACTTCAATATAACTGCTGAGTTTCAAAGCGCAGAGTGCATAGCAAGAGTTTAGTTTTTCCTATGGCCTTTTTCCTTGGAAAATGTTAACCAAACCAATTATTGAATTAGCAATAAGGTTGTATAAGTGTTTAATTTCTAAAATTCACTGCAAGAAATCCTTGAATCATGAAGCTTCGCTATCACTTACCAGGTATCACACAGATTACGATGAATAATCCCACAGCTAGTGCTATTTTAACCGCCATGTTGAGCAACTTGTCCACAGAGTAATTCAGCGCGCCGGCGGCGTAGTATGTACCTTGGACTATCAATTGAAAATACTTCGCACAATATATGGAGAAAACATGGGAACAAAAGGCACTTCAAGGTCTGGTGCACATTACAAGCGTCCTTTATTAAAAGTAGCTTTCAAGGTGCATCATTTTTCAGCATATATGGTAGACAGCCACAGATGCGAACCATGAATTTTGGAAAGGGGGGGGGGGTTCGGGGGCACAATGAAAGACGGACAGAGCCACGTTCTGCGATTGCGCGGAGAGGGGGTCATTTACATTCATAACTATGTATTATTAGTACTTTCCTTTATGAAACTTATTCTAACGATTGATTAGTTGTTTGGAGACATTGTCATTTCATTTGCATATATGAATATTAAACAAATACCTAGCACTGACAAGCTCAGTTGAGCGGGGACTTCGAATAGTAAAGACCGTCTCTATGCTGTCCTTTATTGGGTGTGTTAAACTGGTGGCAGCGGTGGGTTTTTCTTCTTTCTCTACAGTTGCAAAAAGAGTGTCAATTTTCAAACTCAATTCTCGCGGTTTGGTGTATACTTTTTGTCAGTATAACTAAAACAAATTCCTGCTGGCGTATGGACGTGCATAACTCATCTTCCGACACCTACAACCTGATGGCTTCTGAGCTTTGTTTTAATAACACTTTTACTGTGTAAATTTCTTGAACACCTTATTTGGCTATCATTATAACTGATATTGGAAAAGGAAAGAAAGTTAGTCAGAACAGGTAAGCAGCATAGGACTGCCAATGGCAGAGTACATATGCATATTCAGTAGACGGGATGGACAGTGCACAAAGAGGAGGATGAATTTACAGTAGTAAGGAATAACGTTAAAATATCAAGAGACCAAGAGTACGGTCAGAGGGAGATGACCCAGAGCTACCACCAAGTCCTACAAGAGAAACGCCTAATATCAAATGAGGAATATCTGAAAGGGGACGTAAAAGGGATAGATGGACATGTAGCAAAATCGGACCGCCAGTAGTAGCAAGGGAGATTTGAAAAGTAACAAGAGAGCAACAGTTAAATTGGTTATTAGTAAATTAAATAAATAAATTGACGATAAATTGCAACACATACCACCGGGTAAAGGCGTTTATGAATTTTTGGTGGCATTGTTGGGTGGGTGATCACAACAGAATATGAACTATCATGGTGGGTTCCCACTACCAATCATACCAACCCAACCAAGCCCGATCATGATAGGTTCCAACTGCCGATCAAACCAACCCGTCCAAGCCCGATCAAGCTATTTTGGCCTGGTTGGTTTCGGTCGGCAAGGGCGATCGGGGTCGGTCTACCTTGATCGGGGTCGGTCTATCTTGATCGGTATCGATCTGGCTTCCTACACGACAATTTCTGGCATGTCAAAAAATATCGTGTAGGGGTCGAGAAGGCAAGCAATCGTACAGCGATCGTGTATTAGTCGAGTAGAGGTCGAGCTGATCGGGAATCGATCGTATAGAGGTCTAGTTTGGTCGGGGTGGATTTTTCCCGCCGATCACTACCGATCATCTCGATTTATACACAACTTCTACACGATTGTTTCCTGATCAATCGATCAACAACTTAACCGCTTCACAATTGGTACATGTCTGCCCTAAACAGTTACTCGACCGAACTCGCTCACTTTTCGACTGCTTTTCGATCGCATCCCGAGCACTTCTCGACCACACTCGATCTTTCCGATCGCAACCTCAACCAAGGACACAATTACGTACTGATATAATCACATTTTCTTCGTACTTTGGTAGTAACATGTGTTCGCGACACGCATGCGCGGATCCAGGATTTCTTAGGGGGGGGGGGGCAATTTGAAATTATGCGAGCCAAATATTGGTACGTAATTGTGACACCGGAAGTGGCAAAAAAGTTTGGGGGAGGGGGGGGGGGTAGAAAAAAAAATCCCCATCATCCCACTCTTACATGCAGGCCCCACTGAACGTTTCTCGGCGGGGGCCAAAGGGTGGAGCCCCCAGAAGCTCAGGGTGAATAGGAATTTAATTACTGTCAGATGAGCATATTTTGATATCTTATTTTTGAGACTGGCAGGACACAAATTGGTGTGGGGTCCGGGGGGCGGAGCCCCCAGAAGCTCAGGTTTAAAAAAAAAAAAAAATTATCGTCAGAGGAGCATATTTTTATACCTTATTTGTGACACTGGCAGGTCACGAATTGGGGTGGGGTCCAGGGGGCGGAGCCCCCAGAAGCTCCGTGGTTTCATACAATAAATTATCATCAGATGAGCATATTTTTATACCATATTTGTGACACTGGCAGGACACGAATTAACGTGGGGTCCAGGGGTTGGAGCCCCCGGAAGCTCAGGGGTTTTAAGGCAAATCACGGTCAGATGAGCAAATTAAAAAAAAAAATTCGGAAATTTGAAAATTACGTCGTCAGATATTTCGTTCAGTTGCTTGGGGGGGGGGGGGAGAGAGACAAGGGGTTTTAGGCATTTAATTACGGTCAGATGAGCATATTTTGATACCTTATTTTTTGCACTGGTAGGAAACTAATTGGTGTGGGGTCCAGCGGGCGGAAATTGGAAAATTACGGCGTCAGATATTGGGGGGAGGTGGGAAGAACACTTTTGTGTTGCTTTCTTTATCACACATCCTTTTTTTCCCCAGGGAGGCCGGGCCCCCGGCCCCGCCCCCCTCCTGGATCCGCCACTGCCCACAACTTTAACTGTTCGATATATATCTCTTGAGTGTCTGAGATGAACTGAACGCTGATCAAAAATGAGTACTGTGCCATCAGCTGACGAGAATATTTTGTGCAACCACTCAATTCACGAGTCATCTTGGATCCTCGTTCTAACAGGACGATCTGCTCGGGTCGAGATTGTGTAGATATTGTGTGTACGTCTAGTTGGTCTAGTAGGGATCGCGTTGGGATTGTATGTAGATCGGAATGATCGAGAAGAGCTCGAAGTTGTGGTCGACTATACGTTGTGCAGGAGTCGTGAATGGTCGAATGTGGGTCGTCAATGGTCGAATAGCGGTCGGGAAGAGCTTATGTTTAGGCATGTGGTCGAGATTGGTAGGGGGAAAATGGGTGATCGGGCTTGATTGGACTTGGTCGGGTTGGTTTGATCGGCAGTGGGAACCACCATGATAGTGTATGGTGATTTCAATGGCCACAACGCTATATGGGGAAGTGGAAAAACTGATCCAAATGGTCGAGAAATCGAAAAATTTGCAGAAAAAACAGTAATCTTGTAATATTGAATGATAGTAGGAAAACCCGGCTGGACCCCCAAACGGGGAAGCTATCGTGTCTCGATATTGCATTAGGTACTCCAGCTTTAGCAGCAAAGAGCAAAAATGTATCCCTAAAATGAAATGTAGAAATAGCGGTAAGCCCCCTGCCCCCCACTCCGGGAACGGAGGGATCGCATGCGTGCTCCAAAAATCTCCGGCTCGTAACAAAAGAAAAAGGTCTACCCGTATTGACTCATTGATTCACTGAGTAGGGGGGGGGGGTAAGCCACTGGTAAGCTGGTGGAACGATACTGTAAGTGCAATTTGGCTATAAATGAAAGAAAGTCTTCAAGAAAAAGTCTTAAAACTTTGATAATATAATATAAATTCAAAAGGGCTTTTGTCCAATGTTTCTTTAATAGATAATCCAAGGTACGCCACTGGAGAACTTTTAGTTCAAAAATAAATTGCTTCACTCCTGTCATGGTCGGTCACGTGGGCTTTCTAAAAATTACATTTGTCAAAAGGTTCGCAAGCCCGACGTTGTCGGCCTCTTTGGAATGTTAGTCACTTTCACTGACAGTATCGAAGTCTCTCGATCTTCTGGGCTGTTAGTCTACAGGGCTGTCCGCCCCCCCTACTTTCAGAGTTTGCTACTTAAATATATTTCTGTTGAATTTTAAAGCGTAGAGTGCATAGCAAGAGTTTCAGTTCTTTCCTTTGTGGCCCTGTTTTCCATAAAACATTTAAACCAAACGAATTATTGAATTAACAATAAAGTTGTATAGATATTTAATTTCTAAAAGCCATTTCATACATTCCTAAAAAAATGAAACCTTGCTTTCACTTACCAGGTGACACACAGATTACGATGAATAATCCCACAGCTAGTGCTAATTTAACCGCCATGTTGAGCAATTTGTCCACAGAACAATTAATAATTGATTTGCGTGTAAATATTTGCGTGTAAATATTTGCTCAGCGGCGTATATGTATAAGGAGGGAAGTCACATCATCATCATCATCAACTTCAGGTGGCGCTGTAAAGCGCTGCTGTGGTCTTCACGAGAGCACGCCATGCAACTCTTTCACCTGCCATTTGTGTTGCACCTCTCATTCCTTGTCCAGACACTTTCTTGATATCATCAGTCAAAGATATTGGTGGACGACCTCTACCCCGTTTTCCTTCGACTGCTCCTTGCAGTATTTGCTTCTCAACACCTTCAGATCTCCTAACAATGTGCCCAAAATAGTTTAGTTTTCTTTCCATGATTCCCCTTCTGATGGTCAAGTCTGTTCCAATCTTTTCCAGGACCCACACATTTGTCTTTTTATCTTTCCATGACACCTGCAACAGCCTCTTGTAGCACCACATTTCAAAGGCATCAACTCTCTTTCTGTCATTCTTTGTCAAGGCCCAGGACCCACTCCCGTCGCAATAGAGAAGGAAGTTGCTTGAAGCAGACGAACCTTCAGACTGAGAGATAGGCCTCGGCTCTTCCAGGTGTGTGACATATTCTGTACTGTTGATCTCGCCATTGCCATCCTTCTCCTTATCTCTGTGGTGCTCTCTCCTTTGTTAGTGATGATTGAACCCAAGTATTCAAACCGATTTACTACTCTAATCTTATTTCCAGCTACGGTGAAGTCAGTGTTATTATCATCTCTATATATCGACAACCATTATTTTTGTCTTTTTGGTGTTTAGAAGAAGGTCTTTCTCTTCACTTGCCTGTTTGATGCGATTCAACAAATCCATCAGCTCTTCCCTGCTGCCGCAAACGAGAGTAGTATCGTCAGCATACCTTAGGTTCGTGATCTTTTTACCTACAAACTTGACTCCCCCATTGAATCCTTCCAGAGCATTTCTCATAATGTCCTCAGAATAAATATTAAAAAGGTTCGGAGACAGTATGCATCCTTGACGTACTCCCCTACCAATTCCAAACCACTCAGTATTGCCGTTACTGGTTCTCACTGTTGCTTCTTGGTCATGATAGAGGTTTTTGATCAGTTCGATGATGTGACTTGGGAACCCCATCTTTGCCATTGTATTCCACAATTGAGAGTGGCTCACACAGTCAAATGCTTTGCTATAATCTATAAAGCACAAATAGAGGGGATGTCTGTGTTCTCTGCATTTCTCTATTATGTTTCGAATGTTGACGATCTGTTCTCTTGTCCCTCTACCTTCACGGAACCCTGCTTGCTCATCTGAGATCTCGGCTTGCAGTTTGATTTTCCTTTTTCTGCTAATCACCTTCAGACGTATTTTGCTTGCATGACAAATCAAGCTGATCGTTTGGTGATTTGCACATTCTTTCAGATCTCCCTTCTTTGGCAATGGTATAAAAACAGCTCTACACTAGTCCTTAGGCCACTCCCTACTATTCCATATATTGCAACAGAGACGCCACATCAGGTCAGTACCTTCTTCACCTGTAGCCTTCCACATCTCGGAAGTCACGTTGTCAAAGCCAGGGGATTTGCCATCCTTCAGTTGTTTCATTGCAAGCTCCACTTCTGATCTTAATGGAGGGGGCTCCATTAAGTCACACCTCTCTTGAAATCTTTCTTGGAAATCTTTTTAATGTTGTCGGAAAATTTAAGGACTATTACCATTTTTTTCATTGCTGTACTTATATAAAAGCTGCGCTATACAAATTCATTATTATTATTATTATTATACATTGGAAAATATGGGTCTTTGAAATTTAAACATACAGGACAGTGAATGCTTTCATCTATTCGTTTTTTTTAATTCAAGGGGAACCTGGGCCCTGTTTCATAAAAATTGTTTCCATTATCAACCGCTACAGGTCTAAGACAAATGTGCTCATAGCCTATGGAATGTAAGGATTTCAGTTGCTTATAACAAATATGGTATATTGTTGTTAATAACAAGCTTTTTTTAAAGGTATCTTTTAACAATGTTAAATCCGAGATGCACGGCCCTATGTGTTATCAGTGTCTGTGATATAGTGTAATATTGAAGCGCTTGAAAATGATCAAGAAGTGCCTCAAAAAAGTAAAAATCTTTGAGTGACCGGTTTTACCATGATACTCGTTTTCCCCAATAGACTGTAGTGTTATGAAAACCGTTAATAAAACGCACAATTTGGTTTCGATTTCCAATCATAAATATCTTGATAATAAGTCAGGCGATTGGCTTGTAAAAGTCATGGGCTTCCTGATTGACCTAATGGTTTATAATTATCATGAGCTAAATCAGGGATTTTGTTTCAGAATCTGAGACAAAGTTACCGGATCCCTGTAAATATGACCTAGTGAGTCAATTTACTATCAATCGTAAAACTGCACTGTATCTCGAATCTTGCTGCACAATCTTACTACGGATTGCACCTATCTGTGACATGAAATTAATCGTTAGTTAATACTTATTTTAAAGGTCCGATTGCTTGAAGGAGATAATATTGATTAATGTAGATCATACATTTTAATATTACAGGGACCTGAACCAAAATAACTTACCCCACCCCCTATCCACACACACTCTTGCAAATGCACCCATTAAACGGCTCAAACAACGCCTCTGCACATGCCTTTACATCGAATAGTCTTGATTTAGTCTGGTGTTTACTTTAATCAGATAATGTTTGCTATCATAACCGTTTATCTCTAATAACTCTTGAGACATTACCAAAGTCTGTATTCCAAGGCGTACTAAAGCCGGCATGCTAAGTAACCTGTTTAATAAATTCAAAGTAAAACGAGATTTGAATTTGTCATTTGACGAATGAGGTTGTCTGTCTTTTTTAAAATGTCTATGGTGTTAACGGAAAGATGAAGAGAGAGAGAGAGAGAGAAAACGAAAGGAAAAAAAGCGACAACAAAAAAGAAAACTGACCCACCGGTAATTGAACCTGGATCGCTGGAATGGGAGGCAAGTGCTTTGACCAATGTACCAAAATACTCCACATAGACATTCAGGCGCGTACGCAGGATTTTTTCAAGGGGGGGGGGGGTTAACATTTATAAATCGGGCCGAAACTTTCGCAACGACTCAGCCAGCCGTTGAATAAGCGGGGAGGGGGGGGGAGGGGGGTAAGAGGGCACTTTTTTTTTTGGTCTCGAAATTTGAAAATTTGACATTTGGCTCCGTTGAGGGGGGTCAGGTTACCTTTTTGGCCAGCCATGGGAATATTTTTCTTAATTATTCTTTTTTAATAATTAAAAAAAAACAAAAAAAAACAAAAGGGAGGGTTTTAGGGGGGTGATGGGGGGGGGGGGGGGGTTTACACACATAAAAAATACCAAAGGGGGGGGGTTAACCCCCCCCCCCTCCCCCCCCCCCTCCCCCCCTGTGTACGCGCCTGTAGACATTACACGTAAACGGAAAATGGGATTCTCAAATCAAATCTTATAGTTACAATATCGCCATGATCCCAACATCTGATTACAAAATAAATGTCACCTTCTGTGTAGAGAGTTTTCTTAGCTACAACAATGATATCCGAAGCTGGTAGAAATTCAAGTGGAAATTTTCAATAAATATGCATAGACATATTCGTATTTTGAGTTCCAATGCCATTATGATGACGTCGCGATGTACGTAATGGCCAAATGAGACATGAAATCATATCTTCGACTCATACTTTATCCAAATATTAACAAAAGTTGGGGGTCCCCGAGCATCCGAAAGAGCTAAGCATGTTTTTGCCTATAAATGCTATATATTACAAGAGGACGCGCGCACGGACGTCTAGCCTGAACGGACACTCATTCCATTAATGATATTCATAAAAAGATAAACATGATATCAATTTGTTCGGAAAAATATCAAAAATATCATGAAAGAAAAAAGAATGGCAATTCTATGTTGCGTACGTCCATGACGAAGGAAATCTGGCGCGCATGCGTGTGTTTTGAAGAAATGCTCAAAATGGCCTGAAACGTATGCAAAATGATTTTGAGACGATTTAGAGCATCGTTTTACTACGTCAGTTTTTCACAAATCAGACTCAGGTAATGCACATAATGTCTCATGGAAATGCTATATCAAAATGGAGCCTTTGAATGCTAAGAAATTTTGCTTTTCTTTCGATCGCATCCACATGACGAAATTGTCAATGTTTGGTATAGTACTTTCCCCCTCTCTCTATTTCTTTCTCTCTCTCTATTTCTTTTTTTTTCTCTCTCTCTCTCTCCCTCCCTCCCTTTCACCCTCTCTCTCTCTCCTTCTCTCCATAGTTATGTATGATGTGTATGTAGTTAGCTAAATATCCTTTTTTTCGATTATCCCTTTTGCCTCTCATGATCTCATCATTTTTCCGTTAAATCCTGTTTAGTAACTTGGGGAATATTTCTCTTAAAATAAGATGATTGTTATCATCGTTTCGGCAAGAACATGCAGCGTTGAAATAATGATTGTGATAAACTACAATTTTCAAACAATATTCAGATGAAATTAAGCACATCAAACTTTTATCCGTCCGTCAACTATTCGTAATCCAGATGCAATAACAGTCAGGGATTTGGCTTTGCCATACGGTAGAGACTGAGACATATTGGAAATAAGAAAGTTTAATCACGAATGGTTTACATTATATTGGCGACAAAAGTTGGAAATTCGCTTCTAAACAATTACAAATCTGTAATTATATATATATTTTTTTGCTTTAGTCTTTGAGCATTTTCTTTTGTCTAGCGTAAATGTTACATTCTAAGCCTGTTGGTAATATATTCAAGCTTATTGTCAGCTTCGATCCGTGAATTATATCGTTAATAAATGCATTTCTTTTCGATATCACTTAGTTCTAATGCTTTAATAATACATACCCTCATCAAACGAAATAACATGAAAATAATTATGATGAAATTATCATCCAGAAGATAGCGAGTTTGGATAATGGGTTTTGACATAATTGATGAGGATTATGATAAAGTACATGCAGGGCCCTGTGATATTTACATACCTATAAACGACGACAAATATGTACAAACCTCCTAATTCTTAAGTTCTATAAAGCTATAGCATTTTGAAAATTGTGATGAATGTATCATTGATTATTCTCATTATGTATTCTGCATAAAATAATATTCATTTCATTTATTTCATTCTCCATATTAACATTAAAACATACAAACATGATATATAGATAAAGATCGATTACAAAGGGAAGGAGCAAACCAAATTGTATTGGAATGTGGGGTTAACAAAAAGAGCAATTAGCCTTATGAACGTCAACCCCTTAACAAAAGACATCATATCTTTAGCACATAAAAGCAAGCTTTGTGACAGAGCCTGTACTTCGATGTAATTACACTGTAAAACAAATATGAAACACACAAATATTACAATAAAACATTATTAGATTGACGCAGTGAAAGTGGGGAAAAAATGACTTGTGATCATTATCGTAACTGAACTAAGTCCTAAACAATAATTTCTTCGTATATACATGTATATATCATCATAATTACCCTTCCATTGATCAAAACCCTTTGCAACTGATTTCTTGTTCTGAAGTCTGTAATGGACTCGCTAAAACACGTTACATAAATTCATGTATTGTATTTTATGTTTCGCAGGCTGATGTTCACAAAGAAGAAGAAAACCGTTGTCAAATTAACTAAAATGAAAAATAGAGCGACATATGTACAATATATTACTAGATGCTACAGATATAGAGGGATGTAACAAATAGATGAACTTCATCATTACTGATAAACATAATAACGAATTGATGAAAATTTTGATGAGGAAGAGGACCCGGTGACCCAAATAACATACATAATTATAAGCGACAACTGTAATACATATTTACAGACCTCTTGCCTTTTTACAGTTAATTAGACAAAGCTATAGCATTTTGCAAAGTGTAATGAATTTAGCATTGGTTTATTACTCTCATTATTTGTTCGGCATACAATGATATGGTATCTTGAGCACATGACAGAAAGCCTTGCGACAGACCTTACTTCAATAGAATTACACTGAAAAACAAATATAGAACACCAAAACATTACAATAAAAACATCATTAGATTGATAAAGTAAAAGTGAAAACAAAACAAATATATGACTTGTGACCATTATCGTAACTGAAATAAAACCCTAACCAATAATTTATTCATTGATACGTGTATATTTCATCATACTGGCTCTTCCCTTGTACAAAGCGTTGTGATAACTATTACATGTACAGAATAAGTCTGTCGTGGGTTCGCTAAAAATTACGTAACATAAGTTTGTGTATTGTATTTAAAGTTTCGCAGGCTGATATTCACTGATACAAAGAAAAGCGCAAACAAATAAACTAAAAAGGAAAATAAAGAGACACATGTACAACACATCACTAGATGCTACAGCTTCAAATGGAGGGAGCTACTAATTACCATTCAATTTGTTCACTCATTACACAAAGAGTCTAATAATAAAGAACAATTCAATGCGCATTGCAGATCAAAAATGTAAGTCGTGTTGCTATTGATAACTTACATTACATTATTTGTTTAGTGTCAAGCTATCTCTCTTTGCCCCTCTCTCTCTCTCTCTCTCTCTCTGCCTCATTCTGTATTTCATATATACATACAGAGTCCCAATGTTTTTCTAGCATTCTGTTTGGAAAGTAACCTATTACACTCAGGTTTGCAGTATATTGTCGATGGTTTACAAAAGTATAATTAAAACACTTGAGTAGAGACCTCTGACATGTCTAAACTGATGATTATCTTACGATAATTCCATAACACTCTCCCCTCCTACCAATCACCGTATAACAATCAAGCTTACTATAGTGGACACTCTTCCCAATATCTCTTGGGGGAGGGGCACTAGATAGGGGAGGGTTTACAATAGTAGAAGGTCCACACACACAAAATTGCCAATGATACGCCCTATCCAAATATTAAATTGAGAACTTTGTTTCCATGCGAAGATAAATTTGGTTGGATTCTATTTACAAAAGTCTGCCCTATTTATGAAAACAACCCTGCAACCGATCGTTGCTCTATGATCATAATCTCACGCGCGAAATCTAGAAAACCATGCTCTACGAGCCGATCATTAAAATTCCTGTGATCAAGGAGCATATTTGACTCAGAGAGTTGGGACTCCATTGTTGACTTTGTCATGCGTGCTATCACGCCGCCACTGGGGACAGTCAACGTCTCGTCTGTTTTGACATGTTCTCTGTGGGGACGGGATTTCCGATAACTCTCTATTTCAGTTGTCCATTCTGCCACCCATTCATATATCTGCTTGGAGATCTTTTCGGACGGTGTATTTGTAGGCCAGTATCCATCTGTTTCATTCAGTTTAAGTAGCTTCACAAGGCAGCCCAGTTGATCTTGATTTAATCCACAAACCATATCTTCAATGAATGCGAGACTTGTCCTCTCTTTCTTGTATTTGCCTGTCACATACGAATAAAGGCCATAATCGAGCATGTCCCTTTCTTACAGATATTCATAAAAATATGGGAAACAGACATGTACGTATATAATTCCCAACAACATATTTCGTTGTAATTATTTCATCTTGATGGTTTGCTCTCTTTGTTGAGAACTTACTTTGATTTGAATTTCGCTACACAAAAAACATTATATTACCATTATTATCATTATTATCATTATTGTAATTATTATTACTATCATTTTATTGTTGATATCCTTTTTTAGACCCTGCTACCCAAGATAAATATATGATAATCCATTTTCCATTTGCTGACAAAGGTTGTAGCTGAAGGTAAACAACTTTAAAAGACCCGTCCTCGGCCCCCTCTCTTCCCTTTCGTGAGCACTGTTTGAGAAATGTGCTCGCTTTAACCTTCACCCTCCCCATCACAAATTACTGGTTCCACCATTAACATTTAATACTGATTGGGACCTACATAGATTATATTTCTAAGAGGGTAGTAATTTCTTTGTTTTCTAATTTATTTTACCGTATCTCTTCAGCTTTACTATATACACTAGTACTGTTAATCATAAAGGTGGAATAATTTTTTACCCCAATTCATGGAATCATTTTTACAATCATTTATTCCTAAAAGATCTAGATAATGGTATACATTCTCAGATTTTATTGAATAATAATTTGCGAGTGTTTATTTTGCGTGACTGCTAAAGCATGTGTTTGCTACTATGCTTATCAACTAGGGGACCTACGTCCTTAAGTCATAGCTGACTGTAATGAGGATTAATGCCTCACAAATTGACAGTACTATAGCTGATCGACACTGTAGGGCCATGCATTATGGTTCAAGGCATGGCCACACAGATTTTTTTTTCTGTTGGGGATCGGGGAAAAACGCAATGAATTAGTGATACTTTATTGCATTTTCTTCGTTTTTTGTATTTGTGGGGGCGTCCCCGTACCCTAGCCCCCGCTGCGTACAGTCATGATTCAGTTGGTAAGCAATGGCCTCGTTACTGTGAGGCCCCAGGATCAACACCGTGTCGATGTGCTATATTAGTGTTTTTTTGTGAGGCATTAATCCTCATTACTGTCAGTTATGACTTAAGGACGTAGGTCCCCTAGTTGATAACCATAGTAGCAAACACATGCTTTAGCAGTCACGCAAAACAACCACTCATAAATTTGTATTCAATAAAATCTAAGAATGTATACTATTATCAAGATCTATTAGGAATAAATAATTGTCAAAATCATTCCATAAATTGGGGTAAAAATAATTATTCCACCATTATGACCAACAGTGTATTAGATATAAGTAGCATATGGACTAACCTGCAGCTATTTCATCGGCGAGATCAGGCATCATGTTTCTCCGTATTTCATGAGCTAAGGCTGCACGATAGTTGAATACCGACGGACGTGGCTTCACTTTCCATATCTTAAACAGCGCAAATGCTGTTAACGGATGTGGGGTATTAAGATGCTCAGCTATGTCTTGATCAGTCAGCTGTAGCAAATTTTGAAGTGATTCGGAGATCCCTGGACCTTGAAGCATGCCAGAAGTAGCTTCTAAATGAAAAAGTCAACAAGATCAACTTCTGTAACGGCATTATTAAACGTAATATTGAGTGCATTTGTGTGTATGAAATCAGTGACAACATGAAATTATGGATTCGACCATCCAAAGTTTTGGTTTGTTGTTGATGTTGTTGTGTTTGTGTTTGTTAGCGTGATACTTTTCTGAATTCCTCAAGTGTAAAAGTAAAATGCCTCGAAATATGGGCTTAATTGATGAATTGATGAAAATTGATGGGAAAACCGTATCATCGGATCAGACCAAAATGATGTCGGATTGGATCATGAATGCATCAAACTATATTCCAATAAAAACTTTATGCCTCAGCAGATATATTCTTACCTTGATCAGCAGGTTCTTCTAGGTTTTTATTTATTGCTTCCGAGATAGAACACAACTCCCCATAGCTCATGTCGTACTCTTGAAAATAAAAAAGGTACTTTGAAAAGGATATACTTTATCTTAAACGATATCAATGTAAATATTTGCGACAACTAGTTAATTTCGACTGTAACATTATGAGCAAATAATGTTATGCAATGAATATCAACTCTTGCTAGCCAACAAGTGGACAATTGTTTGATTGCTCGGTAGGTGGCTTGTATGTTCCAGAACTAGATTTAAATGTAATTGGGTGTTTCATGATCAAGCCTAACCATTTATTTTGAATTCCTATTTGTATTGTATTTGGATTTTGTTAAACGGTTGAATAAAATGAACTTGAACTTGAACTTGAAATTGGCGATCAAGGATTTTCATCTATTTCTATTTCTGGTTCCATCATTTCTGGTACGATCAATCAATATTCTTTGAATTATGTTACTACAAACTTAACATTATTATTGTCTCTTTTTTGCTGGGGGATCATTTGGTACCGTAAAATGAGGATATACATTTAAGATTCGTTATCAATATACTCTTACCTAATATTCCTGTAATAGAGATATCTGTATAGTGGCTCGCTATTTTACGGGAGAAGATTACTCGTTTATCCTCGTCCTTGGTGGATTCGAAGGGTTCGAAGGGATCAATGAGTAACTTGATGGTTCCAATGTCAAGGTGTGAAGGATCGAAGGCGGGTCGATATGATACCAGTTTAGTGGCATTGATACCCAGCTGTTTAGCTATAGGATAGAGATCATGCATGAGCAGATGAAAAGCCATATCAACGAGCTCCGCTTTGTAGATATATGGTCCTCTTAAAGTTGGCAGCAACCCTTAAGATTATAAAAAGACAACCGGAATTATGATTACAGGCCACGCACATAATGTATGTTCCTTAGCTTTTATTACTAAAAAATGTTTCATGCAACTTGACGACTCAATCCTAAGTCAAGCAGTGATTGTGAATGAAATAACATTGTATTAGTAGTGATGTGACAACAAATAAATTAATTTAACTCTGAATTTGCAAGGAAATTCTAATTTATATTACGATTGCATGCATTGATACAAATCTTAATAAACATTTATTCATTTGTAGAGATTGTTATTTTTAAGAAGTAACATTAAAAAAGATATGTGGGTAAGATACCTCCTAGGTTGTTTGATTCGAAGACTGGAGCAAGTTGCCTGTATTTATCAACTAAAGATTTATATAACACATTGGTTCTCCATTTATGTAGACGTTCGAACCGTTTCCCTTCGTCATTAGCTTCATCGTGTTTGCAGTCAATGTTTAGTTTCTTGCAGATTTCCTTCATTGATTCTTGTGTGAGATGACGTGAAATCGTTTTCAGTTCCTCGTTAGAAGGCCAGTCATCAGCTATGATACAATATAAAATTAATACTAAAGTGAAGGTAACAAAAGAGTCTTTTTTCCACATTCAACACACTGCAAAATTAGCGTATTTGGCAGAGGGTGCTGATCTGCTCCTTTTAGGGTGCAATAACTGATGAGCGGCGTAAATGTGCACCCTTATGGGTGCGAGATATTGGAGGGTGCGAAATATGCACCCGGTGTAGTCTGTATCAAGGCCTAATAATAAACAAATAATAATTTAAAGTTGAATATGTCCTCAAGTTTGTGTCGATATCCAAGAACAAGATTAAACATGTTAAAAGATAAAAATGTATTTTTAACTTTTCCATAATATTATGATTATACAAAAAGCAATGAGCTCAATATCATTTGATATCATCGGACTTTGTCTTTTTTTAATGGTAGACCAGCCATCCTAGGTGATTTCATCAACCAGTCATTGGCTCAATCGGTAAGGTCAGCGTAGAATAGTGGGTTCGAAATCCAGTAGTATTCCTTCGGATCTTTGCCTTTTAAGAAAAGCAACAAATAATCAAAGTTTAATTGGTTTTGACCTCTTTCCACGCCGCTTTGAAAAATTAACAGGATGGCTAGCCTAGGTTTAAAAAAAAAAGATGCAAGCGAACTCGACGTCTACGCCTAAGGGTGCACATCTTCTCCCGCTAGGGGGCAAGTTTGCACCTAAAAGTAGGTTGAAAAATTGCACCCTAAGGGGTGCTGCTTTTGTAGCAAATGTCTGCACCATAAGGGTGCACATCTGCTCCCTCTAGGGGGCAAGTTTACACCTAAAAGTAGGGTAGGAAATGTCTGCACCATAAGGATACACGTATGGTCGCTCTACGGTGCAAGTTTGCAACCCAAATTGGGGTCCAATTCTTTACCCTACCTTTAGTTGCAAACTTTATCGGAAGGAGATGTGTTCTGTACATCAACTTCCTATGTTGCTGTAGAAGTTTTAGTGTTACCTGGCTCATTTTCTTTGTCGATCATTTGTTCGACTCTTGTAGATATATTACGTTCTCTCACATCGGTCATCATTTGGTGAGTATTGAAAAGAGCAGTCCTGTTTTCTTTGATTATTTTCTCAGTCTGAATGATGGCAGATGTCGGCCCTGTAAGGTTACATATTATCCTGTAGTGCTGCACCATTTTATCATTCACACGTTGTTCAAGTGCCTTTACTTCTACAATATCTATTAAAAAAATGAAAGTCACATGTTAAATTTGTCAAAATGACATTGTGTCAGAGTAAACAATATGAGTTTTCCCCCTTAAAGCGCATACATCTTTTTTTTCGGAAGTAAGAGGTGAGGCAGCACTTTATACAAGTATAAAACAATTAAATAGAGTGGTTCATATTCAACGATCTTAATAATAATTCATTAGCGTTTTATTCAGTTCAAAATCTGTGTGGTTAATTTTATTTTCTTGGGGTGAAATGTGATGTCACCTTGTCAGCATTTATGTTTGGCGTTACTAATAGACACTATGAACATGACTGACAATGAGAGCGGACAAAATATACAGTTCCTCAGGTAGACAAACACTGCTATTA
Source organism: Strongylocentrotus purpuratus (assembly GCF_000002235.5). Lineage (NCBI taxonomy): Eukaryota > Metazoa > Echinodermata > Echinoidea > Camarodonta > Strongylocentrotidae > Strongylocentrotus > Strongylocentrotus purpuratus. The sequence continues at coordinate 18,809,698 of NW_022145609.1, forward strand.
TGTAAAAATGTGTAGAACAGGTGTCACATGCATATTCACCTTTTTACATAATAGCTGTGAAGGGATGTTCCTTTGTCTACCTGAGGAACTGTATATTTTGTCCGCTCTCATTGTCAGTCATGTTCATAGTGAGATTGCTCCCTCGAAACAATGCCCCAAATTCAGGAATAGATAACAATGACTTATAATCATCTCCCCCTTTTTAACTGAATTCATGTCAGTAGAGGAGCTATCTGATATGGGTAACACTAGGTAAGCCTATATATGCGATGTGCGATGTGACAATACTACACATTTCTTAACCCCAGGGAGTGGAGATTGTGCACACAGTGTGAATCCAATGACCGGGGTAATAGTATATTTGTAAAGCGCTTAGAGACATTTGTATTAAGCGCTATATAAAAAATAAATATTATTTTTATTATTATTAAGCTGCCGCAAGCTTATCCACCGTAGCGTTATCAATACAAATTGTTTGTCTCCAGTAAGTTCAAAGTGGGAACGATATTGGAATTACAATTTACCAGCTGTATTGATACCAAAATATAACGTGCTATTTCGTTTCAGACCAGTTAGTCTGAAATACTTTCAATATAGGATTTTAAATATCATTTTGTTTTTAATTAAACAACTATTTAGGATGAAAATTGTAAACAATGCAAAATTTTCATTTTGTAAAAAAGAAATTGAAGATATAGTACATTTATTTTATGAATGTGAGATCAGTAGAAAGATCTGGAATGAATCCTCAAACTGGATTTATGAAAGAACTCAAATTTGAATCTTGTTCAATTTACAAAATATAATTTTGGCTTTGAAGATAAGAGAAACGATGCCCTAAATTGCATTATTATATTAATCAAACAACAGATGTTTATTTGTAAACTGAATAGTATTGTTCCGCTTTTTGATATGTTGAAAAAGAAAGTTTGCAATAGTATAAAGATGGGAAATATATTGTACGTCTAGAATGGAAAGACATTTTTGTGTAAAGTGGCACTTGCTACAATTGTTGTTTGTATAGAAACATTTTTTTTAATGTGCTTAAACAGGCACATATTATATTTGATTTGTTTATTTGTGTGGAGATTGTTAATAAATAGCCTGTGAAGGGCTCAAAAATTGGAATTTTTTTTTGTTGAAAACTCACAATTGTAATAACATGTTAAATAGGTACCTGGCAGGTTTAATTGGTTGAAATGCACTGTGTGCTGGATACGGCTGCCAGACTTAAATCTAGGGTAATAATATCCAAACTTCTTTCGAATCGTATCGGGGCGTTAAATTATGATGTGATTTGTGCTATACACGAATAATTTATTTAGTCAGCGTAGCAGAGCACCTATTGATTTCGTCAGAATCTAATGGTTCTTTTCCTATTCTTTCTGAATGGATTTGTTTTCGCTTCATATCTCATGAATACAGCTGACATAAATGACAATGAAATGTTTAAGACATGTGCCATATGCATGATTGGTGATCTTACAGAGCAAGTCCACTCCAAAAATAACTGACTTTCAATAGAAGCAGAAAGATCAGACAATACAATCAAAAAAAGTTTTAACAAAATTGGATAATAATAAGAAAGTTATGAATTTTTAATGACATGAACAACTTTGAAAATCACAAGACAAATTGGCAACTCATTCACGAGTCTGTAACGTAATGTCCTCAATATCCACTAATTAATTTCTTTATATTGATAATATACATTTCCTATTTTCCCCCTTAGGATCTTATTTTTTCACGCTAGCATCCACATTAGATTGATAGTAATATGTTTTTGTGTGGATAATATAGAGTATTTTTCCAATTAAATCATGAAAAATGTGAATTTTGATAAACTATTTATATAAAATTCAATAATCATGAATATACAATATTCAGAAAATAGTATCAATTATTCATAGTTCATTAAAGATTTTGTGAAATGTAATGCACGCAATATGATACAAATCATAAAACTTGGGCAAAGGCATGGGGAAATCAAGTTTTGGGGGATAAAAAGAGAAATTAAACGAATTAAACTATATAAAGCAATGTATAGATAGTGAGGACATGACGTCACAAACTAATAACCAAATTGGCAATTTGTGTCGTGATTTCCAATGTTCCATAGTTTTACATACTTTTTCAAAAATGTATAGCTTTCTTATTAGTTTTCCGATTTTGCTCAATTTTTTTTTGATTGTTTTGTCTGATTTTTCTGCTTCTATTGAAAAGTAAGTTATTTTTGGAGTGGACTTGCCCTTTAAAGAAGATTTTTGTTTCTTCATTACTGATGCGTGACGTAATCTCGGCGCCATTTCGTTAAAATTATATTATCATTGACAATATTTCTGGACGATATTTGATATGTATAAACTTGACATCACGGGAAAACTTTCCATACCATTGTCTGTGCGTGCATCGTAATGGACGCGTACGCAATCGTCAACAATTTGAAATTGGTCAAAATGCTTATTGGACCAATTTACTACGCGTTTCACATCTTTTTGAACGTTTAACAGTTTTGCGCGCGCGGACGGACACTGTTAAATTTGCCTCAATTATGGTTTCCTCTTGTACGTGCTATTTCTCATTGGGCTTGTGTTATATTTCCGTCATGAATAGCAATTTATAAATGATATGACATGGTAGTATGTGGGAATACCCTTTTCACATATATGGGTGTGACCAAGCCTTTAACCAAGCCTGTATCTCATGGGTCGAGCAAGGGATAGTAGTCTAATGAGGAACAGACCCACATAGAAAATGTATTTTACTATTTTAAATGGATATAGAGCATAAATTGATTTCTATAATCGGCATGTGACTAAAGGTTGATGACTAAAGGTACGGAGTGTTTTCCACTCGACATAACCTCCGTCTATGAACGAGGGAAGGGGCACGTTAACACACAACGCAGACCTCAATCATCCACCTCGGTGGGAGTCGAACCCGAGATCTTTGGTTCGACAGGCAGACGCTTTACCGACTGAGCCAACTCGCCTCCTCTTAATGATGTTTCACTATTAAAGCCTAAAAATGTATCGTATTTGCTCTACGGCTAGGATACGGCGGCCGTAAACCCCCGAAATTGAGAGACACTTGCGGTGGCCTCCAGGTCACCCTAGGGCGTATCCCTATCTTTACAGGCCGCACGGGTCGCCGTGGGATTATAACGCGGAATTATAACTGTATTCATTTCTAGTTTTGCCGTAGCGATTAGACACGCCGTAGCCATGCCGTAGAGCAGTTCCACGGTTTACGTACGTCGGCCGTACGGTAGCCTTGCATTTTTATTTACTCCAGGGGTGAAGCGGCAGCATGAGTCTGGCCGCACGGTGGCCGTATGGTCCCCCTTCGGCCGCCTTGAGGGCAACTTGTGGCTACCTTGCGTCTGCCATAATATTTGTCAGAAGGGAACGCCTCAAGGACCTACTAAGGCGACCGTGCGTCATCACTTCAAAGGCCGTACGGCAGTCCAAAATGTTGTCTCCACAAACTCAAAATACGCCGTGTGGCTACCCTAACATAATGTGACCGCTACCGTATGTGACCGTGGGAATGCTGGGGCGGTCCTATAATTGCTTTTGGCCGTAGATATTTTAGACCGCACGGCCGCCGCAGCAAATGTAACCTAGGCATTACTTGCATTTTTCCACCATTAAACATATCATACTACCAAATAACTTACGTTGTGCCCTTCTCCTAAAAAGATAGTACACTGAAGAGATGAGTATCAATGCAGCAAACACTGAACAAATGAAACGATATGAGGATAACAATGAGAAACACATAACTGTTGTAGCAAGTTTACATGCTATATTGACCTTCTCATAATAAATATTTCATATAAACAAAGCTACTTCATTGAAATCTTGATAATGTAATGGCAATTTAATAAAATCCGATTCGATAAAAAAATTGCTCCGTTAACATTTCTAAAGTAAAATTAATAAGAAGATATAAAAACAAAGCTGCGCATATCAGTATTATGTACACAGATTTAAGGTACTTTGTTTATGTTAAACATACGTACATAGCCTTCACAAGATTCCAGGGCACAATAGTTGCAATAATATTTGTGTATGTATACGTGATTATTGAATTTGCTTTTATACTAATCTTTTAAGCTTTCGCTCTAAATTGATTTTGTTATCTTCCAGATAGTTTTCGACCATTTTCCATAGCAAGGTTATTGGTTACTGAGTTAACCTGTTCTCAACCATGGCTTCGTGTTTACACGTTACATATACATTTTGTTGGATTCTTTTAAATTAATATTCTGAATGTCCAGTATTTTCAACTTACAACCTAAGATTGTCATCAGATTCATCAGAGCTGTTGATTTCCCTGGTTCGTCGCCTTGGAGTAGGACAGATGTTGATTTATTTGCATTGGTTCCTGGAATACTGGAAGCCACACATGTATACAATTCTTTGTTACCCCTGGTGGCAATGGTGATGGTTTTGTTTTTCGTCCCGTCTATGTTATCCCATTCTCTTTTATCTGATGGCTCCAGTGCTCTGGATCCATATAGAAAGACAAGATTGATAGAGGGGTAGTACTTCACCGCTTGGCATGTTAGAGTCGTTCCGGATTTGGCGACCAGGATGCAGTTGTTTGAGTCGTATTGGTTGGCATTTAGACATTCCTGGATGGTTGGCAACGGTTCCAGAGGCTGGGCTAAATTTGGAATATAAACAAGCTAAAAATGATTTGTAACATTGTCCTTTAAAATTTCAATTAGATTCTACAAATTAATAAACTAACGAATCAACAAAGTCAATAACAATTGAACAAAAAATAAACATTTTATTCTATCCGTTTTTTCAGTGTGTAGTGTCCCCCTGCTCCAACAATAAATCGCACTCTCCCCTCCCCCTCTCTGACACACGCACACACATAAATGCACCTTTACAGTTGTGCTCCTCCGACGAAATTTGCAGTCATCAGCGGCTAAATAGTTTTAAGGCAACTAAAATGTATACAGATATCAGACATTAAACCTCTACAGGTCCGTCTGGATAACAACTGCAGGCAGCTTTACCGCATAGCTGCTCGGCTGGACCACCTGCTGCATACAGTACATTCCTCTTTGAAAAAGAGCCCCCGTGCAGACTTTACTCAAGGAGGCCTCTAAGCCCATATGTTGGAACTTAGATTTAGCTGGTGCTACTGAATCAACTATCCATATCCATGACAGGCTCTAACCATATCTTAAAGATAGGTCCTTTAACCCTCCTGGCAACAATTTGAAGCTCTGGGGTCTCAAAGACTCTATCCTGTGTCCGTGTGGTCCAATTTAGACTTTTAAGCATATTACGAATGAGTGTGTTATAGCAGCCCCCCCCCCCCCCCCACATGTCCCCTCACTGATATTGACAACCCACTACATGTGTCACTATTGTCAATTTTTAATAGCTATGGTTAATATACGAAATAATGATAAGAAAGATTGACATTTCAAACTCACTGGGAATTAAAATCCTTCATTTTTTTTTTTTTTGGGGGGGGGGGGGTGGGTGGGGTGTGACGCTATTGAAAGAAGAAGATGGTATTAAGGTTCTACCATTATTAGTCCTTACGTTGTACTACTTCGGTACGTGTATGCACGTGATGAATACTTACCAATCACATTGACAAATGTGTGATTCCTGAAGGATATCCCAGTATCATCGGTCACCTCACAAATGTAAAGACCTTCGTGGTGGACCTGTAACTCCTTGATGACCAGCGAGTAATCTTGGGTGATGTCATACGTGCCGTCGTCGTATCCAGATCCACTTTTTTTAGAAACATTTTTGTTGCTTTCCATTACAACCAGGCTTTTATTTGCTGAAAAAGGAGATCCCTTTTTCCAAGACACTCTTCTGGCCTTGATGTAAACGGTGCATTGCAGGATGCCATATGTGGTATGACGCAGCTGCAGAGTGACTCGTTGATTTGTTGTGATGGCATTATCTAAAGGAAAAACAGTGATAGCCAGTTTATCTCAGGGAAAAGGCTAGAAAAGATTTTATCATGTAGGAAAATGATTTATATCAAAGTACATTATTAGTACATGAAAGTAATTTAACCCATAATTAATATATTAAAGCAGGAATACATAGATTGGGAAAAGGGACATAAACAGGTTTCAAAACATTAAATGCTTCTTAAAGATATCACAACCTTTTCTTTAAGATGTGCAGATTTACCAAGTAAAACATTAGTTTTAGGTAGATTATAGGTTTTCAAAATAATTACTGATTAAAAAAGTCAAATATAGTTCTCTTTAACAGCATGTAAACCTACAATTATTATAAAATGATTTTAAAGATTTTCTTCTAAATAACCCACCTAAAACTAAAATATCAGTGTAGTTTTCCATCAGAGGTCCCTTGTTGTTAGAAACTGTGCAGTAAATTCGTCCACTATCTGCCGTTGAGACATTGTTGATGATCAAGGAATAATTTTCGTCCACGTCACAACTTCCATCATCGTATCTTGGACCTGATACTTCACCATCAAGCCATGCTACCATGGTGGTTAGATCATCAGGATCAAGGCCCTTTCTCCAGTAGACTGCAATTGGTTTTCCGTAAAAGCGACATGTCAGAACCGCTTGCACACCTCGAACCAGTGTCTTCTTGACTTCGGTGTAAACTAGACCATCTGGAACCACTTGGGATGATTTTAGACCTGCATCAAACAAAAATGTAGTGGATCGACTCATTTTTCATGATTTCATAAAGACAAAAAGATCGAAGAGTATGAGATTCAGTAGGCCTTGGCTATAGTGATTATTACATATATTCCAAAGTTCATGACGGGTTAAACCTTTACTCTTCATGTTTATATCTATTCCCCAAAACCTCTCCCAAACACATTCATGGCTGACTTTGTTTGTGAGGAGAAAGATTCCAAACAAAGAAACAAAGAACACAAATATAAAAGGTCACAAATTTGATCACTGATTGCACTTTTTAACATTCACGGAGAGTAGGTACTGTGCATATAACCGTGACCGCAGAACTAGGTGCCCTTGGGGAAGCTTGACAGGCCTATGATTATGCAAAACGCTAAGACACTGACATGAAAAACCTACAAAAAAATAAAAATGGCAAGGAGTATGCAAGTTTGTGCCCAAATAAACACAACGAGACAGATGACATAAAACACCAACAGCCCAGGTTCTAGCGAACCTTTTGAATATGTAATACCCATGCGACTGATATGTCAGTCATGGTCCGTCCGTGGTGGGCTTTCTGACAATTTAATTTTCAGATGGTTCGCAAGACCGACATTGCCGGCCTCTTGAGAATGAAGGTGAGGATGGCTGGCGGTATCGTAGGCGGTATCAGTACAATACCCCCCTGGGCAATCATCCCCGACAAATTACCAGCTAGACAATAGGGACTTTTAGATTTGCGTGGACTAATACGTGTGACGTCCATTCAAGGCAGTGCTTAATAAGGACGTCGAGCGTAGCATAGACCTATTGTCTTCGTGCGAATCTTAAAGTCCCTAATTACGCCCCAAGGACGATTACTCCTCGAGGACACTACTGGTGGGCTTCCCCTTTAATGTTCTTGGGGGGAGGGGTAATTGTCTTTGGGGGGTGGTTGTCCTCAGGGGGGGGGGTCGTCCTCGGGGTGTAATTTTCCAGGGGCTAATTTATTGTCCGTTCGGGGTAGTTTTCCGGCTGGACAATTACGCCCCAAGGATGATTACCCCTCGAGGAGACTACTGGTGGGCTTTCCCTTTAATGTTCTTGGGGGAGGGGTAATTGTCTTCGGGGAGGGGGGTGGTTGTCCTCAGGGGCGTGGGGTCGTCCTCGGGGTGTAATTTTCCAGGAGGGTAATTTATTTTCCTTTCGGGGTAGTTTTCCGGGGATATCCCCGGTTGTGTTTGTCCAGGGGGTTATTGTCCTGATACGATCGTAGGCTGTTATCTTTTTGGCAGTCTATCTCGTAGACTGTCGGTCTACCGAATATTCGGGTTTGCCCTCTTTTTTTAGGGATTACTACTTCAATAAAATTCTGCCGAAATTCACAGCGTAGAGTGCACAGTAAACGTTTGATTTTTCCGTTAGGGACAAGGGTGCCTGGGTGTCATGAGCATATTGAACGAGTAAAAGACTGAGATACAGCAGTACTCTTCTCATCCCATCAACGCGGCTAACAGTAATAGAACGTAGGTGAGACAATTTAACACTGGAAATGACAACTGCCGTTGAGACATTTTGGATGGGAGTTGGCGAAATTGTGATTCGCCTGGTTTGATTTAATACTGCACAGTACCATACATGTGTGGATACACTGATGGAGGTACATATGTACATGGCTTGAACAATAAATGAGCTTCCTAATTTCCTCTTTTTTTTATTGCACTGCATATCAAGAAGGCTGATAAAAGAAGGAGAGTAACATATACCTTGGAAATTTCCATGGTAAAAATCCTAGTCAAACTGTGGCAAGTACACTTTACTATTGCAGCATTGTGCTGATAAAAAATTGTAGAGTCTGAATCATGCGGGTTGAGAGGCTTAGGGCTTTATAGACTTAACAATTGATTTCTAGTGATGGAATGTGAATTCAAAACATATCACACAAAATATGGAGCAAACAATGGAACAAAAAGCATCTCACAGTTTGGTGCACTTGTCATTTGACAAAAAGGGGACTACTTTTCAAGACTACTTCACAAAGATTAGGGACTTTTCGTTTTACACGACGTGAGTGTGGACTGCCGCATGTGCCATTGTGTTAAAGATACTATCCCTTTTGCAGCCAACATCAAATTATGTAGAACTTTGCAGGAACTATGAATATGTTATGTATGTCCTATTGGTGAAATTTAAACTTGAGCAGTGTTCTAATATTCAAATTATGCAAGGAAACCCGTTTACTTGCTAGACTTCACTGTCAGACACTATTAAGTGACTGACTGGCTTTTTCATCTTTGGTATTAATAACATACACTGTACATAAACTGAGCTGTAAAGGGTACATGAGCATTTGTCTACAAAATAACCCACTTCTTGTAATGGCCAAAATTAAACTGATTGAATCTTTGCGCAGCATAAAACGTACGACCATTCGGTACAATGGTCTGACAAATCAGACTTTTACTTATTGGCTCTATAGCTCCTAAGTCGATTCGACAATTAATAGTCGTTATTTTCCCACTTAAAGACATTTTCAAGCCCCCCTTTTTTAGGGAAGTTCTAAATTAGTATTGTCTTTTAAATGCCGTCGGAATTTAACCTTTTCATTTTTTGGCCTGCAAATGGGACATAGTACCTTTAAAGCACTGGGCCGTGCCCGGTAGTGCCTTAAAAGGGCGTCACATTACCTTAAAAGGAGGTCACACGTGGCGGTCCACGTTCTCGTCGTGTTAAACGAAAAGTCCTTAATATCTTGCTTGTACTTCTGCTTTCCAGCAGTGTAAGCCAAAGAAACTCGAATGCGGGTTTTCCGTCACATTTTCTTTCAGCTCATGATGAGGCAACTATTTTTTGTTTTTTTGTTGTTGTGTAAAATAACCATTTCAGGTCTTCTTTTTTTTCTTCATAATAACATAAAGATATTCACATTTTTAACATTTGCCTCCATTTCTGAAGGGATATACATGGGTTTTCTAATATTTCATCTATTTGTAAGCGATAATTTAATAGGTAAAAAAAAAATTTGAAGAAGTTTTTGTTGTTGTTGTTTTTTGTTTTTTTTTTCCAACAAAGATTTTGTAAATAGTAAAAAGTGCATAATTCAAAATAATATTAACATATTTTTCCTTCTTGGAAGTAAAATCAATACCAAACAATAGATGACATTGTTTGGAATTAAAAATAGACATAAAATATATCTTTATATTCCTCTCAACTTCATTCCAAACCATATTGACTTCGTTACAAAAAAGAACATGTGCATACAATCACCTGTTTAATTACAATAATAACATTTACATTTGTATTCAACCAAATCATTTCTCTACGATAGGTGTCAAAAGTACAGCTTTTATACAAGAAAAAGGTCATAATTAAATTATAGTAGAATGAGGCATCTTGTTCTCCAGAAAACTTGCCATTTTGTATTATATTTACAATTCATTATAACCTTTATACCACCAATTTGCTCAAACCAATAGTCAAACATACATTTGCAACCTGCATTTAATTCATCGCTTATATATGTACAAAACCAATTTATATTTAACGATGCAACCTTTGTTTGAACATCTAACATATCTAAACCACCTTCTTTAATACTATTTAATACATTTGACCTTTTAACCTTTGCAGGTCTCCCTTTCCATAGGAAATCAAAAAATAACTTATCGAGCTCCTTAATTATCTCTTCAGGACAAGACAAAACTTGTGATGTATGAATGATTTTCGACATTATCGATGATTTTAATATCATTATTTCCTTTTAAGCGTGAGATTTCTCTTGTTCCAAAGATTTAGCAGCTGTTCTATTTTTAATATCCTCTCTTCAGACCAGTTCATTTCTAAGCCTATATCTTTTTTTTTACAAATATAAATAACAAGTGACTTAACATAAACATCTTCCCATGACATATTTCCAATAGTATTTGATGAGGCTGTTTCATTATTCATTATTTGCAAGATTCCTTTATGTTAACCTTTTACGAACACTTAATTCAATTTTGTTGGTCCAACTTGTAAAGGTAGTGTATCCCTTTTGCAGCCAACATCAAATTATGTAGAACTTTGCAGGAATTATGAATATGAAAGTTATGTCCTATCTGTGAAATTTAAACGTCAGCAGTGTCCTAGTATTCAAATTATGCAAGGAAGCCCGTTTACATTCTAGACTTCACTTTCATACACTATTGAGTACGTGACTGACTTCTTTTTTCTGTGGTAATAACATACATAAAATGAGCTGTAAAGGGTACATGCACATTTGTACAATAACCCACTTCTTGTAATGGCTAAAATTAAACTAATTGAATCTTTGCTTAGCATAAAACGTACGACCATTCGGTACAAGGGTCTGATATCAGACTATTTAATAAAAAGACTGCCTTCCCTAAATTTGATTCGACAACTAACAGTCGTTATTTTCCCGCGCACATATAGACATTTTAAAACCTTTCGTTTTGAGGGAAGTTCTAAATTAGAATTATTTTTCAAATGTCGTTAGAATTTAACCTTTTCATTTGTTGGCCTGCAAATGGGACATAGTACCTTTTATGCATGCATGAACATCTTATTCAATACACATTGCTAGTATATCTTGGTTATTTTCATTAATACAAATATCAAATATTTAAAAATAAACCACACTCATGCATGCTATCAATCCTAATAGAAAAGTAAAAAGTGAGGCAAACTTTTCTACCATAATTTACAACATTTCTAAGTACTACTAGTTCCAAGATATACATGATGCACAGCATGTATGTACACATGACTTTAATACTTAAAACATATTTGTTTGTGTTAAATGTTTGTTTTTATTTTTCCTGTTTCTTCATTCTTTCCTGACCTCAAATTTTGTTATTTTGGGGGCTTTTGTTTAAGTAAATATCATGGTAAGGTTTAATTATGTGGAAGTATAAGTATAAGAACATTTTATCAATGCAACTTTTTATTATTTGATGGAAATTTACATCGTTTTTTTTTCATAGGACAATTCCGAGAATTTAGAAAGTATAAAGGATAGGAAAGATCAACTTGTCTTTATTTGGCTCGATTACTGAATTTGATTTTCTCCCATTTTACCATTGTATTTATTTAGTGAATGTATAAAGAAATTATATGAATGCGATATTTTTCCTTTGACGGAATTTTTCGCTCTATTTTTTTTCATAGGACCGTTCAATGATTATTTTTTGGGGAAAAGCATTCCCATTCCTGACTAATGAGGTGAATAAAATGTTAGTAGTTCGTTTTCATTGTACGGTCAGTTAATGTAATTATGTTCATTCTGTACTTCAATTGGTTTTTGTTTTATATCATTAGTTCAAGAAGGCAGATATTATATCGAAAAGACACAAAGAGAAGGAAAAGGGAAAAGTATACACTTGCGAAACTCTGACACGGACGGAGAAGTTCGACGATATAAAAAATGACGTACACATCAGCGAGTACTTGCAAAACAATGCTAGACAAAATTCGCAAACGCACACCAGATTCTCGTTAAAATATAATTTCGAAGGACTAAAAAACCCCACATAAACAGACACTTAAAGTGCGGGTTCATAGAAAATCACAAATATGGCAAATAGCGTATTATTAGAAACCGGTAATCTAACAGATGCCCATCATGCAAGGTTTAGGTCAACTACATATCGGGTGGTTTATAAAAATACAAATAAAACAACCTCCATAGCATCTGGGATATGCGAGAGATTCGCCGGAAAAATAATGATGTTTTAATACCGTCATCAAAATAATACCATGCACGGGGTTTAGAGTGAGGCAATAGATTAAACATTTCGCCTGAGGGTATTAAAGTAAGAGAAATAACTGAAGAAAAGATGACAAAACAGTCACTGAAATTGTGTGAGATGTCATGGGACATCGTCTGCTTGTGCACATCATGTTCAACATGTGACGTCATATCTCAGCAGCGACCGGGGCTTTTCAGGGGTTATGTCGGGGCTGTATCTAAGCGCTTTGTAATTGTTAATAGTCATTACTTCGAATGTTTCGAAGGATTGGCTTTTGATAACATTGGCCAATCAAAGTGTCACCTTTGCAATAATGACATTAAAGTTAGCTTTTTTTAAACCAATGAACCTTCTCTTTGAGTGTTCAAAAGGCTCAAATGACAGGAACGAAGGAGTTGTGAAGAGAAAGCACGGCTCCCAGAGTTGCATAATCACTTCAGTGCAATTACATTCAGAGCCTATTCACAACATACACAGAAAATAGCGTATATAAACTCGCTCACATCGAACAAAACCATAATTTAGCGAAAACAAATATAACACGCAATATATATTATGTCGACCAGGATGAACAAATAAATCCTAAATAAAGTGAAAGAAAATAGAGACAGCAAACAGAAATGTACTTAAAAGAAGAAATATAAGAGTAAAATTGGCGGGTCGGATGTCGAATCAATCTAACTGCAATACATAGAACGCAAGGGAGAATGCTGGGCAGAGTTTGCGGGCAGCAATGGCCCTATGACTCATAATATTCATGTAGGCTCGTCCGGTTTTTGACTAACATTCTAAAATTCAAAACAAGGATAGAATTTTCATGTAAACACGGCAAACCACACAATGTGGTCGGGCATTGTCGCGAATGAGTTAAAAACCTGCATGATCATATCACGAAGTTTTAAGAGCTGGAGACCAAACTGGCAACAAATTATTCCAAGCAGCTGTCGTTTTCCAAGGTTGCACAACTGAATCTACAGGTGTAATGCTACCTTTGATGTCCGAGTTTCGAAGCCGCCAAAATTATTGGAAAGCTTGAGTAGTGATTTTGTTCACAAAGAAATATCCTTAATATTTCACTTCTTTTTTGAACTAACGAGGGGAAAATCGAAGGGATGATAAAATATGAATACAAAAGCGGTATTGTGTCAAGAACAACAAATTATTTTAAACTGAACAGCAGAAATCCAGATTTACACCGAAATTGTTTAGTTTTCAGGTTCTGGATTTCTCTTTTACTTTTCTTCAAGGCCATGTGAAAGATACCAGAAACCAGATCTAATTACAAATTTATCATTACCCTTGATTAAAGTGAGGGTTCTGCCTAATATTAAAATATTTCATGAATTGCAAAATTATCAAGTTTATACATTAGTGCATATAACATTTGAGTTTTCCGTTATGGACAAGGGTGTATGGGCTTGTACGGCCCTGGACCCTTAGTTTAATTTGTTGTCATGAGCAAGTTGAACGTGTAAAAGTCTGAGATCCAGTAGTATTCTTTTCATCCCATCACTGAGGCTTACAGTAATATGACGTAGGTTTTACAATTTAACACTGGAAATGACAACTGCCTGTAATTCACTCACTGTGTGAGATGGGGAGATGGCGCACTTGTGATTCTCCCGGGTTGATCTTATTGCACAGTACCATACAGATGTGGATAAGCTGATGGTTGTACATGTACATGGCTGGAACAATAAATGAACTTTCCTAATTTCCTGCTTTTGTTTTTATTGCACTGCATATTAAGAAGGTTGGTATAAGATGGAGAGTGACATATATCTTGGGATTTTGCCATGGTAAAAATCCTATTGCAGCATTTTGCACTGATAATTTATTGTTGAGTCTGAATCCTATGGGTTAAGCGGCTTAGGGTTGAAGATTTAACAAAAGATTTCCAGGGGCCTAGTGATGGAGTGTGAATTCAAAACACATCACACAAAATATGGAGCGAACAATGGAACAAAAAGCACTTCAAGGTTTGGTGCACTTGCCAATTGAAAAGACAGCTCAACGATTGACTAGCAGAGGTGTTTACTTCACAAAGAATATCTTGCTTGTACTTCTGCTTTCCAGCGGCGCAAGCCAATGAAACTCGAATGCGAGTTTTCCGTCACATTTGTTCAGCTCATAATGAGGCAACTATTTCATTTTCCATTACTTTGCAAGATTCCTTTATGTTAACCTTTTATGAGAACTTAATTCACTTTTGTAAAGGTTCTGTATCCCTTTTGCAGCCAACATCAAATTCTGTAGAAATTTGCAAGAATTGTGAATATGTAAATTATGTCCTATCTGTAAAATCTAAACGTCAGCAGTGTCCTAGTATTCAAATTGTGCAAGGAAGCCCGTTTACATCGTAGACTTCACTTTCAGACACTATTGAGTAGTGACTGGCTTTTTTCTGTGGTAATAACATACATAAAATGAGCTGTAAAGATTACATGCACATTTGTCTACACTTCTTTTAATTGCCAAAATTAAACTAATTGAATCTTTGCTCAGCATAAAACGTACGACCATTTAAAAAGACTGCAATCCCTAAATTCGATTCGACAACTAACAGACGTTATTTTCTCTGGCACATAAAGACATTTTAAGCCCGTTCGTTTCGAAGGAAGTTTTAAATTAGATTATCTTTCAAATGTCGTTGGATTTTAACTTTTTCATTGTTTTGGCCTGCAAATGGGACAAAGTATCTTTTAGGCATGCATGAAAATCTCATTAAATACACATTGCTAGTATATCTTGGTTATTTTCATTAATACAAATGTCAAACATTGTTAAAAATAAACCACACTCATGCATCCTATCAATTCAAATAGAACAGTACTTTAAGAATAAAAAGTGTGGCAAACTTGTTTACGTTAATTTACAACATTTCTAAGTACTACTAGTTCCAAGATATACATGATCAGCATACATGTACATTTACTTAAAAACATATTTGTTTGTGTTAAATGTTTGTTTTTATTTTTCCTCTTCCTTCATTCTTTCCTGACCTCAAATTTTGTTATTTGGGGGCTTTTGTTTCAGTACTTATATCATGATAAGGTTTAATTATGTGGAAGTATAAGTATAAGAACATTTTATCAATGCAACTTTTTATTATTTGATGGAAATTTACATCGTTTTTTTCATAGGACCATTCCGAGAATTTAGAAGTATAGGGGATAGGAAAGATCAACTTGTCTTTATTTGGCTCGATTACTGAATTTGATTTTCTCCCATTTTACCATTGTATTTATTTAGTGAATGTATAAAGAAATTATATGAATGCGATATTTTTCCTTTGACGGAATTTTTCGCTCTATTTTTTTTCATAGGACCGTTCAATGATTATTTTTTGGGGAAAAGCATTCCCATTCCTGACTAATGAGGTGAATAAAATGTTAGTAGTTCGTTTTCATTGTACGGTCAGTTAATGTAATTATGTTCATTCTTTACTTCAATTGTTGTTTGTTTTATATCATTGGTTCAAGAAGGCAGATATTATATCGAAAAGACACAAAGAGAAGGAAAAGGGAAAAGTATACACTTGCGAAACTCTGACACGGACGGAGAAGTTCGACGATATAAAAAATGACATACACATCAGCGAGTACTTGCAAAACAATGCTAGACAAAATTCGCAAACGCACACCAGATTCTCGTTAAAATATAATATCGAAGGACTAAAAAACCCCACATAAACAGACACTTAAAGTGCGGGTTCATAGAAAATCACAAATATGGCAAATAGCGTATTATTAGAAACCGGTAATCTAACAGATGCCCATCATGCAAGGTTAAGGTCAACTACATATCGGGTGGTTTATAAAAATACAAATAAAACAACCTCCATAGCATCTGGGATATGCGAGAGATTCGCCGGAAAAATAATGATGTTTTAATACCGTCATCAAAATAATACCATGCACGGGGTTTAGAGTGAGGCAATAGATTAAACATTTCGCCTGAGGGTATTAAAGTAAGAGAAATAACTGAAGAAAAGATGACAAAACAGTCACTGAAATTGTGTGAGATGTCATGGGACATCGTCTGCTTGTGCACATCATGTTCAACATGTGACGTCATATCTCAGCAGCGACCGGGGCTTTTCAGGGGTTATGTCGGGGCTGTATCTAAGCGCTTTGTAATTGTTAATAATCATTACTTCGAATGTTTCGAAGGATTGGCTTTTGATAACATTGGCCAATCAAAGTGTCACCTTTGCAATAATGACATTAAAGTTAGCTTTTTTTAAACCAATGAACCTTCTCTTTGAGTGTTCAAAAGGCTCAAATGACAGGAACGAAGGAGTTGTGAAGAGAAAGCACGGCTCCTAGAGTTGCATAATCACTTCAGCGCAATCACATTCAGAGCCTATTCACAACATACACAGAGAATAGCGTATGCAATAAACTCGCTCACATCGAACAAAATCATAATTTAGCGGAAACAAATATAACACGCAATATATATTATGTCGACCAGGATGAACAAATAAATCCTAAATAAAGTGAAAGAAAATAGAGACAGCGAACAGAAATGTACTTAAAAGAAGAAATATAAGAGTAAAATTGGCGGGTCGGATGTCGAATCAGTCTAACTGCAATACATAGAACGCATGGGAGAATGCTGAGCAGAGTTTGCGGGCAACAATAGCCCTATGACTCATAATATTCATGTAGGCTCGTCCGGTTTTTGACTAACATTCTAAAATTCAAAACTAGGATAGAATTTTCATGTAAACACAGCAAACCGCACAATGTGGTCGGGCATTGTCGCGAATGAGTTAAAAACCTGCATGATCATATCACGGAGTTTTAAGAGCTGGAGACCAAACTGGCAACAAATTATTCCAAGCAGCTGTCGTTTTCCAAGGTTGCACAACTGAATATACAGGTGTAATGCTACCTTTGATGTCCGAGTTTCGAAGCCGCCAAAATTATTGGAAAGCTTGAGTAGTGATTTTGTTCACAAATAAATATCCTTAATATTTCACTTCTTTTTGGAACTAACGAGGGGAAAATCGAACAAATGATAACATATGAATACAAAAGCGGTATTGTGTCAAGAAATATGGTTACATTATAATGATTGCAGCTTTAATTTGTGGAAATAGTAACATTTTACGATCCTAAAACCTGCAATTTGACACTTTTCCGATTACTTCCGGCTCACGAAAATAAAAAGTGAATTTGTTCATGTACTGTTCTTGATGATGTTATATTTCAGAATAGTGCCCACACATGCCCAGACGAGTAATTCTTTTTTTAACTAACGAGGGGAAAATCGAACAGATGATAAAATATGAATACAAAAGCGGTATTGTGTCAAGAAATATGGTTACATTATAATGATTGCAGCTTTAATTTGTGAAAATAGTAACATTTTACGATCCTAAAACCTGCAATTTGACACTTTTCCGATTACTTCCGGCTCACGAAAATAAAAAGTGAATTTGTTCATGTACTGTTCTTGATGATGTTATATTTCAGAATAGTGCCCACACATGCCCAGACGAGTAATTTTGATTAATATTTCAGGAAATTTAACGGTTAGCACTGTGTACTGCTCAGATGAGTGGTAGCGAAAAATAATTATCATTACAAAAGCATATTTCCCTTTGATAGTGGCCCGTTAGTTTGCAGCTAGGCAGGAATCTTTTGTTTACGTATCTGCAAGGAAGATCCAGATAAGCACATGCCTGAAATATTTTCTCCTGGCAAAGATGGTACAAAGGGAATGAGCTAGATATGACTCCAACTCTTAAAACTCCTTGATCATACCGTGTGTTGCAATGGCTCACAGTTACTGCACTGAAACGCCATGTGATCAAGCAGACGCCGGAAGCGATACGATGTTTTAAAATATAAGTTTCTGCATAAAAAATTAAACTGAAAGTGTGATAAAAATGAAGTTTTATGGAATTTATCAAAATAATGAATTATTTCACATTTTCGATCGCAAACGCGACGGAAAATTAAACATAGGGTTATAAGGGCCAACAAATTAAATAAATTAAATTACAAACAAAAATGAATAAAAATGAAATAATGGTAACCAAATGAATAATAAGTATCCAAACAATATCAGACGGCATCTACACAACAGATATTGGA
This sequence comes from Strongylocentrotus purpuratus, assembly GCF_000002235.5. Classification (NCBI taxonomy): domain Eukaryota; kingdom Metazoa; phylum Echinodermata; class Echinoidea; order Camarodonta; family Strongylocentrotidae; genus Strongylocentrotus; species Strongylocentrotus purpuratus. Next base: position 18,828,195 of record NW_022145609.1, read on the forward strand.
TTATAAATAACAAAATGACACATGTTTTGGTAGACAGCCACAACCATGCAAACTGCACATTCAGCCAAACAACAGTCCAAATGCGATCCACGAGACCGACGTGTTGGTCAAGGCCGTTCCCGTGGTCTTTCTGACAATTACATTTTCAGAAGGTTCGCAAGACCGACCTTGTCGTCCTCTTGGGATGTTGATATCTTTCACTGCAGTGTTTACCCCCCCCCCCCTCCCCCTTCTTGCAGGGTTGCTACTTCATGGTTTGCTGCACTTTATAGCGTAGAGTGCATAACAAGTATTTCAGTGTTTCCTTTTGCCCTGTTTACCATAGAACATTTTAACCGAGCGAATTATTGAATTAACAATTAAGTTGTATAGATATTTCATTCTACAATTTATTTCAAGCCATTCTTGAATAATGAAGCTTCGCTATCACTTACCTGGTAGCGCACAGAACACGATGAATAATCCCACAGCCAGTGATATTTTAACCGCCATGTTGAGCAATATGTTCACAGAGCAACTAATGTTAACGGATTTACGTGGATATTATATCTGAATATCTGTGTTCAGCGCGCTGGCGTAGGCGTAGTATGTACAATGGCGTATCAACTGAAAATATTTCACACAATATATTTACAAAAAATGGAACAAAAAGCACTTCAAGGTTTGGTGCACTTGAAAAGCATCCTCTCAAGTAGCTTTCCATGATACATAATGTTCAGCATAATATTATGGCAGACAGCCACAGGTACGGATCCAGGAATTTTGGAAAGGACGGGGAGGGGGGCACAATGTAAGAAGGACGAAAGCGCCGAGTACGTAGCAAGGGAGATTTAAAAAGTATTAGACACGACAATTAAAATGGTTATTAGAAAGGAAATGAATTGACGATAAATTGCAACACATACCACGTCGTATCCTGACACCGACCCCCTGGACATCCACTACCCGGATAACCACATCCAGCCAACTACCCCTAGGAAAACTACCCCTGAAGGCAACTACCCCCGGACAACTACCCCCGGACAACTAGCCCCAGACAACTACCTCCTAGAACAATTTCCCTCGGACAACTACCTCCCGAACAACTACACCCGGGACAACTACCTCCTACGATAGTTGTCCGGGGATAGTTGTCCTAGAGGATGGTTTTCGTAGGGATTAGTTGTCTAGGGTTGTTGTCCGGGCTGTAGTTGTCCGGGGTTGTTGTCCTAGTGGGTAGTTGTCCGGGGGCTATTTGTCCTAGGGGTAGTTGTTCTAGAGGGTACGTTACTGGGGGGTCGTTGCCCTAAAGGAGATAGTTGTCCTTGGGGGTACATTGTAGTTGACTGGGAGTGGTTATCCGGGGGTGGATGTCCAGGGGGTAAGTGTTCTAGAACCCGCCAGGCAAAGGCGTTTATGAATGTTACTAATGTCGGTGTCATTGTTGGGAAGGTGATCAACAAAAGAATATGAATTTGATAGTTTGTGGTAATTTCAATGGCCACAACACTATTTGGGGAAGAGGACAAACTGATCCAAATGGTTGAGAAATTTGCTGCAAACAGTAATCTCGTAATATTGAATGATGGGAGGGGAACCCGGCTGGACCCACAAACAGGGAAGCTATCGTGTCTCGAAATTACATTAGGTACTCCAGCTTTAGCAGCAAAGAGCAAAACTGTATTCCTAAAATGAAATGCAGAAATAGTGGTAAGCCACCGATAAGCTGGTGGAACGATAAGTGTAATTTGGCTATAAATGAAAGAAACTCTTCAAGAAACATTTTTAAAACTTGTGTACATCTCAACTGATAATACAATATAAATTCTAAAGGGCTTGTGCCCAATGTTTTATTAGAGAAGCCAAGGTACACAACTGGAGAACCTTTAGTCCTATCAAGTAGTAACAAATGACAAGCATTACAGTTTGAAAAGCAAACTTGGAGAATCCCCTATAACACATGAATAGACGAACAATTATGATACTGCACAAACTTAAAAGCGCGATGGATAGATCTAACAATTCTTCTCCACGTCAAGATGAGATCATTTTGTCATTGATTGTCGAGCTACCTATCCAGTCATGTTTAATACTTCTTAAATTATTAAATATAATATGGGACAAGACCGAAATTCCAAATCAATGGCGCCGAGCAATCATGGTGCCAATAATTAAGAAGGATTAAAACCCTTCTCATCCTTCATCGTATTGCCCTATGGCTCCGACTTCAGTAATTTGCATATAATGGAAGATTTATCGAGAACCGCCTAAAGTATCAATATGAATCCTATTCGAAGTGGCTTTAAAACAAGTAGGAACACTCTAGAGTCTAGATCCTCTTATACATCTAGACGCAGATGTAGCAAAAGCTATAGCTGAAAGAGATGTATTAAAGCATTAATATGTCACATTCCAAAGAAACATGAATCGGGATAAGTCGGGTTTTCTCATTCTAACACAAAACCTGGTCAGGGTATGAATAATTTAGATGTTAAGTTATCATGAGTATTATTTGGTAACTGGAGCTTATAAATCGCAACATGCTAATTCGAGGTTAGAAATCGAATAAATCTTTGATCATTGCGCATGTAAATGCAACCGACAAATGTGTACAGTAAAAGTGTATGACCGACATTTTAAGGTAATGTGCCGTATCGCAAAACACATAATGGTGATGCTCACTCAATCTATATTGCTGTTGTCAAAACTGCAGAATTGATAAAGCCGAGCGCGAAGACATTAACAATTCAACAAAATACGGTCATTTCTATAGTTTCGTGTGTCACCTATTGAAATATGCGAACACGATTTCTTTAGGCGATACAATAGGTGACACATCAAAATGATTCCTTGGAAGGAATGTGGAATGAAAAGGTGTCACACACGTGTTCCCCTACAGTCGAATGGCAGAAGAAAAAGGAGAACAAGAAGGGGGAAAGAGAGAGAGAGAGAGAGAGAGATAGAAAAAAAAAGAAGTTGCATGGAGCATGAGTATATACATGTAAAGGCAGTTCACTGTCCAGACTGTTTCCGTGTCGCACGCTCAAATTAGCTGAGAAAATAACACAACCTCACCGCTAAATACGGAGACAGTCCTCACCTTTCATTCTTACCTTCGACGGGTGTATTTTAGGGGGTTGCGCAAACTGTGTCAGATGCGTTTAAATTGATGATTGAAAAACACAAAATGTTTAAAAAAGGACAGAATCTAGACTAATGTAAATAATGTAATATAATATCATTCTCCCTTAGCTCAGTTGTTTTGATTCTCTCATTTCATACACATTGTGCAATTTGCACCCCCCCCCCCCCACACGCAACATACTGTACAAACAAACATCCCACTTCTCTATCAGCCATGAGTACCATTCATTATCTGGACCCACTCTGAAGCACTGGTTTCAGCTGTTTGTAAAACCGTTCCTTTGAAAACGGAAATATCATTATAATTAGCGAAATCAACGAATCAATTGGTAAACTAAGGAATAAATTGGTCATTATAACTAAAAATCCAAATCCAAAAATACGATATTTATGCAAGATCATAAAGATATCCAAGCTACACTGTCGCTCATAACGTTGGAATATTTTTTGTTTACCCCAATTTATGAAATTATTTTGAAGATGATTTATTCCTAATAGATCTACATAATAGTATACATTCTCAAATTTTATTGAATAATAATTTGCCAGTGTTTGATTTGCGTGACTGCTAAAGCATATGTATGCTAATATCCTTATCAACTAGGGGACCTACGCCCCTACGTCATAAATGACAGTAATGAGGATTAACGCCCCACAAAAGGGCACTAATATAGCACATCGACATGCTTTTGATCATGGGTCCTCACAGTTACGAGGCTATTGCTTTGCCACTGAACCATGACTGTACGCAGCGGAGGCTAGGGTAAGCTGATGCTAGACAAATTCCATCAGAGTCACAAAGGAGTAGATAAGACTAAGAGATGTGCTATATACTAGGATGAATGCTGAAATAGCAGAGACAGTTGAAAGATGTGAGATTTGCAGCACACATAGAGCCAGTAAACAGAAAGAGACTATGCATGGTCATGACATACCTGAGAGACCATGGCAAAAAGTTGGAAGTGGTCTGTTTGAGTTAGCCGGGTCTATTTATCTCATCCTGGAGACTTTTATTCCAACTACTTTGAAATCATCAAGCTGAAAAGTACACGTACACCCGTGATAGCAGTATTCTTGCAGCTGTTTGCACGACATGGCATACCTGAAGAGATGATATCAGATATTGGACCACAATATGCCAGTGCAGAAGTCCAGCAATTTTGTGTCGAGTATGGATTAAGACACACCACATCTTCTCCAAAATACCAACAGTCAATGGGATAGCTGAAAGTCTCTTGAAGAAGGTGAAGACGTACATTTAGCTCTTCTGGCCTATTAGAAACACACCAGGAGACGGGCTGCCATCGCCTGTAGAGATGTTATTGGGCAGAAGGACCAACACCAAGCTACCCACTTCGAGCAGACTATTTGAACCACAACCTGTACATCAAGAGCTCCTGTTGGAAAGGAAGAAGGAAATGCAAGAATGCCAAAAGCAGTTCTATGGCAGGGGATCCAAAGATCTGACAACCTGGTGAGTGGGTTTTCTTCTAAAATGGTAAGGTGTGGAAACCAGCGGTCGTCATCAAGAAAGACAAGTCACGTCACTCATACATCATCGAAAGTGAAGGAGGGAGTCGTTATCGTCGAAAAGGCGTCATCTTCAGAAGCGACCACGACGTGAACAAAGCGTAATTGTCAATGACTACGGAGACAGCGAAATCGCACCAGAAGCTATAAACAACTCGCGAGACGTGCATCGCCAAGAAGCCTCATTGAGAGTACACCATCTTATGAGCGTGAACGTCGCTGTCCTTTGAGAGTACGAAGACGCCCTGTTATGTTAGATTTGTATGTAGTAAATTACTGTACAAGTTAAAAGGGGCAGACTTATCTCCGTTTGTGCTGTTGGAGTGTTGGGTAGTGAACCCCTTCACTCATATTAGTTTCATAGTTATATATGCATGTAGCTAGCGTCTTCAACTCTTATTATTATTTTTTTTGTTTTATCTTGATAAGTTTTATTGGTCAGAAAACACAATGATTTACAAAATATGCTTTACATCGTTTTGCAGAAAAATAATGAATAGTCATATTATTTCACACTTACAATCTTGTGGTTTCACATTTCAGTGTAACATTAAAAAACATAGCATGATACTTCTGTATACCCCGGTCGCACAGACGATACGACCATCAGACCGACACTAAATGGAAAGAGAGAGGCCAAGAAGTAAAGAACATTTATAGCCCCTCCCTCCCCCGCCGGTAAAAGACTGAGATACAGTAGTACTTTATCATCCCATCACTGCGGCTTACAGTATACATGACGTAGGTTTGACAATTTAAAGGCACACTGTCCTACTTGTAGCTACTTGCTCCCTCTAGATAGAAAACTTCCCCAATCGGTGCCTGTTGGTCCCCCATGATCCTCTTTTTCTTATGTTAAATGAGAGCTGAGTTAATGAGATAGCCACCTGTCACAGTGACCTCGCTGGCTCGCTGTGTGGTCTAATCCCTTCTTGCTGAAGTAGTGAAGCCTGTCTTTAACACTGGAAATGACAACTGCCTGTAATTCACTCACTGCTGTGTGAGATGGGGAGATGGCGAACTTGTGATTTGCCTGGGTTATCTTACTACATACAGATGTGGATAAGCTGATGGTGGTACATGTAAATGGCTTGAACAATAAATGAGCTTTCCTAATTTCCTCCTTGTTTGTAATGGACTGGATAGAAGGCCGGTATAAGAAGGAAAGTGACATATACCTTGGGATTTTGCCATGGAAAAATCCTAGTCAAACTGTGGCTAGTTCACTTTACTATTGCAGTATTTTGCCCTGATAATTATAGAGTCTGAATTCTACAGGTTAAGAAGCTTAGGGTTGGAGATTTAAAAAATGATTTCCAGGGGCCTAGTGATGGAATGTGAATTAAAAACACATCACACACAATATGGAGCGAACAATGGAACACAAAGCATTTCAAGATTTGGTGCACTTGCCATTTGACAATAGGGGACTACATTTTCAACACAGCTCAACGATCGACTAGCAGAGGTGTTTACTTCACAAAGAATAGGGACTTCTAGATTTGCACAACGACAACGTGGATTGCTACGATCGACGTCCTTTTAATGCACTGCCTTGAATGGACGTCACACTTATCAGTCCACGCACATCTAAATGTCCCTAATATCTTGCTTGTACTTCCACTTTCCAGCGGCGTAAGCCAATGAAACTCGATTGCGAGTTTTCCGTCACATTTATTCACCTCATAATGATGCAACTATTTTATTATTCATTATTTGCAAGATTCCTTTATGTTTACCTTTTTCGAACACTGACTTAACTTGTAAAGGTAGTGTATCCCTTTTGCAGCTAACATCAAATTCTGTAGAACTTTGCACGAATTATGAATATGTAAATTATGTCTTATCTGTAAAATCTAAACATCAGCAGTGTCCTAGTATTCAAATTATGCAAGGAAGCCCGTTTACATCCTAGACTTCACTTTCAGACACTATTGCGTAGTGACTGGCTTCTTTTGTATGTGGTAATAACATACATAAAATGAGCTGTAAAGGGTACATGCACAATTGTCTACATAAATAACCCACTTCTTGTAATTGCCAGAATTAAACTAATTGAATCTTTTCTCAGCATAAAACGTACAACCATACTATTAAAGCCTCGGTCACAAATGCCATTACGAACTGCTAATTCGGGAACACAATGGAAAAACAGGGAGATTCGTACGAAATTATCGTTCGTACGAACCTTTGTGACCGTAGCATTAATAAAAAGACTGCAATTCCCAAATTCGATTCGACAACTAACGGTCGTTATTTTCCCTGGCACAAAAAGACATTTTAAGCCCTTTCGTTTTGAGGGAAGTTCGGAATTAGAATTATCTTTCAAATGTCGTTGGATTTTAACTTTTTCAATATTTTTGGCCTGCAAATGGGACAAAGTATATTTTATACATACATGAAAATCTCATTAAATACACATTGCTAGTATATCTTGGTTATTTTCATTAATACAAATAAAAAATATTGTTAAAAATAAAACACACTCATGCATCCTATCAATCCAAATAGAACAGAACTTTAGGAGTAAAAAGTGTGGCAAACTTGTTTACGTTAATTTACAGCATTTCTAAGTAATACTATAGTTCCAAGATATACATGATCAGCGTTCATCTACACGTGACATACTTAAAATCTGTTTGTTTGTGTTGAATGTTTGTTTTTATTTTTCCTGTTCCTTGTTAAAAATTGTGTTATTTTGGGGGCTTTTGTTTCAGTACTAATATTATGATAAGGTTTAATTATGTGGAAGTATAAGAACATGTTATCAATGTAACTTTTTATTATTTGATGGAAGTTTACATCGTTTTTTCATAGGACCATTCCGAGAATTTAGAAGTATAGGGAATAGGAAAGATCAACTTGTCTTTATTTGGCTCGATTACTGGATTTGATTTTCTCCCATTCTATCATTCTTTAGTGAATGTATAAAGATATTATATGAATGCGATATTTGTTTTTCATAGGACCGTTCAATGATTATTTTTTGGGGAAAAGTATTCCCATTCCTGACTAATGAGGTGAATAAAATGTTAGTAGTACGTTTTCATTGTACGGTCAGTTAATGTAATTATGTTCATTCTTTACTTCAATTGGTGTTTGTTTTATATCATTGGTTCAAGAAAGCAGATATTATATCGAAAAGACACAAAGAGAAGGAAAAAGGAAAAGTATACACTTGCGAAACTCTGACACGGACGGAGAAGTTCGACGTTATAAAAAAAATGACATACACATCAGCGACGTACTTGCAAAACAATGCTCGACAAAATTCGCAAACGCACACCAGATTCTCGTTAAAATATAATATCGAAGGACTAAAAAAACCCACATAAACAGACACTTAAAGTGCGGGTTCATAGAAAATCACAAATGTGGCAAATAGCGTATTATTAGAAACCGGTAATCTAACAGATGCCCATCATGCAAGGTTTAGGTCAACTACATATCGGGTGGTTTATAAAAATACAAATAAAACAACCTCCATAGCATCTGGGATATGCGAGAGGTTCGCCGGAAAAATAATGATGTTTTAATACCGTCATCAAAATAATACCATGCACGGGGTTTAGAGTGAGGCAATAGATTAAACATTTCGCCTGAGGTTATTAAAGTAAGAGAAATAACTGAAGAAAAGATGACAAAACAGTCACTGAAATTGTGTGAGATGTCATGGGACATCGTCTGCTTGCGCACATCATGTTCAATATATGACGTCATATCTCAGCAGCGACCGGGGCTTTTCAGGGGCTATGCCGGGGCTGTATCTTAAGGGCCTATCTCACTGAGCAGCGAATGCTTGCGAAAGTTGCGAATTTGGATTCGCCAACTTTTCTGACGAATGTTGGCGAAAATCAGCGACATTAAGTGACGTTTCGCGACAATTAGCAACATTTGAGCGAATGTCTCCGAAAGTGTTTGCGAAAGGCAGTTGGCGACTATTAGCGACTGTAAACAAATGTTAGCGACAACTTTTGCGAAGATTAGCAACTATTTTCCAATCCTTTGCCACTAATTATGAACGTTTGAGACCTTTTGCTAACTACTGGTACTCAATGGCTCGATTTTATAAAGGAACTATATGGTAACGTGGTCGCTAGCTTTGGCGAAACACAGAGAACTGACGAAAACAAAGAGCAAAACCGTTTAACAACCGTTTGCAAAGGCTTACGACTGTTTTGCAAACGCTAACGACTGTTTTGCAAACGCCTGCAACTGTTTGCGGAAAAATAAATTCGCAAAGAAAAACTGTTTACAACAAAGAAAACTGTTTGCGATCTTTCTTGCAACCTTTTACAACATTTTACAAACTCTGGCGAAACCCCAAATTCGCTACGTTCGCAAGCATTCGCCGCTCAGTGAGATAGGCCCTTAAGTGTTTTGTAATTGTTAATGATCATTACTTCGAATGTTTCGAAGGATTGGCTTTTGATAACATTGGCCAATCAAAGTGTCACCTTTGCAATAATTACATTAAAGTTAGTTTTTTAAATCAATGAACCTTCTCTTTGAGTGGTCAAAAGGCTCAAATGACAGGAACGAAGGAGTTGTGAAGTGAAAGCACGGCTCCCAGAGTTGCATAATCACTTCAGTGCAATCACATTCAGAGCCTATTCACAGCATACACAGAGAATAGCGTATGCAATAAACTCGCTCACATCGAACAAGGAAAGTGACATATACCTTGGGATTTTGCCATGGAAAAATCCTAGTCAAACTGTGGCTAGTTCACTTTACTATTGCAGTATTTTGATAATTATAGAGTCTGAATTCTACAGGTTAAGAAGCTTAGGGTTGGAGATTTAACAAATGATTTCCAGGGGCCTAGTGATGGAATGTGAATTCAAAACACATCACATACAATATGGAGCGAACAATGGAACACAAAGCATTTCAAGATTTGGTGCACTTGCCATTTGACATTAGGGGACTACATTTTCAACACAGCTAAACGATCGACTAGCAGAGGTGTTTACTTCACAAAGAATAGGGACTTTTAGATTTGCAAAACGACAACGGGGTTTTCAGGGGGTTTTCAGGGGCTATGTCGGGGCTGTATCTAAGCGTTTTGTAATTGTTAATAATCATTACTTCGAATGTTTCGAAGGATTGGCTTTTGATAACATTGGCCAATCAAAGTGTCACCTTTGCAATAATGACATTAAAGTTAGTTTTTTAAATCAATGAACCTTCTCTTTGAGTGTTCAAAAGGCTCAAATGACAGGAACGAAGGAGTTGTGAAGAGAAAGCACGGCTCCCAGAGTTGCATAATTACTTCAGCGCAATCACATTCAGAGCCTATTCACAACATACACAGAGAATAGCGTATGCAATAAACTCGCTCACATCGAACAAAACCATAATTTAGCGGAAACAAATATAACACGCAATATATATTATGTCGACCAGGATGAACAAATAAATCCTAAATAAAGTGAAAGAAAATAGAGACAGCGAACAAAATGTACTTAAAAGAAGAAATATAAGAGTAAAATTGGCGGGTCGGATGTCGAATCAATCTAACTGCAATACATAGAACACATGGGAGAATGCTGGGCAAAGTTTGCGGGCAACAATAGCCCTATGACTCAAAATATTCATGTAGGCTCGTCCGGTTTTTGACTAACATTCTAAAATTCAAAACTAGGATATAATTTTCATGTAAACACGGCAAACCACACAATGTGGTCGGGCATTGTCGCGAATGAGTTACAAACCTGCATGATCATATCACGGAGTTTTAAGAGCTGGAGACCAAACTGGCAACAAATTATTCCAAGCAGCTGTCGTTTTCCAAGGTTACACAACTGAATCTACAGATGTAATGCTACCTTTGATGTCCGAGTTTCGAAGCCGCCAAAATTATTGGAAAGCTTGAGTAGTGATTTTGTTCACAAAGAAATATCCTTAATATTTCACTTCTTTTTTGAACTAACGAGAGGAAAATCGAACAGATGATAAAATATGAATACACAAGCGGTATTGTGTCAAGAAATATGCTTACATTATAATGATTGCAGCTTTAATTTGTGAAAATAGTAACATTTTACGATCCTAAAACCTGCAATTTGACACTTTTCCGATTACTTCCGGCTCACGAAAATAAAAAGTGAATTTGTTCATGTATTGTTCTTGATGATGTTATATTTCAGAATAGTGCCCACACATGCCCAGACGAGTAATTTTTATTAATATGTCAGGAAATTTAACGGTTAGCACTGTGTACTGCTCAGACGAGTGGTAGCGAAAAATAATTATCATTACAAAAGCATATTTCCCTTTAAAAGTGGCCCGTTAGTTTGCAGCTAGGCAGGAATCTTTTTGTCTACGTATCTGCAAGGAAGATCCAGATAAGCACATGCCTGACATATTTTCTCCTGGCGAAGATGGTACAAAGGGAATGAGCTAGATATGACTCCATCTCTTAAAACTCCTTGATCATACCGTGTGTTGCAATAGCTCACAGTTACTGCACTGAAACGCAATGTGATCAAGCAGACGCCGGAAGCGATACGATGTTTTAAAATATAAGTTTCTGCATAAAAAAATAAACTGAAAGTGTAATAAAAATGATGTTTCATGGAATTTGTCAAAATAATGAATTATTTCAGATTTTCGATTGCAAACGCGACGGAAATTAAACATTGGGTCTAATATATAAGGACCAAAAAATTAAATAAATTAAATTACAAACAAAAATGAATAAAGTAAAATAAAATAAAGTATCCAACCAATATCAGACGGCATCTACACAACAGATATTGGATTATAAATAAAAAAATGACACATGTTTTGGTAGATAGCCACAGCCATGCACACTGCACATTCAGCCAAGCAACACTCCAAATGCGATTCACGAGACCGACGTGTTGGTCATGGTCGGTCCAGTATGCTTTCTGACAATTACATTTTCAGAAGGTTCGCAAGACCGACATTGTCGGCCTCCTGAGAATGTTGGTATCTGTCACTTTCATGGTTTGCTACTTCATGGTTTGCTGCACCTCATAGCGTAGAGTGCATAAGCAAGTATTTCAGTGTTTCCTGTTGCCCTGTTTTCGATAGAACATTTCAACTGAACGAATTATTCAATTAGCAATAAAGTTGTACAGATATTTTATTTCTAAAATTGATTTCAAGCAAACCTTGAATAATAAAGCTTCGCTATCACTTACCAGGTAACACACAGCTTGCGATGAATAATCCCACAGCTAGTGCTATTTTAACCGCCATGTTGAGCAATATGTTCACAGAGCAACTAATGTTAACTGATTTACGTGGATATATATCTGAATATCTTTGTTCAGCGCGCTGGCGTAGGCGTAATATGTACGATAGAGTATCAACTGAAAAAATTTACACAATATATTTACAAACAATGGTACAAAAAGCACTTCAAGGTTTGGTGCACTTGACAAGCCTCCTCTCAAGAAGCTTTCCATCGTAAATCATTTTTCAGTATTATGGTAGACAGCCTTTGTACGGATCAAGGAATTTTGAAAGGGACGGGGGGGGGGGGCACAATGTAAGACGGTATGAAGCGCCGCGTACATAGCAAGGGAAAAATTGAAAAGTAACAGGAGAGACGGCATTAATTCGGTTATTATTAAGGAAATGAATTTGCGATGAATTGGAACAAATACCACCAGGTCGTATCCGGACACCTACCCCCTAGACATACACCACCCGGATAACCACATCCAGTCAACTACCCCCTAGGAAAACTATCCCTGAGGGCAACTAACCCCGGACAACTACCCTCAGACAACTACCCCCCGGACAACTACCCCCAGACAAGTACCCCCTAGAACAAATTCCCTTGGACAACTACATTTCGGACAATTACCTCCTAGGATAGTTGTCCGGGAGGGTAGTTGTCCTAGCGGATGGTTTTCGTAGGGGTTAGTTGTCTAGGGGTAGTTGCCCGGGCTGTAGTTGTCAGGGGGTAGCTGTCCTAGGGCGTAGTTGTTCGAGGTTAGTTTACTTGGGGGTAGTTGTACGGGGGTAGTTGTTCTAGAGGGTGGTTGCCCTAGGGTGTAGTTGTCATAGGGGGTAGTTATCCTAGGGGTAGTTGACTGGGGGTGGTTATCCGGGTGTGGATGTCCAGGGTGTAGGTATTCTAGAACCCACCAGGTAAAGGCGTTTATGAATGCAACTAATGTCGGTGTCATTGCTGGGAGGGTGATCAACAAAAGAATATCAATATGATAGTTTATGGTAATTTCAATGGCCACAAAACTTTTTGGAGAGGTGGACAAACTAATCCAAAATGGTCGAGAAATAGAAAAGTGTACAGCAAACAGTAATCTTGTAATATTGAATGATGGGAGGGGGACCCGGCTGGACCCACAAACAGGGAAGCTATCGTGTCTCGATATTACATTAGGTACTCCAGCTTTAGCAGCAAAGAGCCAAACTGTATTCCTAAAATGAAATGCAGAAATAGTGGTAAGCCACCGGTAATCTGGTGGAACGATAAGTGTAATTTGGCTATAAATGAAAGAAACTCTTCAAGAAACATTTTTAAAACTTGTGTACATCTCAACTGATAATACAATATAAATTCTAAAGGGCTTGTGCCCAATGTTTTATTAGAGAAGCCAAGGTACACAACTGGAGAACCTTTAGTCCTATAGGAGATGTATGAAAAATAATTCGTGAAATAAATCTAAGCGAATCAAAATGTAAAAAGGAAATTCAGTCTTCGTTAACCTTTGATAATCAAGTAGTAACAAATGACAAGCATTACAGTTTGAAAAGCAAACTTGGAGAATCCCCTATAAAACATGAATAGACGAACAATAATGATACTGCACAAACTTAAAAACGCGATGGATAGATCTAACAATTCTTCTCCACGTCAAGATGAGATCATTTTGTCATTGATTGTCGAGCTACCTATCCAGTCATGTTTAATCCTATTATGGGACAAGACCGAAATTCCAAATCAATGGCGCAAAGCAATCACGGTGCCAATAATTAAGAAGGATTTAAACCCTTCTCATCCTTCATCGTATTGCCCTATGGCTCCGACTTCAGTAATTTGCATATAATGGAAAATTTATCCAGAACCGACCAAAGTATCAATATGAATCCTATTCGAAGTGGCTTTAAAACAGGTAGGAACACTCTAGAGTCTAGACCCTCTTATACATCTAGACGCAGATGTAGCAAAAGCTATAGCTGAAAGAGATGTATTAAAGCATTAATATGTCACATTCCAAAGAAACATGAATCGGGATAAGTCGGGTTTTCTCATTCTAACACAAAACCTGGTCAGGGTATGAATAATTTAGATGTTAAGTTATCATGAGTATTATTTGGTAACTGGAGCTTATAAATCGCAACATGCTAATTCGAGGTTAGAAATCGAATAAATCTTTGATCATTGCGCATGTAAATGCAACCGACAAATGTGTACAGTAAAAGTGTATGACCGACATTTTAAGGTAATGTGCCGTATCGCAAAACACATAATGGTGATGCTCACTCAATCTATATTGCTGTTGTCAAAACTGCAGAATTGATAAAGCCGAGCGCGAAGACATTAACAATTCAACAAAATACGGTCATTTCTATAGTTTCGTGTGTCACCTATTGAAATATGCGAACACGATTTCTTTAGGCGATACAATAGGTGACACATCAAAATGATTCCTTGGAAGGAATGTGGAATGAAAAGGTGTCACACACGTGTTCCCCTACAGTCGAATGGCAGAAGAAAAAGGAGAACAAGAAGGGGGAAAGAGAGAGAGAGAGAGAGAGAGAGAGAGAGAGAGATAGAAAAAAAAAAGAAGTTGCATGGAGCATGAGTATATACATGTAAAGGCAGTTCACTGTCCAGACTGTTTCCGTGTCGCACGCTCAAATTAGCTGAGAAAATAACACAACCTCACCGCTAAAAACGGAGACAGTCCTCACCTTTCATTCTTACCTTCGACGGGTGTATTTTAGGGGGTTGCGCAAACTGTGTCAGATGCGTTTAAATTGATGATTGAAAAACACAAAATGTTTAAAAAAGGACAGAATCTAGACTAATGTAAATAATGTAATATAATATCATTCTCCCTTAGCTCAGTTGTTTTGATTCTCTCATTTCATACACATTGTGCAATTTGCACCCCCCCCCCCACACGCAACATACTGTACAAACAAATACCCCACTTCTCTATCAGCCATGAGTACCATTCATTATCTGGACCCACTCTGAAGCACTGGTTTCAGCTGTTTGTAAAACCGTTCCTTTGAAAACGGAAATATCATTATAATTAGCGAAATCAACGAATCAATTGGTAAACTAAGGAATAAATTGGTCATTATAACTAAAAATCCAAATCCAAAAATACGATATTTATGCAAGATCATAAAGATATCCAAGCTACACTGTCGCTCATAACGTTGGAATATTTTTTGTTTACCCCAATTTATGAAATTATTTTGAAGATGATTTATTCCTAATAGATCTACATAATAGTATACATTCTCAAATTTTATTGAATAATAATTTGCCAGTGTTTGATTTGCGTGACTGCTAAAGCATATGTATGCTAATATGCTTATCAACTAGGGGACCTACGCCCCTACGTCATAAATGACAGTAATGAGGATTAACGCCCCACAAAAGGGCACTAATATAGCACATCGACATGCTTTTGATCATGGGTCCTCACAGTTACGAGGCTATTGCTTTGCCACTGAACCATGACTGTACGCAGCGGAGGCTAGGGTAAGCTGATGCTAGACAAATTCCATCAGAGTCACAAAGGAGTAGATAAGACTAAGAGATGTGCTATATACTAGGATGAATGCTGAAATAGCAGAGACAGTTGAAAGATGTGAGATTTGCAGCACACATAGAGCCAGTAAACAGAAAGAGACTATGCATGGTCATGACATACCTGAGAGACCATGGCAAAAAGTTGGAAGTGGTCTGTTTGAGTTAGCCGGGTCTATTTATCTCATCCTGGAGACTTTTATTCCAACTACTTTGAAATCATCAAGCTGAAAAGTACACGTACACCCGTGATAGCAGTATTCTTGCAGCTGTTTGCACGACATGGCATACCTGAAGAGATGATATCAGATATTGGACCACAATATGCCAGTGCAGAAGTCCAGCAATTTTGTGTCGAGTATGGATTAAGACACACCACATCTTCTCCAAAATACCAACAGTCAATGGGATAGCTGAAAGTCTCTTGAAGAAGGTGAAGACGTACATTTAGCTCTTCTGGCCTATTAGAAACACACCAGGAGACGGGCTGCCATCGCCTGTAGAGATGTTATTGGGCAGAAGGACCAACACCAAGCTACCCACTTCGAGCAGACTATTTGGACCACAACCTGTGCATCAAGAGCTCCTGTTGGAAAGGAAGAAGGAAATGCAAGAATGCCAAAAGCAGTTCTATGGCAGGGGATCCAAAGATCTGACAACCTGGTGAGTGGGTTTTCTTCTAAAATGGTAAGGTGTGGAAACCAGCGGTCGTCATCAAGAAAGACAAGTCACGTCACTCATACATCATCGAAAGTGAAGGAGGGAGTCGTTATCGTCGAAAAGGCGTCATCTTCAGAAGCGACCACGACGTGAACAAAGCGTAATTGTCAATGACTACGGAGACAGCGAAATCGCACCAGAAGCTATAAACAACTCGCGAGACGTGCATCGCCAAGAAGCCTCATTGAGAGTACACCATCTTATGAGCGTGAACGTCGCTGTCCTTTGAGAGTACGAAGACGCCCTGTTATGTTAGATTTGTATGTAGTAAATTACTGTACAAGTTAAAAGGGGCAGACTTATCTCCGTTTGTGCTGTTGGAGTGTTGGGTAGTGAACCCCTTCACTCATATTAGTTTCATAGTTATATATGCATGTAGCTAGCGTCTTCAACTCTTATTATTATTTTTTTTGTTTTATCTTGATAAGTTTTATTGGTCAGAAAACACAATGATTTACAAAATATGCTTTACATCGTTTTGCAGAAAAATAATGAATAGTCATATTATTTCACACTTACAATCTTGTGGTTTCACATTTCAGTGTAACATTAAAAAACATAGCATGATACTTCTGTATACCCCGGCCGCACAGACGATACGACCATCAGACCGACACTAAATGGAAAGAGAGAGGCCAAGAAGTAAAGAACATTTATAGCCCCTCCCTCCCCCGCCGGTAAAAGACTGAGATACAGTAGTACTTTATCATCCCATCACTGCGGCTTACAGTATACATGACGTAGGTTTGACAATTTAAAGGCACACTGTCCTACTTGTAGCTACTTGCTCCCTCTAGATAGAAAACTTCCCCAATCGGTGCCTGTTGGTCCCCCATGATCCTCTTTTTCTTATGTTAAATGAGAGCTGAGTTAATGAGATAGCCACCTGTCACAGTGACCTCGCTGGCTCGCTGTGTGGTCTAATCCCTTCTTGCTGAAGTAGTGAAGCCTGTCTTTAACACTGGAAATGACAACTGCCTGTAATTCACTCACTGCTGTGTGAGATGGGGAGATGGCGAACTTGTGATTTGCCTGGGTTATCTTACTACATACAGATGTGGATAAGCTGATGGTGGTACATGTAAATGGCTTGAACAATAAATGAGCTTTCCTAATTTCCTCCTTGTTTGTAATGGACTGGATAGAAGGCCGGTATAAGAAGGAAAGTGACATATACCTTGGGATTTTGCCATGGAAAAATCCTAGTCAAACTGTGGCTAGTTCACTTTACTATTGCAGTATTTTGCCCTGATAATTATAGAGTCTGAATTCTACAGGTTAAGAAGCTTAGGGTTGGAGATTTAACAAATGATTTCCAGGGGCCTAGTGATGGAATGTGAATTAAAAACACATCACACACAATATGGAGCGAACAATGGAACACAAAGCATTTCAAGATTTGGTGCACTTGCCATTTGACAATAGGGGACTACATTTTCAA
The DNA here is from genome assembly GCF_000002235.5 of Strongylocentrotus purpuratus. Classification (NCBI taxonomy): domain Eukaryota; kingdom Metazoa; phylum Echinodermata; class Echinoidea; order Camarodonta; family Strongylocentrotidae; genus Strongylocentrotus; species Strongylocentrotus purpuratus. The sequence goes on from NW_022145609.1 coordinate 18,845,780, forward strand.
CACAGCTCAACGATCGACTAGCAGAGGTGTTTACTTCACAAAGAATAGGGACTTCTAGATTTGCACAACGACAACGTGGATTGCTACGATCGACGTCCTTTTAATGCACTGCCTTGAATGGACGTCACACTTATCAGTCCACGCAAATCTAAATGTCCCTAATATCTTGCTTGTACTTAATTCCGCTTTCCAGCGGCGTAAGCCAATGAAACTCGATTGCGAGTTTTCCGTCACATTTATTCACCTCATAATGATGCAACTATTTTATTATTCATTATTTGCAAGATTCCTTTATGTTTACCTTTTTCGAACACTGACTCAACTTGTAAAGGTAGTGTATCCCTTTTGCAGCTAACATCAAATTCTGTAGAACTTTGCAGGAATTATGAATATGTAAATTATGTCTTATCTGTAAAATCTAAACATCAGCAGTGTCCTAGTATTCAAATTATGCAAGGAAGCCCGTTTACATCCTAGACTTCACTTTCAGACACTATTGCGTAGTGACTGGCTTCTTTTGTATGTATATATATAGCCGAAGAGTCGCTCAGTGGGGGGGGGGGGGGGTGTAAGAGGACAAAAGAAGACAAAAGAGGACAAAAAAAGGGGGGGGGGTTACAAAAAACATACACATAAAAAAAACTCAAGGGGGGGGGGGTTAACCCCAAACCCCCCCCCCCCCCTGCGTATGCGCCTGTTTGTAGCTATAGGCAGGAATCGTTTGTCTACGTATCTGCAAGGAAGATCCAGATATGCACATGCCTGACATACTTTCTCCTGGCGAAGATGGTACAAAGGGAATGAGCTAGATATGACTCCATCTCTTAAAACTCCTTGATCATACCGTGTGTTGCAATGGCTCACAGTTACTGCACTGCCGGAAGCGATACGATGTTTTAAAATATAAGTTTCTGCATAAAAAATTAAACTGAAAGTGTGATACAAATGATCTTTTATGGAATTTGTCAAAATAATGAATTATTTCAGATTTTCGATCGCAAACGAGACGGGAAATTAAACATTGGTTTATAAGGGCCAAAAAATTAAATAAATTAAATTACAAACAAAAATGAATAAAATGAAATAATGGTAACCAAATTAATAATAAGTATTCAAACAATATCAGACGGCATCTACACAACAGATATTGGATTATAAATAACAAAATGACAGATGTTTTGGTAGACAGCCAAAGCCATGGCATGCACACTGCACATTCAGCCAAGCAACACTCCAATTGCGATCCACGAGACCGACGTGTTGGTCATGGTCGGTCCCGTGGGCTTTCTGACAATTTCATTTTCAGAAGGGTCGCAAGACCGACATTGTCGGCCTCCTGGGAATGTTGGTATCTTTCACTGCCGTGTTTGGCCCCCTACTCAGTTTCAGGGTTTGCTACTATAGCTTCATGGTTTGCTGCACTTCATAGCGTAGAGTGCATAGCACGAATTTCAGTGTTTCCTTTTGCCCTGTTTACCATAGAACATTTTAACCGAGCGAATTATTGAATTAACAATCAAGTTGTATAGATATTTCATTCTACAATTTATTTCAAGCCATTCTTGAATAATGAAGCTTCGCTATCACTTACCTGGTAGCGCACAGAACACGATGAATAATCCCACAGCCAGTGCTATTTTAACCGCCATGTTGAGCAATTTGTTCACAGAGCAACTAATGTTAACGGATTTACGTGGATATTATATATGAATACCTTTGTTATGCGCGCTGGCGTTGGCGTAGTATGTACGATGGCGTATCAACTGAAAATATTTTACACAATATACTTATAAACAATGGAACAAAAAGCACTTCAAGGTTTGGTGCACTTGAAAAGCACCCTCTCTAGTAGCTTTCCATGATACATAATGTTCAGCATAATATTATGGTAGACAGCCACAGGTACGGATCCAGGAATTTTGGAAAGGACGGGGAGGGGGGGGGGGGGAGGGGCACAATGTAAGAAGGACGAAAGCGCCGAGTACGTAGCAAGGGAGATTTAAAAAGTATTAGACACGACAATTAAATTGGTTATTAGAAAGGAAATGAATTGACGATAAATTGCAACACATACCACCAGGTCGTATCCTGACACCTACCCCTGGACATCCACCACCCGGATACCCATATCCAGTTAACTACCCATAGGAAAACTACCCCTGAAGGCAACTACCCCCGGACAACTAACCCCCGGACAACTACCTCCGGACAACTACCCCCAGACAACTACCTCCTAGAACAACTTTCCTCGGACAACTACCTACCGGACAACTACACCCGGGACAACTACCTCCTAGGATAGTTGTCCGGGGATAGTTGTCCTAGAGGAGGGTTTTCGTAGGGGTTAGTTGTCTAGGGTTGTTTTCCGGGCTGTAGTTGTCCGGGGTTGTTTTCCTAGTGGGTAGTTGTCCGGGGGCTAGTTGTCCGGGGGCTAGTTGTCCTAGGGATAGTTGTTCTAGAGGGTACGTTACTGGGGGGTCGTTGCCCTATAGGGGATAGTTGTCCTTGGGGGTACATTGTAGTTGACTGGGAGTGGTTATCCGGGGGTGGATGTCCAGGGGGTAAGTGTTCTAGAACCCGCCAGGTAAAGGCGTTTATGAATGTTACTAATGTCGGTGTCATTGCTGGGAGGGTGATCCACAAAAGAATATGAATTTGATAATTTGTGGTAATTTCAATGGCCACAACACTATTTGGGGAAGAGGACAAACTGATCCAAATGGTCGAGAAATCAAAAAGTTTGCAACAAACAGTAATCTCGTAATATTGAATGATGGGAGGGGAACCCGGCTGGACCCACAAACAGGGAAGCTATCGTGTCTCGATATTACATTAGGTACTCCAGCTTTAGCAGCACAGAGCAAAACTGTATTCCTAAAATGAAATGCAGAAATAGTGGTAAGCCACCGGTAAGCTGGTGGAACGATAAGTGTAATTTAGCTGTAAATGAAAGAAACTCTTCAAGAAACATGTTTAAAACTTGTGTACATCTCAACTGATAATACAATACAAATTCTAAAGGGCTTGTGCCCAATGTTTTATTAGAGAAGCCAAGGTACACAACGGGAGAACCTTTAGTCCTATAGGAGATGTATGAAAAATAATTCGTGAACAAATCTAAGCGAATAAAAATGTAAAAAGGAAATTCAGTCTTCGTTAACCTTTGATAATCAAGTAGTAACAAATGACAAGCATTACAGTTTGAAAAGCAAACTTGGAGAATCCCCTATAAAACATGAATAGACGAACAATTATGATACTGCACAAACTTAAAAGCGCGATGGATAGATCGAACAATTCTTCTCCACGTCAAGATGAGATCATTTTGTCAATGATTGTCGAGCTACCTATCCAGTCATGTTTAATCCTTCTTAAATTATTGAATATAATATGGGACAAGACCGAAATTCCAAATCAATGGCGCCGAGCAATCATGGTGCCAATAATTAAGAAGGATTTAAACCCTTCTCATCCTTCATCGTATTGCCCTATGGCTCCGACTTCAGTAATTTGCATATAATGGAAGATTTATCGAGAACCGCCTAAAGTATCAATATGAATCCTATTCGAAGTGGCTTTAAAACAGGTAGGAACACTTTAGAGTCTAGACCCTCTTATACATCTAGACGCGGATGTAGCAAAAGCTATAGCTGAAAGAGATGTATTAAAGCATTAATATGTCACATTCCAAAGAAACATGAATCGGGATAAGTCGGGTTTTCTCATTCTAACACAAAACCTGGTCAGGGTATGAATAATTTAGATGTTAAGTTATCATGAGTATTATTTGGTAACTGGAGCTTACAAATCGCAACATGCTAATTCGAGGTTAGAACTCGAGTACATCTTTGATCATTGCGCATTGAATGCAATCGACAAATTTGTATTTGCAGAATTGATAAAGCCGATCGCGAAGACATTAACAATTCAACAAAATACGGTTATTTCTACAGTTTCGTGCGTCACCTATTGAAATATGCGAACAATTCCTTTACTTAATAATGAGAACACAATTTCTTTAGGCGATACAATAGGAAACTATGACACATCAAAATCAAAATGTGGAATGAAAAGGTGTCACGCACGTGTTCCCCTCTAGTCGAATTGAGGAAGACAAGGGAAAACAAGAAAGGGGAAGAGAGAGAGAGAGAGAGAGAGAGAGAGAGAAAGAAGTTGAATTGTAGCATGAGTATATACATGTAAAGGCAGTTCACCGTCCGGACTGTTCCCGTGTCGCATGCCCAAATTAGCTGAGAAAATAACACAACCTCACCACTAAAAACGGAGACAGACCTCACCTTTCATTCTTACCTTCGACGGGTGTATTTTAGGGGGTTGCGCAAACTGTGTCAGATGCGTTTAAATTGATGATTGAAAAACACAAAATGTTTAAAAAAGGACAGAATCTAGACTAATGTAAATAATGTAATATAATATCATTCTCCCTTAGCTCAGTTGTTTTGATTCTCTTATTTCATACACATTGTGCAAGTCGCACCCCCCACACACACACACAAACACCCCACTTCTCTATCAGCCATGAGTACCATTCATTATCTGGACCCACTCTGAGGCACTGGTTTCAGCTGTTTGTAAAACCGTTCCTTCGAAAACGGAAATATCATTATAATTAGCGAAATCAACGAATCAATTGGTAAATTAAGGAATAAATTAGTCATTTTAACTAAAAATCAAAATCCAAAAATATGATATTCATGCAAGATCATAAAGATATCCAAGCTACACTGTCGCTCATAACGTTGGAATATTTTTAGTTTACCCCAATTCATGAAATTATTTTGACAATGATTTATTCCTAATAGATCTAGATAATAGTATACATTCTCAGACTTTATTGAATAATAATTTGCCAGTGTTTGATTTGCGTGACTGCTAAAGCATGTGTATGCTAATATGCTTATCAACTAGGGGCCCTACGCCCCTACGTCCTAAATGACAGTAATGAGGATTAACGCCCCACAAAAGGGCACTAATATAGCACATCGACACGCTTTTGATCCTGGGGCCTCACAGCTACGAGGCTATTGCTTTGCCACTGAACCATGACTGTACGCAGCGGAGGCTAGGGTAGGCTGATGCTAGACAAATTCCATCAGAGTCACAAAGGAGTAGATAAGACTAAGAGATGTGCTATATACCAGGATGAATGCTGAAATAGCAGAGACAGTTGAAAGATGTGAGATTTGCAGCACACATAGAGCCAGTAAACAGAAAGAGCCTATGCATGGTCATGAGATACCTGAGAGACCATGACAAAAAGTTTGAGTTAGCCGGGTCTAGTTATCTCATCCTGGAGACTTTTATTCCAACTACTTTGAAATCATCAAGCTGAAAACTACAAGTACACCCGTGATAGCAGTATTCTTGCAGCTGTTTGCACGACATGGCATACCTGAAGAGATGATATCAGATATTGGACCACAATATGCCAGTGCAGAATTCCAGCGATTTTGTGTCGAGTATGGATTAAGACACACCATATCTTCTCCAATATACCCACAGTCAATGGGAAAGCTGAAAAAGCTGTGCAGATTGCTGAAAGTCTCTTTAGGAAGTCGGCAAAAGAAAGTGAAGACGATCATTTAGCTCTTCTGGCATATTAGAAACACGCCAGGAGACGGGCTGCCATCGCCTGTACAGATTCTAATGGGCAAAAGGACAAACACCAAGCTATCCACTTTGAGCAGACTACTTGGACCACAACCTGTGCATCAAGAGCTCCTGCTCGAAAGGAAGAAGGAACTGCAAAAATGTCAAAAGCAGTTCTTTGGCAGAGGATTCAAATATCTGACGACCTGATGAGCGAGTCTTCTACCAAAATGGTAAGGTGTGGAACCAGCGGTCGTCATCAAGAAAGACAAATCACCTCGCCCATACATCATCGAAAGTGAAGGAGGGAGTCGTTATCGTCGAAAAGACGTCATCTTCAGAAGCGACCACGACGTGAACAAAGCGTAATTGTCAATGACTACGGAGACAGCGAAATCGCAGCAGAAGCTATAAACAATTCGCGAGACGTGCATCGCCAAGAAGCCCCATTGAGAGTAAACCATCTCATGAGCGTGAACGTTGCTGTCCTTTGAGAGTACGAAGACGCCCTGTTATGTTAGATTTGTAAATACATTTAGTAAATTACTGTACAAGTTAAAAGGGGCAGACTAATCTCCTTGTGTGCAGTTGAAGTGTTGGGTAGTCAACCCCTTCACTCATATTTTATTTATTTCTAATCTTTTGACAGGATAGCCCATTCACCAACAAGTAGTGGTCTTCCACGGGGCCCTGAATGAACATATTTACATCGTTTATAACATTTATACAGAACAGTTACAAAAATAATACTCGTTTGCAAAAAAAAACATAATCATTAACCTAGTAAACAGTAATGTCATTAGGAAAATATTAATTAAGTCGCAATTATGTGAATAAGTCATGTAAATATTACAGAACATGCACGTAGTGTATGTACGGCTGAGCCATTCACAAATTACAACTTTGTTTCAACAATTTCTTAAATGAATTGACAGAGGAAGCCGTTCTCAATGAATTATCTAGCTTATTCCATTCATATATGGAAGAAACAATTGGGCTACACTTATAACAATCAGTGTGAAATCTAGGCACACGTAAACATCCACTGTCTATTTGCCTTGTATTTTTTTCTTGTCCTCTTACCGAGGTGTTTTATTTCATATATTTCACATTTCATATATATTTACATCATTTTACATTTTAACATAATAAAAAAAAAAAGACAAAGCATTTAAATAAATAGTTATAACCTTAACATTTCTTGAACAATTTCTTTGTGTTTCGTTAATAGAAAACTTTGTTTATTTGCTATGTAATATCGTAGTTTTAATTTGAAATTAATGAACAGACTTTTACTATTGTACTCTTTTCCATCACACCGAAGTTTAATATACATTATGTATATTATGTATTGTCCTAAAATTAACAAGAAGTTTATCACAAATTTTTCCCTTTTTTAAATAAAATAACCTATTACTAATGCTTTTTCATTAATTTTTATTTGTTCATGAAAGTAATTATAATATAAGTTTTCTATAATTTTCCAAAAAACTCTAACCTTGTTACATTTTAACAAGACATGAAAAGTATTTTCTGTTTCTTTACATATATCACACTGGCCATTTTCCATTATACGCCATCTGCATAAATTTAGTTTTGAAGGAAATATGTTATGCAATATTTTAAAATTAACTTGCTTTATCAAATTATTTCCTATTTGTTGAAATTTAAAATTGAATACATTCTGTCATTTAAAAGAAACAGGTAAGTTCAAGTAATATTCCCAGTAACGTGTAACATTTGGTTTTTGAAGTTTTTGTTTCAGGAGGGATAAATAATAATGTTTCGTCTTGAAACTAGATATATCAACAAAATCTCCAGTAGCTACCTCAATTAAATTTGAATCGTTTTGCTTACTAATTAATTCAACATTCTGTCAAACGTATAATTTATTCAAACAATCGTATGGGAAACATTTCTTCAATTTTGCATATTCGAACTCAAATAATAATTGATGAATACCAACTTTTCTATTTAACATAAACGAGTTTTTCCAAATACCATTTGATATTACGTGCTTTACTTTAGAAATTCCAGCTATTTGCCTTGTATGATGCTCATGTACATCATTAGGATTGATTAAGCCTACCTGAAGGTAAGAAAGTGCTAAGTTATATTAGTTTCATAGTTATATATGCATGTAGCTAGTGTCTTCAACTATTATTATTATTTTTTTGTTTTATCTTGATAAGTTTTATTGGTCAAAAAACACAAAGATTTACAAAATATGCGTTACATCGTTTTGCAGAAAAATAATGAATAGTCATATTGTTTCACACTTACAATCTTGTGGTTTCACATATCAGTGTAACATTAAAAAACATAGCATGATACTTCTGTATACCCCGGCCGCACAGACGATACGACCACCAGACCGACACTAAATGGAAAGAGAGAGGCCAAGAAGTAAAGAACATTTATAGCCCCTCCCTCCCCCGCCGGTCCGTAGTCAGCCCGGCTGCACCGCCGGGGCAAAACGCATGATATAATCTGATATTTTCTATTACATAATAGAACATAGTACATCAAATACACCACAACATGAATAAAACAAAAAAATGTAACAAAAACAAATGAATCTATCCCTTGAAACGTTTTGCACATAATAGAAAACATTTATTATTATGCAACGCGGAAATACTTGTTGATGTTTTGCCACTTTGAAATATGCTTCTCAAATTTGTTTTTCTTTTTTGCAATATCTTCTTCAGTGGATTTATAAGACAAAATATAATTATTAAATTGTTTCAAACTAGGTATACTCTCTTGATATTTACAGCGTAGAATGAATTGTTTACCCAGTAAAGTAATACAATTAAAAGCTGAGGCGGCTTGACTTTTTGGTTCGGTAATTCCAAATAAAAAAGGTTTGCCTGTAAGAAAATAATCTGGATTAAAATCAGTCACTCTTCTGCGTAGCGCATTCCAAAAGGCTACAATCTTAGGACATGTAAAAAATAAATGATCCAAAAAGAACAGGAATGAAAACTGTACTATCCAAGAGGCAGAACATTCCTCTGGTACAGTTGGAGTAACAGACAGTGTACCCTGTAACTCATTTACATCTTAACTGTTGTCGAAAAAGTAAAACATCATTACTTTCGAAGTTTTAACGTTTGACAGAGGATCGTGTTGAAAGCGAACAATCAAGTTCATTAAAAAGGAAGCAAATACTGAAAGAACTCCACTGAAACGAACACTCAAGTATACAAATGGGAACTGGACAATATTTGAACTTTGAACTTTGAAATTTATTTGATTTCCAGATACATGTATAAACAAAATAGAAATGACAACACAGAGCATATACTATTAAGAGTTACAAGACAATGAAAATGCCACCAGCGGACGCTTGAGGATTACCTATTAAAAAGAATTTCCATTCTGTCATGAGGTTTTCCATATCCACTGGTGTTACATATAAATAGATTTAAGAAGTAACGGTAAAATAACATAACATAATTCAAGTTCATCCATCAAGCATAATAACTTATAGAATGATTGCATGTATGTTGAACTGTGTGACATGAAGAAAATAACAATCATGTACGGCAAGTAACGGTAAAATAAAATAACATAATTCAAGTTCATTCATCAAGCATAATAACGTATAGATAATTGCATGTATGTTGAACTTTGTGGCATGAAGAAAATAACAATCATGTACGGCATGTAACGGTAAAATAAAATAACATAATTCAAGTTCTTTCATCAAGCATAAGAACTTTATAGAATGATTGCCTGTATGTTGAACTTTGTGGCATCAAGAAAATAACAATCATGTACGGCATGTAACGGCAAAATAAAATAACCTGGCTGGATTTGAATAGTGACTTCACATTGTATCGGGTCTGATAGTTTAACAAAAATATGTATGTATTCTTTGTATTTGATGAAAAGGGGGATGTAGTGATATGCATATATATCTCATTAGTCCTAAGCAAACAGCGCCACCTTGTGGTGATATGTCACATAGACAACAACACGAGCACAACGATGGATGCTATACAATGGACCGACTACAAGTAGGTCCACGGCTATACCGTGCGACTCTCACGTACTGATAAGTATGTATCAAGTAATAAAGTTATATTTGAGCTTAACTAGATTGTCAAGCATGATTATATTTAGATCTATTAGGAATAAATCTTTGTCAAAATCATTCAATAAATTGGGATAAAAATGATTATACCACCTTTATGACCAACAGTGTATGAACAATTAATGCATGAAATCTAGTTTAGTAATTTAATGTACACTCTTAACTAACATTAAAAATACAAATGTATTTATAACTGATAATAAATTATATGAAACCATTCTGTAAATTTGAAAGCATTATATCGTCCTACATTCAGTGCCAACAAGAACAGACACTAAACAAACCTCGTCTTGTCATTTTATCTTTTTGGGAATCGATAATGCAAGATTGTTTGAACATGTATTTAAAGGTGTTCACAGAGCTTGCCATTCTCAATGATCTGTCAAACTGATTCCATGCTATAATTGAAGAAACAAGGGGGCTTTGTTTAAAGTATTCTGTTTTATACTTTGGCACAGAAAGTAAACCTTCAACTACCTGCCTCGTATTATGCTGATGAATGTCACTTACTTTAATTAAACTTTCTTGTAAATAGGATGGCGCCAAATGATGTCTGCATTTGTACATCATACTAACACGCTGAAATTCAAAACGTTTCTCAATTGGCATCCATTTCAGATTGCTAATCAATTCACTGGATGGGGTCTCGTAACTGTTGTTTGAAATTATTCTAGCAAAGTTTTTGAAAATTCTTGAGTGAATCTGTTTGTTCCTGATACCGATTTGACCACACAGAGGAACAATTATCAAAGTGAGGCAATGCCAGTGCATTATACAGCAACTTTAAGATGTTATTGGTAAATAGTCCTTAGCTCGTTTTATTACACTGATATTTATTTGTGTTACTTTTGTTACTTTGTCAACGTGCTTGGACCATTTCAGTTCAATTCAATTAATGTACCAAGACATTTGACGACGTTAATTCTTTTCAATGCCTTTCCATTTATAGAAACGTTGAAGGTTGTTATTTTATTCAAATTTGCACGCGAAGCTATGACAATGACGCAAGTTTTTTTCTGTGTTTATTACAAGGCGGTTTTTGTATGTTACCCAGTACATCTTGTCTTTGTATTCTGTTGTGTTTTTCTCTAGAGCGCTTAGGGACATGTTGTATTTTTATGTTATGCGCTATACAAGAACGGTTAATTATTATTATTTATTATTAATCCATACCATTAATTCTTGTAATGCGAAATAAAGTTTTTGTTCAACCTCAGCTACGCTACTTCCACTTACAGTTAAAGTGGTATCATCTGCATACCTGCATAAATTCACAATGTAACAGGTTTTGTTCAACATAGAAGCAATAACATCAACCTGTACACTTCCAAATGAGTTTATTGCATAGCCATCATAAGTCCTTTCTTTGGAAAAAAAGAATTTCATTACAAATTTGATCTATTTTATATGAAGTAGCCTACATGTACTACTATAATGAATATAAAAAGTACACAATTTACAATGAACAGTTTTTTAAATATTCTAATATGTAAAACAAAATATAAGGGACCAGCTGTAGGCCAACGGGCAGTTATTAGGCCTACTTCTTCTTCCCCAGTCCGGCCCTAAGGGCTAGAAATATACCCGTAGATGCGTATACCGACGCGTACAGCAGGATTTTAGACCATTTTGAAAAAGTACCCGTTTTCTTTAAAATGACCCCAAATTTCATTTTTTTTTTAAACCCCTTAATGCGGCACCACGCGGACCGCGTCCAATCTATCAAAATAAAAAAAACACCTTCTTTATACGCGTTTTCTTGGCCACGCATGCTTAAAGTATTGGCTGAGACCATCGGGCTACCCGTCTCTACTGATAATAAATTATTAAAATTGCGAGATAACACTTGCATAGTGAGTTTGAATATGAATTCCTATGTACCACACATGAATGTTAATAACTGATTACTTAGGTTTTTAACATGTGAACCTCCTGGATGTACATCGTCCGCGATTAATTGCGCACTTGACATGCTCCAAGAGTCCATGAAAGCTATGTTTTCGGCAATATCTCGTCGTATAATGTATTCCATACGTCTGGCCAGCCAATAAGAGTGATACAGACGTTGCTTTTCGCTAATATGTTCGCGCGTGTTCGCACCCTTGAAGACCACGAGCGTGGACGGGCTGCGCTCCCGCAGACGCGCAACGGCCGCCATGATTGTTCGCATTCGTTGCGCGAAAAACCACTCCGGTTGGTGGGTGAAATGGGACCAAAGTGAGATTACAACCACCGAATTTTCATCACCAGCAATGTTGTCAACTTCGTTCGCTATGTAATGGATGTCCTTCACTGTGGCCCATTCGTTCCTCCCTATCGGGTACGCATGGAAACGAAACATCATACTGATGTTGAAGACTTGGTCTAACACCCGCGTTGGACCGACGTGCCACTGTGGTTCTGGACCAGGTGGCGTCTTCTTTAATCCTGGTCCAAGTCGCTCCACATAGAACTCGAAGAGCTGGCGGATCGTCGAATCTCCCAAGAAATAAAGCTTCTTCCCCGAGACACAATTTCGCATTTCGTCGAGCGGGAAATTGAGAATTCTGCAGGATGGATTGTACCAAATGTCGTTGAAATAGTAGCCAGAGGTGAGGAGGTTTCCAATATTGCACTCATTTGTACAGATGGGAAGATTTATAACTTTTTTGGTCGCATTATCTGATGCCGATTTTGGTTCAGATGAATCTGGATATGTGAACAAATTTATAGAAAGAAACTTTTGTTAATATTTAGATTTCAACAAGTAGACCAAGATTGGTTCTAATTTTTGTGTATGCTTTATATTCTGGGTAAACGCTCTTTTCATTTGTTATATTTTATATAGGGTGTTTCTACATACATGTAATAATGACCTGTTGGGTACATGCTGAACTCTTTTCTGTCTGTATTTGTTCACTTTCGATGTAAAGTGTACGTATTTTGTCTTGTCTATTTTTGTTTTTGTTTGGTAATGTTAAAAAAAAAATTGCCTACATTGTAATAAGATTGTATGAGGTCAACTTAAGAGTGTAATATGGAGCTGGTGGTTATATTTTGTACGTCCCCCCCCCCCACCAGTTCCAAGTACAAGTACAGGCGAATAAACATGAGAAGAAAAAAAGGATTGGTTCTTATATCGGCACAGGATCTTGATTGTTCAATACTTTCTAGGATGTGATTTTTCCTTTAAAAAAAGTGCAAACTAAGTACAGTGCAAGACATGTCGATACAGAGGGCGTTTGGCCTACTTGGTTTCAGTTTGTCAAATCAAGAAGTTTAAAGAGATGGATTCCTATCTAGCTCATTCCCTTTGTACCATCTTCGATGCCGCCAGGAGAAAATATGTCAGGCATGTGCTTGATTGAACCTTCCTTGCAGATACGTAGGCAACAGATTCCTGCCTAGCTGCAAACTATCAGGCCACTTTCAAAGGGAAATATGCTTTCGTAATGTTAATTACTTTTCGCTACCACTCGTCTGATAATACGAGCAGTACACAGTGCTTACTTTTAATACAGGAGGCAAGTGAAAGAAAATGGAGCAAAATTTCCTGAAGTATTAATCAAAATTACTCGACTGGGCATGTGTGGGCACTAATCTGACATATAACATCATAAAGAACTGTGCACGAACAAATTCACTTTTTATTTTCGTGAGCCGCAAGTAATCGGAAAAGTGTCATATTGCAGGTTTTAGGACCGTAAAATGTTACTTTTTTTCACAAATTAAAGCTGTTATCATACAATGTAAGTAAATTTCTTGACACAATTAGACTGTTGTATTCATATTTTATCATCTGTTAGATTTTCCCCTTGTTTTTTCAAATAAAAAATGAAATATTAAGGATATTTCTTTGTGACAATAATCACTACTCAAGCTTTCCAATGATATTGGCGGCTTCGAAACTCGGACATCAAAGATAACATCACACCTGTAGATTATATAATTGTGCAACCATATAAAATGGCAGCTGCTTGGAATAATGTGTTGCCAGTTGGGTCTCCAGCTCTTAAAAATCCTTGGTCAAATCAGGGTGTTGATTCTTTTGTTTGTGCTTGCTCAACGAAGCAGAATTCGCCATATTGTGCCCAACTCAAGCTCTCCTAATAAATGACCGTGTCAAATGAATCTGAGCAACAAAGCAAGTTAATTTACCTTAACTCGCTGTGATGAGCAAGAACCTCCCAGAGCCTGCTCGGACCAGATCTAAAAACGTTATATTTTACACCGATTCGATGTGCAATTTTTATCTGAACCGAAAGCAATCAATATCAGGATTATACGGACTACGGTAGTAAGTATCTATTCTAAATCGAATCTGCACTTACTTCTTATCGTTCCTCGGACTTCGACCTGAATTTTCGTAGGAAGATCCCTTTTTGGACTGTTGATAGAAGGAAAAAACACATTCCTCAAACTTAAACTGATGTAGAATTGAAGTTAGTCACGTAATTCGTATATCTGTCAGCTTCTTTTCTCGTCATTTCATCTCCAAAGTTAAATTTCTCCATCTTTCTCTTTTGCTCTCTTCCATTCTTCTCAAATTGATAGGAGGGGCATGCGCCTCAGGCACATAGAAAAGCCCTGGGGAGTGTTTCACAAAGACTAAGATCGAATTTAAGTTTTACTTAACTATGGCAGGCCTTTCATGCCACTAGTTCCTCTAACCGTTCTGGCATTGGTTTTTCACGGGACGTACAAATCGTGGTCACAAATCTACATAATTTACCTTTTTTGATAGTTCGTTATTGAAGAAAAAAATAATTGAGAGACCAATGGTGAGAGCGACCAGTGACATGAACATCCTTCCATAGTTAAGTCCAACTTAAAGTTGATCTTAGCCTTTGTGAAACACCCCCTGGTCACCATCAGGGGAGGCGATTTCTTTTCATGACCGGGGGGACGAAATGCGAGGGACGAGGGAGCACAGTGAACGAGAGGGGCGAAGGTGACGGAAGTGACTACCCCCTCACAGGTAATACCAACGGAATACAGAATTTCTACAATATTTACTCGTACAATTTGAAGGATATTATGCGAGGGAGCGTAGCGACAGATCCAGAAGATATTTGCATTTTTATATAGTCTAAACGCTGAACCCTTGGGCACTCCAGAGCCTAAAAGGGTGATGCAGTCTTTGATCAGTATCTGCTATACATTTTTTTTTTGGCACTTTTTCAAATTTTCCCAGGAAGGGGGGGGGGGAGGATGATCCCCCCTAAACAAATTGAGGGGGCGTGTCCCCGTCCCGCCTGGGATCGCCGCCACTGCTCATCATCACATTTATGGAAAAGTAGCATTAATCACGGTAAGTTCAATATGTCTTATGATATGTCAGTGGCGGATCCCGGAAAATACTGATGACCCTTTGTTTTGTGCTCTACCCGTCACATAATTGTTTAACTTGTGACCCCCTCTTTGCCCGCCTCCACCCCGGCCATGCCAGAGATTCCATGATCCACCGATGTATATACTGATTACTCAATATATTCACATCTTCATACCTACTCGCTCGCTTATCTATCAACTAGGCCTTTCCTATCCTTGCTATCAGCTAGGATAGGGGGTGGGGGAAGAGGGGCAGAAGTGTAACTATGGTGACAAAAATTCGTCAGTGCCAGGATACTACCTACTTTATTTAATCTTTACATTCCTGGCATCCACTCATATTTTGTTTAAAGGTTCAATCCAGTCTGTACCATTATACAAATTGTTAAATGCATTTACAATTATAATTGTTGTTAGAAATAATGAAGGATAAAAGGCCCTTTACTGGATGTCCACAAAGTACAATGTTGCAGAAAGTCTCTTCTTTGTGCGTACCGTCTGCGGACACAAATTTGCCGCGGTAAACGTACCGCGCTGGAGCTGCGTCGCGGAAACGGCGAATGACATCGACCGCTTCACTGGGATGAACCAAGGTCACCTTGACGTTCACCTTCCCTGGCCATTTCAGAGTGAAGAGAGCCCTGTAGGTCCCATTTTCTAGATCGATCACTTCTCCATCTGTTGCAGAACTCGCAGAGAACGTTGAATTCTTGGTGAATATCTTAGCCCGGAAGTAATCACCGCCATATTGTTTCAGCCGTCCACGTCCATCGCGGGCCTGGATTAGTAACTCGAGCCGATCATGTAGGAAGTATACCGTTTTTGCATTACTGATTTTATTGTCGCTGTACTTGGCACTTGTCAGATTCTCCACCGTTGTCCATCGTGCGTTGGAGGGCGGGCTTCGTTGTATCGCATCTTTGAGATGAGTCACTGGGCATGGACCTTTCCCCACGGGGCAGACAACACCTGTATCATCAACCGATGAATCGTAGAGTACTGGTTGTAAGCACGGTCTAAATTCATCTATGTGTGCGATTCCAGTAGCCTAAAACAAATTAATATTAAAAGTTCAATCATTATGAATTTGTACATGAACACTCATATTGGCCCCTATTCATTAAAGAAAATGATGGGCCTTATTGTTATCAACTACAAAACTGTTTCTATTAAATATGTTGTTTTTTCAATCCCTATGAAATCATCCAAGGTCAGCTAGCGCAAAAAAAAACCGCATTTAGTTCGTTAATGAATAATAATTGACAAATTTGAGCTTTTGAAGAAGAAAAAAAAAAGAATTTTTTAATTTTCACTCTAGAAAATATGCTATCATACATGCACCTCAAACGAAATTATTGCATATATTTCTATTCAACTCCTATATGGACAAAAATATATACCGTCATCAATAACGAAGAAAATGAAAGTTCATGAAATTTTCTGTACAGAACAAATTGTAAGGAAGCTTACAAGATACGTCGCAATTAATGTTGCCAATTTTTTTCGTAATAAACGCAATCGAAATGACGTTTCTTCTGAAACAAGAATTAGAAATATGAACTGGGAAGAATGAACTTGCCTGTATGAAAGAGTGCACGGAATTACAAGATCCCAGTCCACAATCAAGCCACAATCGATGAACAAACGATGAAAAGATTGATCAGCAGGAACATTTTTTTGGGAGACATCGCACCTAATAAACGATAAAATTGAATGCGACAACACTATAATTTCAGTTCTCGGATATCACTGGATTTCAAGAAAAAAAATATTTCTTTTTTTATATACATGAGCATACTGTATGTCGAGAAATCTCCTTGCCTGTCAGTTGAGAAAGGAATCTAGTATTAAGAAAACTCCGTTTCGTTGAAGGTCAGCCATGCATCAGGTCTTTCGTCTTCTTTGTGCATGGCTGATCATCAACGAAACGAAGTTAAGTCTTTTGTCAACTCTGTTCGTTGCAACGGCAGGCAGCCAGTAAAAACGAACTCGTTCGATCAAATTATGGAAATGCAAGCCTTACTTTAAACAAAAACAGAACTTTGTTATTCCTGGCTCATTTTTCCTGATTGAGGTGTCATATAAAAGAGCAGAAATTGCACTTTCTAGAAAAGTAATTTTCTCCTTGAAATTCAGATACCGCCCGCCAAATGAATTTTTAGTTTCCTCTCTTCAAATTGCTTTTAATCACTCATATAAATATGAATCATACGAGTTGCATCGAATGAAAGAGGAGGATCTTAGCTTTCCAAATATGTGTCATTTATTAATTATAATTGTGATTAAGTTATGATAAAACTTCGATACTTCTCGGTTTCGTTTTTTCTGGGACACACTGTACAGTTACCAAATAGGTACTATAAAAAAAAATGCATATCATACAGGAAGTCAGAAAATCACAGGAAATCATATAAAGTCATTTACATGTAGACTGTGGGATGGACATTAAAACACGGTGAGCTCAAACAGGCTAGAATACTACGGTTTAAAAGCTGGTGAGCACCATGTTGTAGCAAGTTCAAAAAACATTTGATCAGTAATGCCTAGGTCACATTTGCCGCGACGGCCGTGCGGTCTAAAATATCTACGGCCAATAGCAATTATGGGGCTGCCGCAGCATTCCCACGGTCACATACGGTAGCGGTCACATAATTATGTTATTGTAGCCGCGCGGCGTATCTTGAATTTTTGGAGACAGAAAATCTGCGGCGGCCGTAGGTTTTTGACAAAATAAGGCAGACACCCGGTAACCGCAAGGTGCCCGTAAGGCGGCCGAAAGGGAAACCATACGGCGACCATGCGGCCAGACTGATGCTACTGCTTCAACCCTGGACTATATAAAACGCATGGCCACCGTACGCCTGACGTACGATCGCCGTGGAACCGCTCTTCGGCATGGCTACGGCGTGTCTAATCGCTACGGCAAACCTAGAAATTAAAACGGTTATAACTCCGCGTTATAATCCTACTATCTATAATCCCCTATTTTAGTCAGACCAGCTCTGATTGGTCAGTCCATATGCGCATGCGCTACAGCAATGGCGCATCGTGTCGATATAGGTACTGACAAATGAAGGAAAATTAGCATAATTTACATATTTTAGTCATGTTAGGGAATTATCATGTTTCATTTGGGCATATTATTTGTGTGAAAGTTATCCAATCAAGAATAAGGGGTTGTACCGAAGGTTATATTTGATGATTTAATGAAATTAGCAGAAGTGTTGTTTTACTAACTAGTACACTGTTGCTCATAACGGTGGAATATTTTTTTTTATCCCAATTTATGGAATTATTTTAAAAATAATTTAAAAATACTAGATCTAGATAATAGTATACAGTCTCAGATTTTATTGAATAATAATTTGCCAATATGTGTTTTGCGTGACTGCTAAAGCATGTATATTATGCTACTATGTTTATCAACTAGGGGACCTATGCCCTTAAGTCATAAAGGACAGTAATGACGATTAATGCCTCACAAAAGGGCTCTGATATAGCACATCGACACGGTTTTGATCCTGGGGCCTCACAGTTACGAGACCATTGCTTTGTCACTGAACCATGACTGTACGCAGCGGGGGCTATGGTAGGGGGCAGTTTCCATAAATTTAAAAAAAAAAACAGAAAATGCAATAAATTTTCAATAATTTATTGCATTCTACCTCGGTCCCCAACATAAAAAAATCCTCTGGACGGCTATGCATTATGGCTCAAGGCATGGGCACACCATGACTTAAGGGCATAGGTCCCCTAGTTGATAAACATAGTAGCATAATATACATGCTTTAGCAGTCACGCAAAACACATATTGGCAAATTATTATTCAATAAAATCTGAGACTGTATACTATTATCTAGATCTAGTATTTTTAAATTATTTTTAAAATAATTCCATAAATTGGGATAAAATAAAATATTCCACCGTTATGAGCAACAGTGTACATAATTGTCTTCTTATACGTGTTAGTAAAGGGAAGATATTCGGTAAGGCAGTATTGTATAATTAAGTAATTCCAATACATTTGAACCGATACGTCCAGCCATAAGTTAGTTCTTACAGTCTGCACTTGTGTTGAGTTCAATCTATCTGTTGTTTATGTAAGCATTAAAGCCTTTCGACAATAACTCGACATTCTGGTCTGATTTCTTTAGAGCAGTGAAACGTAGACAAAAGGGCGAAAAATAGTGACTGTTAGGTGATTACGAAGCATGGACGATTGATTGCTCGAGGAATGATCAATTGGTTGATGCTGTGCATAAGAAGGGTGTAAATTTACTCCCCACTGGGTGTGGAATCGATCATAAAGGGTATAAAATTCAACCCCACGGGTGTAAATTTGAACCCATTTTTCATGAAAATGGAACCAAAAGGTGTTAATTAAGCACCATTGGGTTCAAATTTCACTCCTTAAAGGGAGTAAAATCATAACCTTGGGGTGCAAATTTACACCTTCTTATACAAATAAAACAAATAACTCCCTGAGGGGTGTCACTTGTGCGACAAGCACTTACTCCCTATAGGGAGTGAATTTACACCTCTTTTTCTCTGTGTGTAGGCATAATTACACGAAAGTTGCGGGCTATATACGATTCGAGTTCAAGAATATAGTTTGTCATGTTTGTTAGCAATCCTTACCATAACACCTGATTAAATTATGTTTTGAACAAACTGAATTCAAACTGAAAGTATATTTAAATATAACCCCTTTACTAAATACATGATTAAGTATAGATACTGATCATCATGTAATACTAGTAATAATTGATTTATTCATAACATTTGAGATTTGAGATCAGTATACATATAATACATCAAATAAGTCAAGGCTTCTTTTAAAGTGCAACGGCTTTGACCAATCAATATTGTTCAGAGTGCATGACGGACTAGCGCCTTTACTGCTCAAGTTATGATATATTCCCAGAAAATCTCCCAAATATATTCATGGCCGACATCCCATGTTCTAGCGAGCCTTCTGAATATCAAATTGTCAGAAGACCCACGAGACCGACGTGTCGGTCATTGTCGGCCTCTTGGGAATGAATGCTGATAACTTTCGCTGCAGGTATCGAAGGCTCTCGATCTTGTCGGATGTTGATCTACTGGGACGTCCGTTTCGACTCCCCCTACTTTCAAGGTTTGCTACTTCAATATAACTGCTGAATTTTAAAACATAGAGTGCATAGCAAGATTTTTGTTGTTCCTGTGGCCCTGTTTCCATAGAACATCTAAACCGAACGAATTATTGAACTTACAATAAAGTTGTATAAATTTAATTTCTAAAAGCCCTTTCATACATTCCTCGAACAATTAAACCTTGCTATCACTTACCAGGTAGCACGCAGATTACGATGAATAATCCCACAGCCAGAGCTTTTTTAACCGCCATGTTGAGCTATTTCTCCACAGAGTAAATAATGTGGATTACGTGGATATCCGGATATCTTTGCTCAGCGGCGTAGCTATAGGGTGTAGGGTGGGAATATCACCCCTCATGAATTTCTGCTCAACAATCTATATTAACATTTGTCGGAAAGTTCAAAATACGAGAGGGGGATATATTGCTTTTTAAAATTCGTGTACTGACATATTGGCTATTCCGGGCCTTTTAGGTCACTCAGAGGCTGCGTTTGAACGATAACTGTAATATAAAATTCGATATGCTATCAATCGTAAAAAAGTATAATGTATCTCCAATATTGATGCAATTAAATACATCTTACTACGAAATATAAGACTACTATCGCACTTTACTAAAGTTAAAGGAAATCTTTCTAATTTTACAGGCTCCTGGTCCAATAACATGCACACCTCCCCTGCCCATACGCACACTCCCTCCAAACGTTTCAAACAATGTCTCTGCACATGCTAATACACGTGGAATAAATGCTTGAATTCAGTCTGATGTTTACTTTAAAATTTGATATCATGAATTATCACTTATACCTCGTGAGGCAAGAATGAATTATGTTGTACTGAGTAAGTGGCGTATCTACGGGGGGGGGGGCACGAGAGACACGCCCCCAACCGAATGGGAAAAATAAAGAGGTGAGAGCAAGGGTAGAGATGGAGGAAAATAAACAAAAGAACGAGAGATAATAAAAGGAGATTGATTGCTCGAAACGCTGTTCAAAGATTAAAATATTATATGATTCAGTAATAAGGGGACAACATGATAAGTCATAAATGCAATCTCTTGTAAGACGTGCATTTAACAACTATCGAAAAATGTTTTGGGACGATCCGACCTGCGTCCTTGATGTAGTGTACAGCAGGGAACAAAATGAAATGGAGATAGGAGTGAAAGATAGAAGACATATGGGTAAAGAAACTAAGAGAGACTATATATGTTTGTCCGTTTCACATCATATTATGAGGCACGGGGTTCATGGAGAAATAGAAAAAGAAAGAAAAAGAGAGAGAGAGAGAGAGAGTGTGTGTGTTCGTGTGCACGTGTGTGTCCGTGCGGGTGCGTGTGCTTTTTTGTGTGTGTGTGTGAAATGTAAAATTTCCCAATTCTAAGGGTATATCCCCTCCCGGCCTAGTCAATCTAGCTATAGTTTGCACATCTAGTTGCATTTATTTTTACCATGGTGCTGCGAGAGTGTATATATTTTTAAATAACTCCATCTCCATGAAAACCAAGTATCAGAAACCGCAAGATGCCTGAATATATATATATCACTTTGGTTAATTTGATGGGGTAATAATAATATTTAAGAGATGGTTAAGTGTATTTTTCCTCGCTCTCAAAATTCAAAAACGGGATAGTTTTAGGCAAAGAGATCCATGAATATCCCAAAGTTATGATCTGACGATATTCGAGCACCTCTTTGCTCGATATCGTCATGATTCGAGCAGCATGGCTCCCGAATATAACCTCATTTATTGACTTCTCGCAGACGTTGACAAATAATGATGATTCCTGGCAACGAGATGACAGAACATATATAATTACATTCCATATAGTGTATATTGATGGCTAAAATACATTTTTTCATAATAAAGGTGCTCTTTTTCTTTTTAGTAAGAGGCCATCACGGCCCTCACGCGAAAATGTGCACATATGCGTCTACGTATATGAGGGATGGAAAAACACATCCTCTTTGGTGAATTGTGGATTGGGGTGAAGCGATACTCCACTAGCATCGCACTGAGTGGGTATATTAAAGCCATATTAATTACCGTGTTTCATATAATTCAACGGTAAACATCCCTCATAAACTGCAGGTAATAAATGCATAATCAAGCATACTTTAATGGCTATGTGCTGTGCTTGGCATTTTCAAACTGATTTATGTTTATTTAGTTTAAATATTTAACAATCTAAACTATTCACGGTCTTTGTTAAATCGGATAAACAGGGTGTTATCTAGCTAGGGGATGTGTTCCTTCTTGTCTTTTCTTCGCCATGCAGCTTTCATCACAACAAAGACAAAACGTTCGATGATTATGAATTATTACCTGCATGGAATCGCCAAAGTCAGTGGCAAATCCAGATTGTTCAAGGTGGTGGGGGAGGGGGGTATATTATGCATTCATATTAACCACGAATATGATTTTCAATATTTTGCCAGTCCCTTATCTTGCTTGATGTGCATTAGAGTTTTATATATACCTCTCTCGATTTGACAGAAATTGTTTCAGTGAGATAAAAAAATAATTTGAAATCTCTTACAAATAGTTTTACAAACGTTTCTGACGTACGGTTAAAGAGAAAGGGGTGTGGGACAGGGAGCCTGCTACCCCTTGAAAATCGTGCTGTTTAATGACCAACCATAACATTCTTTAACTAATCACACAGTGATGTGGCCTACGTGAAGATTTCAGATTTAATTCAGTCCATTTTTATAACGGGATTGCATTGTAAATATAATAAATTTGTAAAATTATTATATGTGCGTCATAAAACGTTCCCGTTAGCCGATGCATATACCAATAACGCGTTCAAAAAATAGATATCTATAGAACTTGAATATGATAGAAGTACATGTATGTTGATGACTTGACTTGTTGTCTACATATCAGACTCCTGTCATTTAAATTATCATGTAGATGCTCTATCAGAATGGAGCCGGTTGTTTTGCAATGAAGCTTCGCTTTTCTTTTATTTCATCTACATATGAATAAATGTTCAATGTTTTGTATCGTAGCACTCATACATCTCCCTTTTTCGTTCTCGCTCTTTTAGCGCTATTTGTGGCCTTTAACAACACTACTGCATTATATCCTATTCATTTCGAAGACTACAATGCGTTTTTTCTCCGAGAAATAGGCAAAATTGACCAAAATAAGCAATTTTGATCGTAAAATTTTGCTCTAGCTGATATATAAACACAATTTTCACTGAATGTTGTGGTGTATGCAGATATTTAGGGGTGGCTCTTAAAAATTAGTTTTAACATGAAGTTTATGAAGTGTGTCAACCATCACAGAAAACATATGACCATTGTGTGTTGTAAATAGGTGTTGCAAAACATTATGAATGGTGTCTAACTACGACAATCCCATTTTCATTCAAATTGTATTTAAAATGTCTTGATTTGTAGCTGTCCCTTATTACCTTCACATGTAGGTAATATAAGACCTTTGGTGATGACGTCATTAATCATTGTTATCTTATTCATCAGTTATATCATGACCACAATTTTGTTACTAAATAAAGAGAAGAAGTTACTGAAGAGGATAATGTAAATTATGCAAATGTGCTTTAAGGGTCTCCGATTCCCCACACTCTCAGAATTTTTTTTAACCAACCTATTACAATGTTAACAAATAGTTGGGTCAAATATGAACGTACCAACTGTTTGTTAAAACATTTACCAACCCTAGTTGGTTAATGTTTGAACCAACTATGTGTTAAAACTTTAACTAATAGTTTGCTAAACTTTTTTTACCAACTTTAGTTGGTTAAAATTTCAATCTATTCATTACAATTTTAGTTCAAACTATTTATTAAAATTTTAACAAATCATTTTGTAGCCAATCCTAGTTGGTTACAATTTATACCAACTATTTATTAAGATTTTAGCAAATCATTTTTTAACCAATCCTGGTTGGTTACAATTTATACCAACTATTTATTAAAACTTTAACTTATAGTTGGTTATAATTATAACCAAATATTTATCACGGTTGTTGGTTAAAATATCGATCCACACATAATTTGCACTCAGTAATGAACTGAATGAGACAGTACGTTGAGTCAGTAGTCGGAAGGCTGTTATCTTAGAGGTTCGAAGGGCTAGTTAAGGTGTTTAAAGGTAAGCTAAAGGAATATTTACTATACCATTCTACTGATGAACTGTTTATAATCCATCTGAAGCAGTTAAAATTTCCACAATATTTTTAACAATGCAGTAAAGTCGCCAAAACTTGCCCGCTATTCTCTCTATCAATTGCCAAATTATTTTTACCAACGAAAAAGTCCCATTAGTATGATTTGCATCTAATTAGTTTTAAAATGTCAATCCCGATCGATTCTCATCATGGTTGTTTCCGTTTATTCAAAAATCAACGATGTTGATTAGAAACTTGAGGAATTACATTTATGTCAATTAGATGATTTTAATCATCGTTATCTGGCAAGAAAACTTAGTGTTTGAAATAATGATTCGGATAAACTATTATATTCCCACACTATTCAAACAAACTTAATCACATCACAATTCCAACAGTCTGTCAAATATTCACAATCCAGATACAATAAAATAAGGGATTTGACTTTGCATTACGTTAGAGGCAAGTCAATTTGAAAATAGAACGGTTTGTATTATAATGGTTTCATTGATCGCAAATAATATTTGAATTCACTTAAAAAAATAAAAATGTTTAATATATTACCAGCTTCCGTTTTGAACACATTTTTCACAAATAAGGTACCAGTAATGATCAGCTTTCGTGGGTTATCATTTGAACATTTGGATATTATACAGTTATCGTGCTTTAAATGTATATAAGTGTTAAATCAAAACAAATCATCTTCATTATACTCATAGCTTGAATGTGAAAACGAGCTAGGATATGAAATAGATGAGGTTGTGGCGATTAGATACATAAGCTATATGAAATGTAACAATACTTACTGGTCTTTTGCTTTGAGCTTCAATTTCTTAAAGATTATAGTGAATATTGATGATCCTACTTTGTATTCTGCATAGTTTAGTCTGTTTAGACTTCAGTACAGAGACAGAGAAAGACAGAGAGAGAAAAAGAGTTCTGTAGACATGGTAAACATTTATTGCAAAGCGAAGCAATTATAGTATACTACAAATTTAAAATAGGAAACATGTATTCACAGAGTAAAAGTCCATTAGTGCGTTCAGTTGTAACATAAAATAATTCGATTGCTATATACTTTCAATTCATTATGATGTTATCATTAAAAAAAAAAATGAACAAACAAACACACATCAAGTATAATAAAGGTCCTTACACTATGCTAACATACTACAGATGGAATTGCAAGGAAAAGCCAGATAAAAGTATACAATGTCTCAATTCATTACTGATAAACACAACTATGTTATTACGATTTGACTTGTGCATTTATTAAAGAAAAAATATATATTCTGAGGAAATAATGAACAACGCATTGCGTTTTTTTCAGATTGAAACTGTTAAAGCATTTCGATATTTCAGCAAAGGTAATGTTTTGTATTCCTTTCCCTCTTTCGTATTAAAAAGGAGGAAATACTACCAATTGGCAGTGGGCATAGCGCATTCCTACATAAAAATAGAACTTATACGTACTTAGTACGACACACGTCCATATTACATGTCATTTTGAAAGGTAAACTTCATGTAGTACATAAAAGGTGTCTCAAAACAAATACAACGATAAAGTACAGTAGTACTAGACTAGTATTTATTATATCCCGCATACTGAGAATCTTGCAATCTGATTGGTCTAAACGAGGTCACATGATAAAAGATAGATAAGTACTATCTACCTGCGATAGGACTTTTGTAAGGGAATTTTTTGCTGCTGCACCACTTGCCATTGAATACGCGTAGCAAAGTAAGTTACGCGAAATGTCAATGTCAATGTCAATGTCAATGTCAAATGAACGCGCATCGACTTTATTACAATGTATGCATGTTGCGCTTTGTAAAAATCTAGCTGAAGCTAAAATGTCTGCAGAATCAGTTATTTTAATTATGTAAAATTCACTTTAAATAGACCTTATTGCCGATGTAGGATATAAAACAAATATTAACCTCCTTTACTCGGGAAATGGATACAAACTATCATCGCCTCGGTGATCTAGGGGCTACCATTATCCCTCGCCTTGCGGCTCGGGATGATAGTAGCCCCCCGAGATCACCTCGGCGATGATAGTTTGTACCATTACCCTCGTAGTGGATTAATATTTGCTTACTATCTGTATCGACTCTTCTCGGGGTATGAGAATACAACATAAAGAAAACATATTTACAGTTATTACACCTACATTTTGAAGTGTGGACAAAACATATACACTGTTTAAAGGTAATACAAAATTGTTGGAAATTTTGAAAATTGGGTGGATAGTGATTCTTTACAATTTTGATATATTTGGATGCCCCTCTGGATGTATTATAAGCACTATAAAACTTAGCCCCTAAAACGTTTCTGTTTTCGAGAAAAATTGAATATAAAAATTTACCGGTGCTCCCGGTCAATTTTTGATAAATTTCAAATAGCGCCTACGGCCGTACAATGGTAGCTGCGACCATGAAAATCTCAGAATATGTAGTTGTGATATATAATTTCCAAACCAGAATAGCTAATCGGTCGATTTTATTCAAGAAACGTTGTTTTATAGCTTAATTATAATATTGACCTTAAGAGGGAGCTAAACAACATAAACAGTTAATTATTTACAATTTCATAACTTTAGACTCGATTTCAACAGCGACAGCGATCACTGAATATTGTTGGATAGTATATACTTCCAATATGTTCATTTGAACCAAGTTCATGACCCCATACCAAAACCAGTCGTTCTGGCTGATTGACTATTCTACCCTTACGAGTGTTTTGTATACAGTTATAAATAACCTTACGTAGTAGTCCCTTACGTGGTACCAGTGCCTTTAACATTTTGTGTGAATATCACAAACTAAAACATATAGCTATGTTTTTTCTATAAACATTACACAGATGGCGCGTTGTATAGCTTTAGTGCACCCCTGCCATCTGAACCTTTTCGCGCAAGCTCGCTTTGTTTATACAAAATGTTTCTAAAGTATATAGATAATTTTCATTTAGGATAATTCAATGTCTTTAGTAAACTTATATAGAGGCATGGTGGCCATATCAAATAAAATAGCGATAGGTGGATCAACCTGAAGAGGTAAGTAAATCATCAGTTACGTTTAAAACAAAATTAATATTATCTTTTGCTTTTCGTACAGCAAACTTTAGTTCAAATACATATTCATACTAATTTATTTTTATTATCATTATTATTATTATCATTATTATTATTTTTATTTATTTTACACTTTCAAAAGAAACAAAATTTGGAAACAATATACAGTGAACATGTGCATAGGACATAATGAATACATACATGTACATTAATTTGAAACTTGCGCACCCGACCAAGTAGCCTGGGTAACGAACAGGTCAACCTAATGTCCATGGTCCACAGACCTTCCTTCCCACAAACGAATTATCAATCTTAAATGTCAATGATGATCTAATCAAACAATATGTACCAGAAGTATTTAAATGTTAATGATTGTCTTAAATTGTAAAGGCAATACCTGTACGCGTACTGTGCACTTAATATATTCAAGGTGTAATCTTTTAACGATTCGAAAATACTGCTTCTTACCCCAAAACAGTCATAGCTTTCAGGATTTAGACTGAATTGAAATTGCAGAAAGGTAAGAAGATACTACCACAATGCCGGCTATGGATTTAAGTGTGGATGAGTCAGTACTCTTTAAGAAATTGACATTCTGAATCTCGTTGCATTTTTTAGACACCCCGCATACAGGCAAAGCTATGGTCACAACTCAGAACGGCGACCGACCAATTTGTAGCCTGCTCGGTCGCCGCTGGAATTAAGGCATTGCCTAACAATTTTTGGAGAAATCGAGCAGGCTGTATAGCCCCAGCGATGAGCGTGTGGTGCCCTGTCTATTTCCCGTCAATCGCCGGTCGATTTTAGGTCAAAACTGGGCGAAATCGGGGAGCTTCTCCGGCCGGCGTCCCGGCAGTGACCGACTGATGACCCACCGATTCCCACCGGTCTCCCACCGGTTGATTTTAGAGAAATTGCCCGGCGGCCGGCCGGTGTTCGGCGGGGCACCCAAAAACGCTCGGTGCCCGGGCGGTCGCCGCCCGGGCACCGACCTAATCGAGCGTTTGCCGTCGAGCGATATGGGTCAAAAATCGAAGCTGCGAGGTGAAAGGCTGCTGACCGATTTTGAACTCGCCGCCAAGTGACCGACTGATCTCCTAGCAACCGCTCGGCAGCCTTTGACCTAGCGGCTTCGATGTTTTTACCTAAATCGCTCGTCGGCCACCGTTCGGGCCCCGAGCGTGTTTTTGGCGGCGAGAGAGAAGCGAGCAGGCGCCGCCGAATTTTCACTCTAAAACTTCGGCGGCAACCGAGCGATGCCCTAAAAGCAATCGGTGCCCGGGCGAAATTGGCTAAAAACTTGCCGCCCGGCCACCGAGCAGGCTAATGTTGGGGGTTGTGACCTTAGCTTAAATGACAACATCCATCAATCCTTAGTGAGCTAACAAAATACAGAGCTGACCACCCGTTTACAATAGACCATACAATACCAACATAGGAGTTGCTATGGCAGACGTGATGTAGCATCACTAGGAAAAGAAAGATGATGTGGAGGTGTTGTATGAAAGCATGCAATTTTGAGCATGTGCTCAGATGGGGGAAGTTACATACATTTTTAGTAAATATTTGTAAATTTATAAACAAATATGTAAATGTTTGAATAACAAGATATGCATCTCTGCACATTAACAGGAATTATCTTATATTTGGATTTCACCCGACCTTTAAAACCTAAATCTAATTACTATAATTAATATATACTAATAATATGTAATATATGACTACT
The DNA here is from genome assembly GCF_000002235.5 of Strongylocentrotus purpuratus. Taxonomy (NCBI): domain Eukaryota; kingdom Metazoa; phylum Echinodermata; class Echinoidea; order Camarodonta; family Strongylocentrotidae; genus Strongylocentrotus; species Strongylocentrotus purpuratus. The sequence goes on from NW_022145609.1 coordinate 18,874,884, forward strand.
GCTACAACTACTACTACAACTACTACTACCACTACTACTATTATTATTGATACTACTACTACTACTACTACTACTACTACTACTACTACTACTATCACTACTACTATTCCTACTACTACAACTATACTACTACTACTACTACTACTACTGTAAATGCTACTACTACTACTACTTCTACTACTTATACTAATACTAATACTAATACTAATACTACTATAAATGCTACTACTACTACTACTACTTCTACTACTTATACTAATACTAATACTACTATTACTATCACTCAATTCACTATCATTATTATGATAAATGTAAAAAAACAAAACTCATTCAAACTGCAAACAATACTCCAGGCCGTTTATTGATAAACAAATTCATTTTGAATCATAGATGGAATATGTTCGATGATTTGGTCCTAAACAACCCTAAGATGAAGTTGTTGTTGCTCTGTGATCATAATCTCACGTGCTAGGTCTAGGAAGCCTTGATCTACGAGTTTATCATTTAGATCTCTGTGTTTCTCGGCATTTGAATGACAAGAACCCTTTATACCTTTAGTCCAGTCTGCCACCCAGTCGTAGATCTGCTTGGGGATCTCATTGGACGGTGTAGTCGTATTCCATTGTTCATTTTCTCCACTCAGCTGAAGTAGCTCCCCAAGGCTCCTTATTTTATCTTGATTCAATCCCCGAACAGTGTCTTCAATGAATGCGAGGCTTGTCTGTTCGGTGATGTATTTGCCTGACAGAAAAAAGATCAAAGGCCGCAATTAGAAGTTATTTTAGGCTCTATCGGTATGTTTACGCAATGAGTAACATATTCGTCAGCAGAAAGGACAATCATATTTGTATTATTATTTATAACACTCACGCCAATGTTATCATTGATTAAGAATATATGACACTCTTGCATAATTTAGTCTATTCTTATTCATTTAAGTGACGTGGTACTTAAATGCGAATCTCCTGATTGGCAATGAACCAGAACACTGAGCGCAGGAGTAATTCTAGAATATTTGTTGGGATAGGAAGGGTGAGGAGGGTGGAGGAGGGGGCTTTGTGGAGCTTGGGGTTCTTGCATTAATGTTCTAAATTATTTGCTCTAATCCATTTCATAATCAATAAATTCTTGACCCCGCAAGCACCCCCCCCCCCCCCCCCAACGACCACTGGCTGAGCTATTTCTCACACAGATACTCTCTTTAATACCTGCAATGATTTTATCTGCGAGATCAGGCATACCGGTTCTCCGTACTTCATGAGCTAAAGTTGCACGATAGTTGAAAACCGACGGACGTGGCTTTTCTTTCCATATCTTAAACAGCGCATATGCTGTTAATGGGCGTGAGGTATCAAGACGGCCAGCTTTGTCTTGATCAGTTAGCTGTAGCACATATTGAAGATGACCAAGTTTGATCTTTGGACCTGAAAGCATGCCAGAGGCAGCTTCCAAATGAGAAAAAAGAAAGAAAAAGGATCAAATTCTGTAACGTCCTCATTTGACTTGAAATTAAGTGCATTTTGAATGTATAAAATCAGTGACACAATTTCGGATTCGACTATCACACAAGTTTTTTTTTCCCTTTCTTTTCCTTCATAGTTTGCTGAATTCCTCCAGTGTAACAGTGGAATATTCTAGAAAAGTCGTTCAAAATCTGCAATGCCCCTTTTATGGAATTTACTGATGATATGGGGTTTGCCACTGATATAATTCCTGTGGCCTTTGCAAATCCCGCCATAATATTGAGTCTTGTTGTGCTTTATTTTCGCTATTAATGTGTTTGTTATTGTTATTTTGATTGTATTCAAATATGAATATAAAAATAATCTAATTAAATTGAATAATTTAATGGTTCATCAAAAAGATTCTTACCTTCACGTCCTTCTAGGTTTTGATTTATAGCTTCCGAGATAGAACACAGCTCACCATAGCTCATGTTGTACTCTTGAAAATCAAAACAGGAACAAATGCTAAACGGTTCTTATACTTTGAACATCATATTTGATCTTAAACGAAGTCGATGGGAAGATTTGCGACAACTAGTCAATTTCAAATGTTCCATTATCAGCCACTAATGTTCTAATGAGGATATCAATTCATGCTAGCCAGTATTAAGTAGCCACTTGCTTGCTAGGTGCCTTATTCTTTCCAGACATTGGCGATCAAGGCTTTCCATCTACATCTGGTTCTACTATCTGGTTCTACTAGGATCAATAAATGTTCTTGAGATTATGTTACTACAAAATCACCCTTACCATAGCCTATTTATTACTTGTTGATTTTTCTGTACTGTAAATGAAAAAGACATTTCAGATACGTTATGATTATATTCTTACCAAACATTTTGGAAATGTAGGAATTTCGGTAGTGATGTTTCGCTATTTCACTGAAGATAAAAACGAAATAGTCACCTCCCTTGAATTCTGCGCCCGACCTTTCAATGCCACTGTACGCGGAGAGGTCAATGAGTAACTTGATGGTACCTATCTTGAGGTGTGAAGGATCGAAGGCTGGTCGATACGATGCTAATTTAGTGACATTGATACCAAGTGCTTTAGCGAAAGGGAAAAGATCCTGCATGAGCAGATGAAAAGCCAAATCAACAAGCTCAGCTGTGTAGGCGTATGGTCCTCTTAAAGTTGGCAGCAAACCTGGGATTATAAAAAGACAGGTCATTACTGACAGGGGATTACAGGCCATGCACGAAATGAATGTTCCACGCTTTTGTTTAAATACTAATAATCATTACATTTTAAATTGATGATTTATTTCTAAATCAATCTATGAATGAAATTGTTATCTTTCAGTAGTGACTCGACAACAAATAAATTAGCATAACCAATTAAAGTTGCAAGATCCTCTGAATTCAGATTTGGATCACATTGATGCAAATATTCATGAACATTAATACAGTTAACAACTAAAATATTTATACCATCATCAATTTTTATAATTGTTGAAGTATGTGAAAATGTGAAAATTCATGTTGGTTCTGAATGTGACATATTAAAGCTTAAAAAGCAGTCAAAAACATCTCCAATTCAATCAATCCACCTTTCCACGTTTCATTCTTCAGTTATGAAAAACACACACACATCCAATTTACAAGGAGTATGAATGATTAAGTTGTTAACTGTACATGTCTATTGATTGTCTATATGTAAGTATTAACATAAAAGTAGGCACTTGTTAAGAAGGTACCTCCGAAGTTGTTTGATTCCAAAACTGGAGCAAGTTGCCAGTATTTCTCCTCCAAAGATTGATTTGTCGCCTTGGTTTTCCATATACGTAGAGTTTTTAACCGTTTCCCTTCGTCATTAGCATCATTGTTTTGGAAGGAAACTTTTAGTTCCTTGCAGACTTTTTTCATTGATTCTTGTGTAAGATGATGTGAAATCGTTTTGAGTTCCTTGTCACAAGGCCAGGAAACATCTATAATACAATGTAAACATTATAACAAAAATAAGAATAAAAGGAGAGGCCTTTGTTTCCACATCCAGCGTTCCGAGTTCGATTCCCGGCGGAGACAGTGGCTCGAATTCACAAAGGAGGTTTGTCGACAAACCTAGGTTTATGTGCGTCATATGACGCGTTTCAACGCGTTTTTTACAACCTTGGTTTTTAAAATTGACATGATTGATTTCTCACATGATGTAAATCACAGTTGCCGAGGGTTTTTAGTACAAGAGCGAATATTTCTAAGCTATTACTAATAATTTATGATTTATAATACATGAATCTACCAATGATCTAGCTAAAGGTATACGACTTGTCGTTGTTTAGTACCCCCTTCGCCTTAAAGAAAAGGGATACATTAATCCCTAAGAGGGTGGAGAGGCTGTCTGTCAGTGATGATATTATCTGGTAATAGCCGAATACCATTAAACCCGCCTTCGTAATCTAGTGGTTAAGGCATTTGGTGTATGCAGCCAACTACCCGGGTGCGATTCAGTGTAAAAACAGATAGCTGCAGGGAAGGCTCCAAATCAAGGAAGGATAATTGAGCTCTACGGGGGGTAAATAATTGTTCTTTTTTATTCGGGAAAAGATGTCTTCATACTGTTTGGCTCTTTACCGCCACTCTCTATATTGCTAAAGAAGTAGTTAGTGTTACCTGGCTCATGTTCTATTAAGTATATCGTTTCTTTGTTTCCTGTAGATGCCTGACTTTCTCCCCAATCATTCAGCATTCGTTGAGTATCGAAGAGAGCAGTCCTGTTCTCCCTTATTATTTTGTCAGCCTGCATTGCAGATTCAGTTTCAACGTATTCATAAAACTTTCTATAGTGTTCGATCAAGACACTATTCACACGTTGTTCAAGTGGTGAGACACCCTGAATTAGAGCCTTTGTTTCTGCAATATTTAGAAGAAATGGGAATCACAAGTTGTATTTGTCAAATTGTATTGGGTCCGAGGAAAAACGATATGTTTTACCCGTTATAGCGCTTACATCAATTTTTTCGGAGGTAAGAGGTGTGGCTGCACATTACATAAATATAACAAGTGACAAAATTGTCCGAGGTTAGTCAGACGATGCTGGATGTTAAAAAATTGGGTGTTTTATATCAAACGACTTTAATAATATCTTAGTGTTTTTTTCTTCATATCAGTTCAAATTTGTTATTATAATAGTGTAATTTGTTTTCTTGGGGTGAAATATTGTGTCGACATTCATGTCATTCGTTAGTAGGTAAAAAATGTCATGCTTCTTCAAAAATAGCTATAATTCAGGATTGCATAACAATACTACTGATAATCGCTGTTTAATCATCTTCACCTTGATACGTGTAGAGAAGCTTTCAAGGTAACACTATAGGTAAGACCATATATGCGATGTGACTTTGCATTACTACATGTTTTGACCAATAAGCTGCTAAAATCTTACCCACTCGTCCACCTAGTGTATACACCCGTCTCCTTCAGCTTTATCAAAACCTTGAAAATTCACAATATATTGTAATAATGTACCTGCTGCGCCGACAGGATTTATTTCTTGAAATGCACTATACGCCGAATATTAATTATTTCATTATTATCTATTGCTTCTAAAAATTTCTTTGTCCATTTTCCGAAATGGAATCCATTCACAATAGCTCAGGGTTAGCTAATTTTACAGTCATACATAAATCTTTGTTTAAAAATATAAACAATTATTGTAACATTACCTTCCAGTTCCAGGTGTGGAGCACTTCGTGCGGTGGCACACTGGTCAACTGGAATAAATATACGTGTAAATTGAAAATCAGTACAGAGTAATGTTATGTAAGCACTCGATGCACTTTGGAACAAACTTCAAGTTCACGCGCTGAAAGATGTACTGCTACACCTATTTGCTATTTTACAGTAATCAAAACCTAATCAAGTTTGTTATGTTTATCAATACTTAATTTATAGGGCTATGTAATATGTAATGTTATCCACATGCATTTTACTTTGAGATAATCTGCACATTTTAAGCTTAGATATGAATAACAGTTAATCTTTAATATAAAAATAAGTGGCATTTCAACGAATTCATACAACTTTCTATAGTGTTCGATCAAGACACCATTCACACGTTGTTCAAGTGGTGAGACACCCTGAATTAGAGCCTTTGTTTCTGCAATATTTAGAAGAGATGGGAATCACAAGTTGTATTTGTCAAATTGTATTGGGTCAGAGGAAAAACGATATGTTTTACCCGTTATAGCGCTTACATCAATTTGTTCGGAGGTAAGAGGTGTGGCTGCACATTACATAAATATAACAAGTGACAAAATTGTCCGAGGTTAGTCAGACGATGCTGGATGTTAAAAAATTGGGTGTTTTATATCAAACGACTTTAATAATATCTTAGTGTTTTTTTCTTCATATCAGTTCAAATTTGTTAAAGTGTAATTTGTTTTCTTGGGGTGAAATATTGTGTCGACATTCATGTCATTCGTTAGTAGGTAAAAAAATGTCATGCTTCTTCAAAAATAGCTATAATTCAGGATTGCATAACAATACTACTGATAATCGCTGTTTAATCATCTTCACCTATTTGACTTGATACGTGTAGAGAAGCTTTCAAGGTAACACTATAGGTAAGACCATATATGCGATGTGACTTTGCATTACTACATGTTTTGACCAATAAGCTGCTAAAATCTTACCCACTCGTCCACCTAGTGTATACACCCGTCTCCTTCAGCTTTATCAAAACCTTGAAAATTCACAATATATTGTAATAATGTACCTGCTGCGCCGACAGGATTTATTCCTTGAAATGCACTATACGCCGAATATTAATTATTTCATTATTATCTATTGCTTCTAAAAATTTCTTTGTCCATTTTCCGAAATGGAATCCATTCACAATAGCTCAGGGTTAGCTAATTTTACAGTCATACATAAATCTTTGTTTAAAATATAAACAATTATTGTAACATTACCTTCCAGTTCCAGGTGTGGAGCACTTCGTGCGGTGGCACACTGGTCAACTGGAATAAATATACGTGTAAATTGAAAATCAGTACAGAGTAATGTTATGTAAGCACTCGATGCACTTTGGAACAAACTTCAAGTTCACGCGCCTAAAGATGTACTGCTACACCTATTTGCTATTTTACAGTAATCAAAACCTAATCAAGTTTGTCATGTTTATCAATACTTAATTTATAGGGCTATGTAATATGTAATGTTATCCACATGCATTTTACTTTGAGATAATCTGCACATTTTAAGCTTAGATATGAATAACAGTTAATCTTTAATATGAAAATAAGTGGCATTTCAACGAATTCATACAACTTTCTATAGTGTTCGATCAAGACACCATTCACACGTTGTTCAAGTGGTGAGACACCCTGAATTAGAGCGTTTGTTTCTGCAATATTTAGAAGAGATGGGAATCACAAGTTGTATTTGTCAAATTGTATTGGGTCAGAGGAAAAACGATATGTTTTACCCGTTATAGCGCTTACATCAATTTTTTCGGAGGTGAGAGGTGTGGCTGCACATTACATAAATATAACAAGTGACAAAATTGTCCGAGGTTAGTCAGACGATGCTGGATGTTAAAAAATTGGGTGTTTTATATCAAACGACTTTAATAATATCTTAGTGTTTTTTTCTTCATATCAGTTCAAATTTGTTATTATAATAGTGTAATTTGTTTTCTTGGGGTGAAATATTGTGTCGACATTCATGTCATTCGTTAGTAGGTAAAAAAATGTCATGCTTCTTCAAAAATAGCTATAATTCAGGATTGCATAACAATACTACTGATAATCGCTGTTATACCCACTCGTCCACCTAGTGTATACACTCGTCTCCTTCAGCTTTATCAAAACCTTGAAAATTCACAATATATTGTAATAATGTACCTGCTGCGCCGACAGGATTTATTCCTTGAAATGCACTATACGCCGAATATTAATTATTTCATTATTATCTATTGCTTCTAAAAATTTCTTTGTCCATTTTCCGAAATGGAATCCATTCACAATAGCTCAGGGTTAGCTAATTTTACAGTCATACATAAATCTTTGTTTAAAAATATAAACAATTATTGTAACATTACCTTCCAGTTCCAGGTGTGGAGCACTTCGTGTGATGGCACACTGGTCAACTGGAATAAATATACGTGTAAATTGAAAATCAGTACAGAGTAATGTTATGTAAGCACTCGATGCACTTTGGAACAAACTTCAAGTTCACGCGCTGAAAGATGTATTGCTGCACCTATTTGCTATTTTACAGTAATCAAAACCTAATCAAGTTTGTCATGTTTATCAATACTTAATTTCTAGGGCTATGTAATATGTAATGTTATCCACATGCATTTTACTTTGAGATTATCTGCACATTTTAAGCTTAGATATGAATAACAGTTAATCTTTAATATGAAAATAAGTGGCATTTCCTATAAAAGTACATGAATGCAATCAAATATCAATATCAACGTTTTGATATTCGAACGGAAATGGTCAAAACTTGAGCATTGGCTGTCCCGTAAAAATGTACAAATTAACTTTTAAAACAAACAACAATTTTTGGGGTTTCATGGAAATCATAACAGTGCCCTCAACTGTATCATGAGGTGAGTAAGGAAAGAATTTTTTGCAGCCAAATGCAAACAGTGTTTGCCAGTTTTTGAACACATAATATCAGCGATAAGGTGTTATTAAGGTATGTAAAAGTTTATATGTAAAACAAATCTGAAAGAAAAGATGTTTATGAAGAAACATTTACCTTTTACAAAGTGTTTCTGATGGTTTGTTTCTTCTTAATTATTTTGCCAGGTAAATCTGTGATATTTAAAATGAACTGCAATTTCTAACTTTATGTATTTAATATTAATTATTTATTCAAGTTTTATTTAAAATAAAAGGTAGGTACATTTATTTTAAAAAAAAACTGCTTTCCAAGTTCATGTACGCCCTGATATCTATAAATGCATGTTCTTATCATATTTTGAATGACCAAGAATATAATTTTGCATGTATCTTCTGGTATACATTTGTGAATGATATTATTTGATAAAGGAACCCTGTGGAAGGGGAAAAAGAAGAAAATAAGTTTTGAGCGATTAACTGGTGTTTTACAAAGCCTTAACATTGATCTCATTAATATCAAATTACTTGCATTTTGCGCTATTAAAATATAATGCTATCCTATGACTTACAGTGTTTCTTTCTCCAAATGAGATAGGCCACTGAAGAGATGAGTATCAATGCAGCAAACACTGAACAAATCAAACAAGATAAAGATAACAATGAGAATCAAATGACTATTGCGACAAGTTCGCATGTTATGAAGCGCTCACAATATCGAAATGACCTTTTGGTCATAATTCTTTGAAATAAACAAAAGGCCTGTCCATTATAATTTCAATAAAGTAATGCTTATTTATTAAAATCTGATTCTATAAACGAATTGCTCCGTTAAAATGTCCAACGTGATGTTTTATGGTAGGCATAAACACAGAGCCTTCGCCGGAAGCCATGGCACAACAGTTGTAAACATTCCTTATATGAATACGTGATTATTTAGTTTGCTTTTATATAATAAACATATGCCATCTTGATATTTTGTTACATTCGTGAGTTGCACTTTCTTTCTTAGAATGTTCTTGCGCTTTCGCTCTGGACCGCTTTCCATCTTCCAGATAGTTTCCATCCGGTCCGTAGCAAGGTCTCTGAATTCGCCTGTTCTCAAAGGCTTCATGTTTACGCGTAGACCGAAAACTTCAGTCTCTCTAATCGTCGGTTGTTCCACTGAGACTACGTCTGGCTCCACTAGGCCTCCGATTAGAGAGACTGAAGTATGACCTATCGGGACTGTACGGGACTGTACGGAACAAATGGTCCGGTTCGACCGGACCGCGATGAATGAGATATGCAACGAGATTTTCACTCGTTACATCCTCATAACTGCTGCAATTATAATAAAAATTAAAAATAACATATATATAGCTTATTTGACTTACGATAGCTTGCTCATTTAGATCCTAAATTAATGATTAATCCGAGAAAGTCTCGTCGTCAACATTGTCCGTCTTGGTTTTAGTTGATGAATATTCATTTTTTTCTTTTCGAACGTCCAATAGCTACCGTAGCTACTTACGAGTCAGCCCGGCTTGATCAACGAACTCCCACGAAACGAGTGCTCTGATTGTTCATTGGCTATGTTTTGGTTAATATTAAGTTATCAAATTTTGATAACTGTAATTAGGACAAATGACACACCAACCTAATTTACATCTGATTTAGAAATCAGAAAATTAGATCTAAATAAAGAAAATCGGGGAGAAAATGTCATGTACGAAAAGTTTTACATCGCTGGGGAATGTCAACAAATGTCAGTTTTATTAAAGAAATGACCCAAATCAGACGGTTATTTCTGTCTGATTTACGCGTTACTTATACAATTTGAGTATTTCGTTGATGTCGTCAAATCAATATTAAGAATGTCCAATATTTGATATTACTTACAAACTAAGCTTATCACTAAAGCTGATTTAACTGGTTCGTCGCCTTGGAGTAGGACAGATGTGGATTTATTTACGTTAGTTCCTGGAACACTGGAAGCCACACATGAATACAACTCTTTGTTACCACTTGGGGTAATCCTGATGGTTTTGTTGTAAGTCCCATCTATGTTATCCCATTCTGTTGTATCTGAAGGCTGAAGTACTTTGGATCCATATAGAAAGACAAGATTGATAGAGGGGTAGTACTTCACTACTTGGCATGTAAGAGTCATTTTGGATTTGGCGACCAGGATGCAGTAGTTTGAGTCATGCTGTTCAGTATTCATACATTCCTGGATGGTTGGAAATGGTTCCAGAGGCTGGGCTAAATTTGAAATATAAGCAATCAAACAATGGTTTGTCACATCGTCCTTTAACATTTCAATTCAATTCTACATATTAATAAAGTAACAAATCAACATAGTCAATCATACTTTAATGTCATAATAAACATATTGGGTTTTTTCAGTGTGTATAGTCCCCCCCCCCCCCACAAAAAATCGCTCTCTCCCTCTCTGGCACACACAAATGCACCTATACCGTTGTGCTCCCCCGTCGAAATTTGCAGTCATCAGTGGCTAAATAGTTTTCTCGCAATTACAATTAATGTAGACAGATATCGGGCAATCAACCTCCACAGGACCGTCGCGATGCGTCGGGATAACAACTGCAGATAACTTTACTGCATAGCTGGTCCAGCTGCTGAATAAATTTCTCTTTGAAAAAGAGCTCCCGTGCTGCCGTGCAGATGGACGCCTCTAAGCCCAAACGTTGAGAACCTTGAGGTAGCTGGTCCTACAGAACCAGCTATCCCTGAGAGATAGGTCCATGCTCAAACCATATATTAAAGCTGGCAGCAATCTTCCCATGGACATCTGGTTTCAGCTGAACCGCTTACGATAAGGCGCACGTTGCTTTGCAGCAATCATAAAGCTATGGGGTCTCAAAGACTCTGATCGACCTGTGTCCATGTGGTCAAATTCAGACTGTTAAATATATTGTTAATGAGTGTGCTATAGCAGACCCCCATGTCCCCTCACCAATATTGACACCAACTACTGGTGCCATAATTGTCCGTTTTGAATAGCTGTGGTAAATATACAAATATCGATAAGAAAGACATGTATTTCAAACTCACTGAGAATGAAAATTCCTTTTTTTTTTTTTTTTTTTTTTGGGGGGGGGGGGGACGCTAATCAAAGAACATTTCATATCTAAATGTTAACCGTTATTGGTCTTATCATTGTACTATTCGTGTGCTCAAATGATTAACGGCACGTGATAAATACTTACCAACCACATTGACAAATGTGTGATTCCTGAAGGACATTCCAGTATCATCGGTCACCTCACAAATATATAGACCTTCGTGATTGATCTGTAACTCTTTGACTACCAGCGAGTATTCTTGGCTGATGTTGTATGTGCCGTCGTCGTATCCAGCTCCACTTCTTTCGGAAACATTTTGGTTGTTTTCCATTACAACCAGGCTTTCGTTTGCTGAAGAAGTAGTTCTCCTTTTCCACGAGACTCTTCTGGCCTTGATGTGAACAGTGCATTGCAGGATACCATATGTGGCTTGACGGAGCTGCAGAGTGGCTCGTGGGGTTGTTGTGATTGCAGTATCTGGAGGAAAAACGATGATAGCCACCTAATTGTGTGTTGTATTTATTCCTGAGTTTTTTATGAATTGGTAGTGTATGTTAGTTGATGTTATATAAATTGGAGAAACAGCCGGAAAATTAATTTTATGCCATGTTATTGTGCATGATCAAAACATTTGAACTTGAACTTATAATAAGAGCAAATGCTACCAGAGTACATGATTAAAACTTGAAAATTACTTTAAAGGGCCACTCTAACCCAACTAGCATAGCCTTTCAAAACATGAATACACCTCTACGCCCCTCGAAAAAGGGTAATATGATCATGTGGCCTTGATGACGCATTTGACGTCATTGCTGGCATGTCCGATTTGACCTACAACTAAGGATCTTACATTACGAATGACGAAACTGCCAGAAACGTACTGGGATTAACAAGTGCAGATTATTTTTCGGATAAATGTCATTTTTGTTCCAATTAATACCATAGTTTGCCTTTTTAAAGACATGTTAATGCCTAAATCACCCTCCTTTTCACTCGGAGAGGCGCCTGCAGTGACGTCATAAACAGTTGCGCAATACAGTTCCGAAACCGGGTTTTTTTTCTGAGCGTTCTGAGTCATCATTTTTAAAGCTAGATTCCAGAATTATTGATGATTTCTACGAAAAATCATTGTCATGTTCGGAATCTCCGTCAAACATTATTCTTCATATCCTTTTTTCATTTTTTAGCCCGTTTTGGTTTATAGAGTAGCCCTTTAATTACGGCGCAGCCAATCAAAGTGCTTCAAATGTATGTTTCTTTTATGTCTAGCTAATTATGTTAACATAAAAATATTCCACAACGTAACTTAAAATCAGGAATAATTGTATCTATGTCGTTTCATGAAATATTAGATGTCAAAACAGGGCATATTTTGAAACTGTACCAAACTGCAGTTCAACTTAAAAAATAAAAAAATAAAAAATATAAAAATATAAAATCAAGCTCTTGTATAATGTGTTGAAGAAGAAAAAAGGGGTGCTGGAAAAGCGTCGTAAAGGTATACATGTAATAACGAAATGTTGGAGAAGAGCAGCAATACACAGATTGGGAAAAGGGAAATCTACAAGTTTAGAAACAATTAAATGTTTTTAGCAAATGCCATAAAACCTATTCCTCGAAATAATAGACTTTCAGTTGCACAGATTAACAATGTAGTTCACCTTACTTTTAAGTGGGTTATATAGGGTTGTTTTTTAATCATTACTGATCAAAAGTGTAAATGAATTTAAGATTTTCTTCTAAATAACCTACCTACAACTAAAATATCAGTGTAGTTGTTCATTAGAGGTCCCTTGTTGTTAGAAACTGTACAGTACATTCTTCCAGCATCTGCCGCCGAGACATTGTTGATGATCAAGGAATAATTTTCGTCCACGTCACAACTCCCATCTTCGAATCTTGGACCTGATACTTTACCATCATGCCGTGCTACCACGGGGGTTAGAACGTCAGTATCAAGGCCCTTTCTCCAGTAGACTGCCAATGGGTCTCCGTAGAAGCGACATGTAAGAACACCTTGTGCACCTCGAACCAGTATCTTCTTGACGTCGGTGTAAATCAGACCTTCTGGAATTACCTGGGATGATTTTAGACCTGCATCAAACCAAATAGGGTATCATATCTGGTCGTTGTGAATTAATTAATTTTTGATGATTTCAGAAAACAAAACGATCTCAGAGTATGATGGTTCGTTAGGTCTTGCATGCCTATAGTGGGTATCAATATTTTTCAGATTGCATGACGAGCTAACAACACCTTTACTCTTCAAGTTGTGATTATTCCCCAAACCTCTCCCAAACAAATAAATGTGTTCATGCCTGACTTTGTATGTGCATGATGAGATAAATTCTAATAAAAAAAAAATATAAAAAAAGTTAACATAAAAAGCCACAATCAGAATTTTTATTCACTGATTGCACTTTTTGAAATTCTTGAACAGTTGGTAAAGTTTGATTTAGAGTAGGCCGGTTACCGTGACCGCAGAACTAAATGTTCTTGGGGACTTTTGAAATGCCTACTAAAAACGCTAAAACACTAACATGATAAATTTGGGAAAAAGTTAAAGATTTTGTTTTTTTTACGGCAAGGGAAAAGCAGTTTTGCCATCGAGACGGACGACATACTGGCGCCATACGCGACCAACAGCACACGGTCTGTAGAACCTCCTGAATATTTGAATTGCCAGAAGACCCAAGAGACCGATATGTCTGTCATGGTCGGTCACTGGGCTTTTTAACAATTAAATTTGTTCAGAAAGTTTGCAAGACCGACGTTGTTTGCCTCTTAGAAATGTTGGTCACTTTCACTGACGGTATACCGAAGGATCTCGATCTTGTGGGTTGTCGGTCTACCGGGATGACCGGGTTTACCTCTACATGTACTTTCAGAATTTGCTACTTTGATTTATAGCAGGAGTTACAGTTTTTCCTTTGGCCCTGTCTTCATTTAAACCGAACGAATTATTGAATTAACAATAACGTTGAACAGATTATAATTTCTAAAAGCCATTTCATACAAATCTTGAACAATGAAGCCTAGCTATTACTTACCTGGTGACCCACAGATTACGATGAATAATCCTACAGCTAGTGCTATTTTCACCGCCATGTTGAGCACTTTATGATAATAACTTGCGTGGATATTTGCTCATCGGCCTTGTTTTAGGGGGTGTGATGGGGAATTTCACTCCCCTCATAAATTTCTGCTCTTGAATACATAAACATTTGTTGTAAAGTTCGAAATTAAGGGGGTGTTGCTTTTTTATATTGTTTATTGACATATTGGCAAAATCCGGGCCTCCTAACCCGTTGACTACTAAATTGTATAGGTCCCATAGGCTAAACACAGGGTCCACCAGGTTCCCGTAAGCAAAGGGTTAACGATAATTGTAGCATAAAGTCGATTATTTATCAATGGTAACAATCTAATATCTAAAATCTAATAATCTCCATTATTAATGCGGTTAGACACAATCTTACTATGGATTATTCCTATCTATGACATTGAATTAAGCGTGGGTTCCTAAGACTGAAGAAAATATGATTAATTAATGGTATCTTTTTGTTTGTTTTAAAGGGTTGTAGTCCAATAACCTACAAACCCCCCTGCGCACACAGAGATACGCACACTCCCTTCAAACTGTTCAAACAACGCCTTTGTGCCTGAATTACATGAAATAGATGCTTGATTTCAGTCTGATGTTTACTTTAATATTTCATATCATACAAATGGATCACTAATACCTGGTGAGGCTTGATCGAAGTCCGTAGTCTGAGTCAGTGGAGTAGCTACAGGTTGTATGGGAGAAGGGACACAGAGACACTTTGCCCCCCCCCCCCCCCTCGAGTGAAAAAAAATGCTCTTCAAAGATTATTCTAATATTTGATGAGTCAGACTCAGTAACGCGGGGACATGATCGGTGACTTACGGTATTTTCCCCCTCCATATCAAACATGTCACAAGGAAGATAAGGGTCGATGCAGCAAATTAAAGCTAAACAAAATAAAATAATATGCTTGTAGTGAGTATTACATACCTAAAACAACATATAACGCTTTTGAATCACGTTATTTTTCCGGTCATACAATTATTAAATTCAATTTTTATACTATTGTTTTATTTTGCTTTTATTTCTATTAATATAGTCAGACGACCCCCTCTCCCCAAAGGAAATGCTCTACTAACGCCCCTCTATTCTATAATCCTGTATGCATGTACAGTATGATTCACCTCTGTTTATCATTCATATTTATTGATTTAAAAATAAGTCTAGAGTTCAAAGGTTTTCAACGAACGCAGAAACATTTTGGTCAATGATCTACATGATTGATAAGAGACAAACAGACTAAACGTAACGAACCTAGGAATATGGAAATAATACAAATAAATAGAATACATATTTTACAAAACGGCGATATCAGTTTAGTTTCATACAGGCAAAGGCCTAGACCACATTTGCCTTTTATTTTTTAGCGCCATATGTATAGTTATCGTTTGAAGTTTGAATTTTAGTTGTTTGTGTTTTTTTCATAACTCGTTCATATTTTACATACAGATGTGTCTCCCGACGGATGAAAATGGAGATTTGGACATACTTATTTAGGCGAGGCGTCAAAAATATATATATACCAGCTGGTTTCAGCTAGCTGCACTTATGCGTCCGGCCTGCATTTTTATAATTAGCTCAGCCGGCTACCGCTGCAGCAGGCAAGCGGCATCCCAAAAGCATGTGACGTCTCCCGCCTACCGAATGGAAGCCGAGCCTCGGAAAAAAGCTAGAAAACATGAGCTCAGCCGGCTGCCATTGGCGGGAGGACAGCGACATGCCCTCAAATATGCCGGCCAAATAGAAACAGCTACCCGCCGCCTGCTACACCGTCACACCCAGCCAAACGATACCATTTAATTCGTCAGAGAAAAAGAAACAGCGCCATCTTATAATAATAATAATACAGACATTTATAACGCGCAACATATCGACCCAGAGGGTGCTCAAGGCGCTTACAATGAGCTACATAATATACTTAGATACAATTTTGCTTACATTACATTATACATGGTTATAAAAAAAAAAGAAGATGATATTAGTTAAAGTTGGCCATTAGATATCATCACTGATGAATAACTCGAGAAAAAAAACAGTATAACCCGGCGGAAATAAACTTTTCAGATTGGACAGCCTTATAAACCTAACAACAACAACACGTCACTAGAGACAAATTGTGTGGTCTTTCTTTGCTAATATGCCTTTATCAATAAAGGGACCAGTCGTACCGAGGGAATCTTCGGGCTCACTTCATTTAGATACACCCTGCATTTAAATGGATTAGATGCCTTATATTTTATATTAGAAAAAATAGTTTTGGAACAATCTAAGATTTGTTATCTTAAATTACTGCCTCGCCTATCGTCTATAATATCCAAATCATATCTTTGTATTAATTTGTGTTATGCTTCAATGATATTAATCCTATTATATAACTTACTTTAAGAATCTTTCCTAATCCTGCCATCTGAGTGGTTAAAAGTGAAGTCGTGTTTTTAACTATGCCCATCAAAATGTTATCTTTGTCAAGTCGAGGTGAGGGAGATACTATTATCTTTGTCAAGTCAGGGAAGATATTATCTTTGTCAAGTCAAGGCGAGACAGGTAATATTTATATTATATTATAAATCAGGAATACATATAAGCATTTTTTGGAAAGTTCGAAATAAGGGGGGGGGGTGGATATATTGCTTTTTTAATTGTTAATTGACATATTGGCAAAGTCCGGGCCTCTTACGTAAGAGCTGCGTCTGAACGCATTTATTGTAGCATAAAAGTCGATTAATTATTAATGGTAACAATCTAATATATAAAATATAAAAATCTCCATTATTAATGCGATTAGACACATTCTTACTATGGATTATTCCTATCTATGACATTGAATTAAGCGTGGGTTCCTAAGACTGAAGAAAATATGATTAATTAATGGTATCTTTTTGTTTGTTTTGAAGGGTGCTGGTTCAATAACCTGCACACCCCCTGCCCACACAAAGATACGCACACTCCCTTCGAACTGACCAAACAACGCCTCTGCGCATGCATTGTATGAAATAGATGCTTGATTTCAGTCTGATGTTTACTTTAATATTTGATATCATAAAAATGGATCACTAAAACCTCGAGAGGCAAGATCATAGTCCGTAATCTGAGACAGTGGCGTAGCTACAGGTTGTATGGGAGAAGGGACACAGAGACACTTGGCAACCCCCCTCCCCTCCTCTCGAATGATAAAAAAACGCTCTTTAAAGATTATACTAATATTCGATGACTCAGTAACGCGGGGACATGATCGGTGACCTACGGTATTTTCCCCCTCCATATTAAACATGTCACGAGGACGATAAGGGTAGAGCCAGCAAATTAAAGCTAAAAAAAATAAAACAATATGCTTATAGTGAGTATTACACAGCTAATACAACATATAACGCTTTTGGATCACTTATAATATCACGTTATTTGTCCGGTCATAAAACTATTAAATTCCATTTGTATACTATTTTTTTATTTTGCTTTCATTTCTATAAATATAGTCAGACGACCCCCTCTCTCCAAATATAATGTTCTACTAACGCCCTCTTTTTCTATAGTCCTGCATGTATGTACAGTATGATTCACCACTGTTTATCATTTTATTGATTTAAAAATAAATCTAGAGTTCAAAGGTTTTCAACGAACGCAGAAACATTTTGGTCAATGATCTACATGATTAGTGAGAGACAAATAGTAAGACTAAACGTGACGAACCTAGGAATATGGAAATAAAACAAATAAATAAAATACATCGTTTACAAAACGGCGATATCAGTTTAGTTTCAGTTTAGTTAAGCCTTGCGGAGATAAACTTTTCAGATTGGACAGCCTTATAAACCTACAACAACAACACGTCACTAGAGACAAATTATGTGGTCTTTCTTTGCTAATATGCCTTTATCAATAAAGAGACCAGTAGTACCGAGGGAATCTTCGGGCTCACTTCATTTAGATACACGCTGCATTTAAATGGATTAGATGCCTTATATTTTATATTAGAAAAAATAATTTTGGAACAATCTAAGATTTGTTATCTTAAATTACTGCCTCGCCTATCGTCTATAATATCCAAATCATATCTTTGTATTTATTTGTGTTATGCTTCAATGATATTAATCCTATTATATACGTTACTTTAAGAATCTTTCCCAATCCTGCCATCTGAGTGGTCAAAAGTGAAGTCGTGTTTTTAACTATGACCGCCAAAATGTTATCTTTGTCAAGTCGAGGTGAGGGAGATAATATTATCTTTGTCAAGTCAAGGCGAGACAGATAATATTTATATTATATTATAAATCAGGAATACATATAAACATTTTTTGGAAAGTTCGAAATAAGGAGGGGGGGAGGATATATTGTTTTTTTAATTGTCAATTGACATATTGGCAAAGTCCGGGCCTCTTACGTAAGAGCTGCGTCTGAACGCCTTTATTGTAGCATTAAAGTCGATTAATAATCAATGGTAACAATCTAATATCTTAAATATAATAATCTCCATTTTTAATGCGATTAGACACATTCTTACTATGAATTATTCCTATCTATGACTTTGAATTAGGCTGGGTTCCTAACACTGAAGAAAATATGATTAATTAATGGTATCTTTTTGTTTGTTTTAAAGGCTGCTGGTCCAATAACCTACACATCCCCTGCCCACACAGAGATACGCACACTCCCTTCAAACTGACCAAACAACGCCTCTGCGCATGCATTGTATAAAAAAAATGCTTGATTTAACTCTGATGTTTACTTTAATATTTGATATCATAAAAATGGATCACTAAAACCTCGAGAGGCAAGATCATAGTCCGTAATCTGAGACAGTGGCGTAGCTACAGGTTGTATGGGATAAAGGATACAGAGACACTTGGCAACCCCTCTCCCCTCGAATGATAAAAAAACGCTCTTTAAAGATTATACTAATATTCAAAGACTCAGTAACGCGGGGACATGATCGGTGACCTACGGTATTTCCCCCTCCATATTAAACATGTCACGAGGACGATAAGGGTAGAGCCAGCAAATTAAAGCTAAACAAAATAAAACAATATGCTTATAGTGAGTATTACACAACGCTGTTGAATCACTTATAATATTACGTTATTTTTCCGGTCATAAAACTATTAAACTCAATTTGTATACTATTTTTCTATTTTGCTTTTATTTCTATAAATATAGTCAGACGACCCCCTCTCTCCAAAGGAAATGTTCTACTAACGCCCCTTTTTTCTATAGTCCTGCATGCATGTACAGTATGATTCTCCACTGTTTATCATTTTATTGACTTAAAAATATACCTAGAGTTCAAAGGTTTTCAACGAACGCAGAAACATTTTGGTCAATGATCCACATGATTAGTGAGAAACAAATAGACTAAACGTGACGAACCTAGGAATATGGAAATAATACAAATAAATAAAATACATAGTTTACAAAATGGCGATATCAGTTTAGTTTCAGTTTAGTTAAGCCTTGCGGAGATAAACTTTTCAGATTGGACAGCCTTATAAACCTACAACAACAACACGTCACTAGAGACAAATTATGTGGTCTTTTTTTGCTAATATGCCTTTATCAATAAAGAGACCAGTCGTACCGAGGGAATCTTCGGGCTCACTTCATTTAGATACACCCTGCATGTAAATGGATTAGATGCCTTATATTTTATATTAGAAAAAATAATTTTTGGAACAATCTAAGATTTGTTATCTTAAATTACTGGCTCGCCTATCGTCTTTAATATCCAAATCATATCTTTGTATTTATTTGTGTTATGCTTCAATGGTATTAATCCTATTATATACCTTACTTTAAGAATCTTTCCCAATCCTGCCATCTGAGTGGTCAAAAGTGAAGTCGTGTTTTTAACTATGCCCGCCAAAATGTTATCTTTGTCAAGTCGAGGTGAGGGAGATACTATTATCTTTGTCAAGTCAGGGAAGATATTATCTTTGTCAAGTCAAGGCGAAACAGATAATATTTATATTATATTATAAATCAAGAATGAACAGGTACGAAATACAAAAGAAGAAGAAAATGAGAATGAAAATGAAAAGAATGAATTTACATATATTTGAAAACATTATGGTAAAAAATAAAGTGCAATACAATGCTGGTGTATCGCAGTGTGCATTGTCTGCCTTCAGGGAGTTAATAATTCGCAGTAAGTTTTGATCTATGTGATGTTATGATTCTTCTCTACCATTCTAAAGCTTACAAACTTAGTTGTAATGAAAGTCAAATCTTAAAATTGGGGATTTGGAAAAGAGCTACGTTAAGACAAAAACAATATTAACACATTCTGGCTTTACAATACGCATATAGTATTGTAGGACTATACAAAGTTTGTTTGTGTAGTCCCATATACATATTTCTATGTACGGTGCTTGTTACTTTATAACCAAAGCTTGGCCAAATTTCTTATCATTTTGATGGTTTCAGAACATTGTAGTACAAACCAATACGTATATGTTACATGATCAACCTAAAATATTCATTTTGCACCCCCTTAGTTTCGAACAATTTGCGGCCCCTCAATAAAATATAAATTTCTGCACCCTAAGTTTCAGATCAATTTTGCGCCCCCTCAATAAAATATAAATTTTGCGTCCCTTTAATGAAATATAAATTTTGTGCTCCCTAAATTTCAGATCAATTTTGCGCCCCCTCAATTAGATATACATTTCTGCCCCATAATTTTCAATTCAATTTTGCGCCCCCCCCCCCCTCAGTTTCAGATCAATTTTACACCCCTTCGATGAAAGTTCTGTTTTGCGCCCCCTTTTTAGATGTTTTAGATAGATGTTGCGCCCCCCTAAGTTTAAGATATATTTTGCGCCCCCTCAATTGAATATGAAAATTCCTGCCCCTTAGCTTCAGATCATGTTTGCGCCCTCTCAATAAAAGATCAATTTAGCGACCCCCCCCCCCCCGAAGTTTCAGATCAATTTTTCGCTATCTCAGTAAAAGGTAAATTTTGCGCCCCCTCAATAAAATATGTATTTTCCGCCAGCTAAGTATTAGATCAATTTTGCAACCCCTCAATTAATCAGCACTGTCATTTTGCTGTTCTTGTTTTTTTGTTATATACTTTCGATTAATTCGCTCTAAATCTGTCTCCTTCACTTTAATACGGCGTATAAAATGTGAACGCAACGTAGCCATAGGATGGAAGGCACGTTTGAAAAAGAAAGGGAGAATGAGAGAGAGAGAGAGAGAGAGAGGGGGGGGGAGGAGGGGGTTGATAACCAAAGGGCAACCTTTGACCCATGTATTGTTCGTGAAATCCATGCAATACTGTTTAATGCGCCCATAGGCCTGCATGGATGTCGCATAGAGTCCCTTTAATATAGTAGGAGACCAGCCTGTAGGTCCCGTGACCAATCTCTGGGAACAAAAGTTTGAAAGTGTTTTTGTGTTCCCTGATGAATACCGAACAATTTTGACTTGGGCTGCCCCCTTGAAAATTCCAGGCATTTTCGTGAGGGGTCAACAAAGGTCACACAGGGATAGAAATTCATATAGTTCCAATCGTGTCAATATGCATATCAAATTACTCGTCTGGTCATGAGGATTCCAAAAAAATGTATAGTTTGCTATACCTCTGACCTTAAATGAGGGCGCTATGGTCAAAAACGTTGAAAGGTCAACACACTTTTGACTGGTGGTCAAATTCACTAACACATTGAACCTTATTAAATTGCATATCAAATTACTCGTCTGGTCATAAGGATTCCAAAAATGCATAGGTTGTTATACCTCCGACCTTAAATGAGGGCGCTATGGTAAAAAAGGTCAATGCACTTTAGAAATTCACAAACACAGTTAACATTGTCCGATTCTAATGATTTTAGGGTCTTATAATATGTTTTCTGACATGGCAAATTCAACTATACAACTTTCAAAAGTAAAAGTGCTTACCTTTACCATGTAAATTCAAAATGGCTGCCGTTTCGGTGTCAAACATCTAACAACTTCTTATCCATGTGTTTGGGGGAAATTTCAAGGTTATGGAAACCACTTTTGATTTTAAAAGTTGCTTAGTTGAACTTGTTATATCAGAAAACATATTATTAGACACTAAAATCATTAGAATCGGACGATGTTAACTGTGTTGGTGAATTTCTAAAGTGCATTGACCTTTTTTTTTTTTTTTTTACCATATTGCCCTCAGCTAAGGTCGGAGGTATAACAACCTATACATTTTTGGAATCCTTATTTGGGTGATTCAAGTAATGCTACGTTTACACTATGTTCCCGGCGGCCACGGCAGCCCCGTTTGCCCGAAACGTAGTGCGCCGCGGGATTTTAGCAATATTTTTCTCTGTGTTCAAGTTTTGTTAGGTCTTGTCAAGTTTTCTCTATGTTCCCGGCGGCCACGGCAGCCCCGTTTGCCCGAAACGTAGTGCGCCGCGGGATTTTAGCAATATTTTGCTGAGTCCCAGAGGCTCCAAGGCGCACTACGGTTCGGCCCCGGTCTACCACGGATGCCAGTTCATTCCCTCCCGGCCCGTCACGGGTTGATGGGGGTTTCTCACGTTTCTCACGTTCTGGTCAAGGTCTGACACGTTTTTCACGTTCTGTCAAGGCTTTCTACGGATGAAACGTGGACGCCGGGCTGCGTTGGAGCACGGTTGTGCCCACGGTATAAAAAGAAGGCCTCCCAGGCAATAACGTACAACGTAGGATGCTGCTGGAGGAAATCAATGATGAGCTCCGTCTCATCCTCCGTAAAGGTGGTGACGACCCTGGGGGCTGCCCTCCTCCTAGCTGGTGCGTCTTCCTCCGCCTCCTCAGCCTCATGTTCAGGTTCCAGTTCAGGGACCGGGTCAGCAGCAGCAGCATGCTCCTCTTTATTTGGCAGGGGTGAACGGCGAGGATCTTCAGGATGTTCCTCCTCCTCTACTACTGGTAGCGGTGGTGGTGCAGGACGGAGGGCCTTCAAACGTCTTGCTTCTTCGGTGGGCATAGTTTGACCTTCTTTCTTCGTATTGTAGATGCAGTAATGTGTCGTCGATTGCTCAGACTCGAATGAAGCTCCTGCCGCGCCCGTCTTTTATATACTACTTCCCGACCGCGCCAAGCCCGTAAACCGTCAGATGCCGGGATGCGCCGTGATTAAACGCGACAAAACGGCTACCATACACCCTGGCCTTCCGTGAGAACCGTGGCAAACCTTGGCAAAACATGGCAAAACGGGACAAAATGCGCAGCAACCGTCAAGCAACCGTGACAAAACGTGCACTAAACGTGGCGGAACGTGACAAAAATTGAAAAGACCGTAAGATGCCGGGGAATGTGCGGGCCTCCCGTCCCACTACGGACCACCTCCAAGTTTTGTTACGGTCTATTAAGGACTGTCACGTTGTGTTACGTTCACCCTGTTTTACTACGACCTACTAGGTTCTCATCCGCACCGTGACTGCCGTGGTAAATTTGTTGACAGTTTAAAATTCTGACACGGTATCCACGGGAATCACGGCCTGTCACGTTCGCCCATACGGTCCCCCGCGTTGTGTCACGTCAATCCCATTTCGTCGACGGTGGCCAGAAACGGGGTTACCGTGGCCGTCGGGAACATAGTGTAAACGTAGCATTATGCAGCCTTTATCCGCACCTGAACAATAGAATCATGGCAAGCCGGACAAAAGCGATCAAACTAGCGTTGCCGAGTAGCCGAGCGCGCGAATAGTAAAAAGCTACTAGTATATGACAACATATGCATATAGTTGATGAGCTCGCCGTTGACTTGTTTGATACTAATGTTTAAGCGATTCATGTACTTGTATATGTCAATGGATTTACTAATTTGTTGATAGCCGAAAAAGTAACGTCATGTGATATACCCCCCCCCCCAATTTCTCATCCTCATCCCGTCTGCTCGTAGTATAGTTCTGTACACAAACAAAATTAACATAAAAGGCCACAACCACAAAGTTGTTCACTGATTGCACTTTTTCACATTCTTGAACAGTTTGTAAAGTTGATTTAAAGTAGGCCTGTTATAGTGACCGCAGAAGTGTTCTTGGGGACGTTTGAAATGCCTACTGAAAATGCTAAGACACTAACATAATAAATTTGGGAGAAAGTTAAAGGGTTGTTTTTAAGGCAAGGGAAATCAGGTTTGTCATCGAGACGGACGACATACGGGCGCCATACGCGACCAACAGCACACGGTCTGTGGGAACCTCCTGAATATTTGAATTGTCAGAAGGTTCGCAAGACCGACGTTGTTTGCCTTTTGGAAATGTTGGTCACTTTTAATGACGGTATACCGAAGGATCTCGATCTTGTGGGTTGTCGGTCTACCGGGATGACCGGGTTAATCTCTACATGTACTTTCAGAATTTGCTACTTTTATATATAGCAGGAGTTTCAGTTTTTCCTTTGGCCCTGTCTTTATTTAAACCGAACGAATCATTGAATTAACAATAACGTTGTATAGATTTTAATTTCTAAAAGCCATTTCATACAAATTTTGAACAATGAAACTTAGCTATCACTTACCAGGTGGCACACAGATTACGATGAATAATCCCACAGCCAGTGCTACTTTAACCGCCATGTTGATCAACTTGTCTATAGAGCAATTAATGTTAATAACTCGCGTGGATATTTGCTCATCGGCCTTGCTTTAGGGGTGGGATGGGGAATTTCACTCCCCACGTAAAGTTCTGCCCGCGGATCCATATAAACATTTGTCGAAAAGTTCAAAATAAGGGGGGGGGGGTGGACATATTGCTTTTTTTAATTGTTCATTGACATATTGGCAACATTTGGGCCTCTTACGTAACAGCTGCGTCTAAACGATAATTGTAGCATAAAGTCGATTAATTATCAATCGTAACAATCTAATATCTAAAATCTAATAACCTCCATTATTAATGCAAGTAGACACAATCTTACAATAGATTGTACCTATCTATCACATTGAATTAAGCGTCGGTTACTAAGACTGAATAAAATAAGATTAATTTATGGTATCTTTTTGTTTGTTTTAAAGGGTTATGGTCCAATAACTTACATACCCCCCCCCCCCCCTCCTCACACAAAGATACGCACACTCCCTTCAAACTGTTCAAACAACGCCTCAGCGCCTGAATTACATGAAATAGATGCTTGATTTCAGTCTGATGTTTACTTTAATATTTGATATCATTAAAATGTATCACTAAAACCTCGTGAGGCATGATCAAAGTCTGTATTCTGGGTCAGGGGCGTAGTTACGGGAGGGGGAGGGGATACGCACTTGCCCCCCTCCCACATCGAACGGCAAAAAAAGAGATGAGAGCGAGGGGAGAGATGGAAGGAAAAGTAAAAAGAACGTCAGATGATATAAGGAGATTGATTGCTTGAAGATGCTCTTCGAAGAGTCTGATATTATATGACTCAGTAACGTTGGGACAACATGATGAATCTTAAATGAAATCTGTTAAAAAAACAGGTCCATTAAACTTATCGGGAAATGCTTTTGGATGATCCGATCTGCGTCTTTGATGTAGCGTACAGCAGGGACGAAAAGGAAATGGAGATAGGAGTGAAAGGTAGCAGACATACGGGTGAAGAAACTTAAAGAGAGTACGTTTGAATGTCTGTTTACTTTAAAATGTATACATCTTCCCACTCTAAAGGGGCAAGACTAGAGATATATTCAGTTTGATCATCAAGTACAGCGGTTTTAAACCGGAAAGGATTTTGATTACTTATATTATAAACAAAAAATGAATAACATCATCTCCATGAAAACCAAATATAAGAAACCGCAAATTTGTTGGGGCGGATTGACCAGACAGGGAGGGAATTTACCTGTTTCCCCCTGTAGAGTGGAAACATTTTGCATTAAAAAATGAAACGGACACACATACATATTCGTTCTGTCTCTTTTTCCGTGTGTCTTCTATCTTCTTCTTCTTCTTCAAGATAATCTGCCTCCTTCAATACTGAAGATTCTTGCAGATGCCGTATACTCGGCCTGATTGGCGTGTACAGGTGGACCATTATACCGGGGTTTCCCCCTACTCTTATACGAATAGTGCAAAGGGTTCTTAACGTGCAAGGTTGGGGACTCTCCTGAACACGGGGCCTCCATTTAACGTCCTATCCGAGGGACGGAGTGTTTCCCACTTGACATAACCTGCATCTATGAACAAGGGAAGGGGCACGATAACACACAACGCAGACTTCAGTCATCCGCCTGGGTAAGAGTCGAACCCGGGATTTTTGGTTCGACAGGCAGACGCTTTACCGACTGAGCCAACTCGCCTTTTCTATTTCTTCTAAAGACGCAGATCGGATCACCCATGTCTTACAACGGATTTATTTTATGACTTTTGATGATGTCTCCTCGTGAATAGCAATTTCGAGCAATCTATCTCCTTACATTATTTCACGTTCTCCTTCCTTTTCCTTCATCTCTCCCCTGGCTCTCATCACTCTTTTTTTGCAATTCGATCGGGAAATCATGAGCCCTCCTCCCCCCCCCCCCCCAGCTACGCCACTGTATCTTGATATGATCGGTGGCTCCATATCAAACATATCAAACATGTCACGAGGAAGACGAGGGTAGATGCTGCAAATTAAAAGTAGGTACAGCGCACCAAAAATAAGTACAACAAACACATGTTATTTGATGATCGCAAATGATCAAGCTTAATGAAAGCTTCAAAAAAAAAACAAAAAAAAAACAGAATTGAAATCGGTCAATGCGTTGTGATTTTATACCATTTTTTTTTAAATCTCAAAATTACCGAAAAACCTGCCAGAAATGGTCAAATTGGCAAAAATGGCAAATTTCGACAAAGTTGACAACTTAATTCATCACTTTCTCGGACACAAATAATAAATTAAATTATCAGACATTAAAATATCATCTTTGTGGTAAAAAATACAAAAAAGAAAATTCAGATATCTATTACCGTTTTGAAAACACTGAGAAGCCAACAAAATAAGTCATTTTTGCCATTTTTGCGAATCTGCAGATATGAAAAAGTTGTGAAAATAACTACTAGTAAGTCCTCCTAATTAATATGCGCATATTTAATCAAATCAAAACCAAACATGATACATCAGTGAAACCTATGTATATCAGACAGGTATGGAAATATATTTTATTTGAAGAAAAAAAATCATGAATATTCATCAAATATGCTAATTAGGTCATTTCAGCTAATTTTTATATATATAAGGAAAGTCAAACTGTTCAGTTTGTTGGCATTTTTAAAATCGTATAGATCATAATTATTTACACCAAATATTAACATTACATTCGAAGTATTTTTGCAATGCCAATAAAATATGGCGATGGAAATTACTTGGATTACCGACGCAGCTATTTCCTCATGTGTTTCACAAATTATTCAGAAAAACCGATCAATTGATGAGAATTTGCAGACTTACAGCTACATCACAGTATATTTGTCTTCCGAGAAGCCATTCAACAGGCCATAACATTCCACAAGGACTAAATTGATTCAATGAGTGAAACACATGAGGATATTGCATTTTGTGTACGGGAGTTTTATACATTGAGGGGCATTTTCACCACGTAGTCCAGTAGACGGTACCATAGTCATGCACATGACCTGGAAAAGTTGATAAGTACAAGTTTTTTTTGTTGATTCGTGTTTTAGATGGGTATTGAAGTAAATTCAGCTTGGTTGCCAGCTTGGCAACCTTGAGCAACTTTTTGTATAGCCTAATTAGCATAATCACCTAATTATCATTTGTGCAATATGTAATAATGTTGCTAATCTCAATCCAGGAGGCCTAAAAACATGGATAATACGACTTTTCAAGGGTTTTCTATGACGAGGAATTCATTTATGACACCAGTTTTTATTTTTAAGTAATGCAATTGTCTTAAAAAAGCATAATTAGCATAATGAGCTAATTAGGATATGTTCAAAATATGGACTTCATTCATTGTTTATCTATAAACCCTGAAAATGGTGCAATGCAACATTGTAAATCACTTTTGAAAGACGACAAATTAATTCATTAGAAGATATGCCATGTATATATAGTATAATTAGCCTAATTAGCCTAATAATCTAATTAGCATATATGTGCAATATGTTACAAGGTTGCTAATCGTAATAAAAAAAAAACCTGAAAACATGGATAATATGACTTTTCCAGGGTATTGCATGACGAGGGATTCATTTATGACACTAGTTTTTATTTTGAAATAATGCAATTGATGTAATATGTAATTATTGTAATATATTATAAGCCTAATTAGCATGTTTGTAGAACATCAATTATCAACCTAAATCTAGGAAGCCTAAACCAAACCTACAAACATGACTGTTCTACTGGCCTTCATGGCGAGGCGTTCATCTCTTCGACCAAGGACGATGATGCAGTAAGTAATAATAATAATAATAATACTATGTCTTGTTTACCCAGGGTAGCCTCATCAGTATTCATACTGTTCTCCCTGAGGGCCCTGCAATCATATTATTACCACGGTCATCGGATTCAGGCTTACCCGCACACAATGTATGCATATTCTCCACTCCCTGGGGAGCATTCCAGCCAGTGCATCATTTTTAAGTGCATTTATCAAATTCATCTAATTTGCATACATATCTAATTATCAAAATTTTAATTTACATTTGTAGAGAGGTTACTTTTAATTAACTTAGTAAAGAAGGCTAAATTACATATCCAGGCGATTTTGAAAGGAAAAACATGCAGCACACACAACTGCAGCTGTCACCGTGAGAGATTATCTTGCTCTGTGTACTGCAAGTGCGAGTCAGGACTGAACTGTTGCAATCCAAACAAGTCAGAAGATGGTGGAGATGACAAAGACTCGCAAGACGAAGAAGAGTTGGAATGAATTCTAGTTTGCAACCAATGTTCCGGTGAGGTAAGACTAAATAGGCGAGGATTGTACCCTTGTAATATTACCTACGCACCTGAGTATAAGCACTGTTCAATTGCAAAGTACCCTTATGTTTTGATGCATTGTACCATTTTCAGGCTTTCTACATATACAATGACCGAAGTCCATATATTGTCCATATGCTAATGAGCTCATTAGGCTAATTATGATTTTTAAAACAATTGCATTACTTAAAAATAAAAACTGGTGTCATAAATCAAATCCACGCCATTCAAAACCCTGGAAAGTCAAAATATCCATGTTTTCAGGCTTCCTGAATTAAGATTAGCAACATTATTAGGCCTACAAATTGCACATATATGCTAATTGGATTGTTATGCTAATTTGGCAAATTATACTATACCCACATGAAATTAATGTGTCGTCTTTTAGAAATGATTTACAATGATGCATTGCACCGTTTTCAGGCTTTATAGATAAACAATGACAATAAAGTCCATATATTGAACATATCCTAATTAGCTCATTATGCTAATTATGCTATTTAAGACAATTGCATTACTTAAAAATAAAAACTGGTGTCATAAATTAATTCCTCGTCATTAAAAACCCTTGAAAAGTAGCATTACCCATGTTTTCAGGCTTCCTGGATTGAGATTAGCAACATTATTACATATTGCACATATGATAATTAGATGATTATGCTAACTAGGCTATAAAAAAAAAGTTGCTCAAGGTTGCCGAGCTGGCAACCAAGCTGAATTTACTTCAATACCCATCTAGAACATGAACAAAAAAAAAAAAAAAAAAACTTGTACTTATCAACATTTCCAGGTCTGAAAAATTTCTACAGGACTAACGCAGAATAGCAGCGCGAGTCAATGGGCGATCAGCGGGCCATGTCACACAATGGATGAAAAGACAATATTCTAATTTTATTCACTGATTGCACTTTTTGAAATTCTTGAACAGTTGGTAAAGTGTAATTTAAAGTAGGCCTAATACCGTGAACACGGAACTAAGTGCCCTTGGGACGGTTGAAATGCCTACTAAAACGCTAAAGTGACTCTCACACTCTGCCGTGTAGGCCTATACCGTGTGCCACCGTGCGCGAAAATGTCTGCGGACGGTGGAGAACGGCGAGGGCACACGGTGGTTCGTTATCAAAGCGGGCAACACGTTAATAGGGCGTTGGCGCTTATTTACACCCGGTGGGACCCGGCGAAAGTTTTGGGCATGTTCAAAACTTTGGCCGGCTGGCACCGGCCGCAAGTAAGCGGCAAGAGGACGGTATGAATACGTTATGAAAACGGTCACACTGTATGAACACGTTCACAACACGCTCATAACCCGTTACAGAACGGTGATGAAAAATGGAGAGCGGACTGACCGTTGCCGTTCAAATCGGGGTATTTATGGCAGTCGTGTCATGACGTCAGCAGTCCGGGGACTCGCTCACAGGACGCTCCGAGCGGTGAGGGGACGCTAAGTGACTGGTAGGTGGCTGCTACAAACCCGGTGCACACGTTCGAGACCCGGTATGGGCCCGGTATGGAAACGGCCAAAATTTTCAACAAAAGTCAATCTGGGCGGTGAAGACGGTAGAAGCACGTTCAACACCCGGTATGCGCCCGGTGAGAACCGTCAGAAGATGGCAACGAAACGGTGAAAAGATTAATTTTATGAATTTTTTTTTGCGGCCGGGGACAAGTTCGCTCAAAACCCAACGTTCTGGACTCTGTTGTTTTTTTAATAGCCCGGCAGGTGGACGGTAGGCCTACACGCCAGAGTGTGAGAGCTCCATAAGACACTAACGTGGTAAATTTAGGAGAGACCGATATGTCTTCAATGGCCGGTCACGTGGGCTTTCTAACAATTAATGTGTTCAGAAGGTTTGCAAGACCAACGTTGTTTGTCTCTTGGAAATGTTGATCACTTTCACTGACGGTATACCGAAGGATCTCGATCTTGTGGGCTGTCGGTCTACTGGGATGACTGGGTTTACCTCCTACTTTCAGAGTTCGCTACTTCAATAATTATGCGGGACTTCACAGCGTAGAGGGCATACCAAGAGTTTCAGTTTTTCGGTTGGCCCTGCCTTCCGGACCCATACAACATGCAAACCGAACGAATTATTGAATTAACATAAAGTGGTATAGGTATAATTTCTAAAAATCAGTTCATACAAATCTTTAACAATTAAACCTAGCTATCACTTACCATGTGGCCCACAGATTACGATGAATAATCCCACAGCGAGTGCCATTTTAACCGCCATGTTGAGCAATATGTTCACAGAGCAATTAATGATAATAACTCGCGTGGATATTTCCTCATCGGCCTTGCTTTAGGGGTGGGATGGGGAATTTCACTCCCCTCGTGAAGTTCTGATCGCGGATCCATATAAACATTCGTCGGAAAGTTAAAATAAGGGGGCTATACTGCTTTTTAATTTGTTTACTGACTTATTGGCAAATCCGGTCCTCTTAAGTAAGAGGCTGGGTTTAAACGATAATTGTAGCATAACAATCGATTTGATATCATTCGTAAAAATACAATGTCTAAAATCTAATAATCCCAATATTGATGCCATTAAACACAAACTTACTTTGGATTGTACCTATCTGTGACATTGAATTAAGCGTAAGTTACTAAGATTGAATGAAATATGATTAATTAATGGTATTTATTTTGGTCCAATAACCTATACACCTCCCATGCCGACACATACATACACACACCCCCTTCAAATGGTTCAAACAACGCCTCTGCACATGACTATATATACCTGGAATAAATGCTTGAATTCAGTCTGATGTTTACTTTCATATTTTATATCATAAAAATCTATCACTGATACCACGTGAGGCATGATCAAAGTTCGTAATCTGAGCCAGTGACGTAGCTATGGGAGAAGGGACAAAGAGACACCCTCCCCCCTCAAAGGGCAAAAAGACGCTCTTTAAAGATTATTATATGATCTGACTCAGTACCGTTGGGACAACATGATACATCTTAAATAAAATCTGTTGTAAGAGGTCCATTAAACGATTATCAAAAATGCTTGGGATGATCCGATCTGCGTCCTTGATGTAGCGTACGGCAGGGAACAAAAGGAAATGGAGATAGGGGTGAAAGCTAGAAAAAGACTGAACTGATCAGAGTATGTATGTGTGTAGGGTTACTTTAAAATGTAAAATCTTCCCACTCTTAAAGGGCAAGGGATAATTTCCCCGGCTTAGTTCTAATTTTTAATTTTCCCTCTCACAGTTTAGCGTGTTTTAATCGGGTGCCGCGAAATTAATTTAGGTACTTATATTAAAATAATGTTTTGGAATAACGTCATCTCCATGAAAACCGAATATCAGAAACTACGAGATGCCAAATTATTTATGACTTTGGTGTATTGTGATGAGGAAATATAATTTCAGAAATAGTAAAAGTGTATTATTCCTCGCTCGCAAAATGTATAAACAGGATAGTTTTAGATAGTGAGGTGTATGCATATCCCCATAGGATGATAATATGACGATATTCGGGCACCTCGTCGCCCGAATATTGTTATGATTCTAGCACCACATTCAGTGCATAACGTATTTTTTTTATAGATGATTAATAACTTCTAACTGAATATAATCATTTCATTTTTCTATGATCGTTAGTATTAACTAAACGTATATATCTATTGTTATGCATTTGTAATGATTTGATAACGAGATGTAAACATGAAAAGGGCTATGTTTATCATACATTTCATTCATGTTAAAAGTAATTTAATTTCAATATCTTGCAATATTGTGTTGATTTATATATATTATTATTCCGTTAATATTTGTGGTGCATTGAATGAACAATAAACTATATTTCAAAAACAAAAAAAGCATATCACCCGAAAATGAAATGTAATTTGATTTGTATGTTGCACAAGAACCGAAACGTATAATCCCTTATTGAAGCTACATAACATTTCGCTAGCTCGCAATATTTGAGATCCGGATTTTGGGGGTAAGAGGCCCTCACGGCCCTAACGCAAAAATATGCCAGTATATGTCTACGTATATACTGTATACGAGGGATGTAAAACACATCCTATTTGATGAATGGTGGATTGGGGTGACGCGAAACTCCATAAAGGATACCGTGACTATACAAAAAGCGCTGATCTCACTATGAATATGACTGACAAAGAAAGCGGACAAAATATACAGTTCCTCAGGTAGACAAAGGAACATCCCTTTACTGCTATTATGTAAAAATGTGTAGAGCAGGTGTCACATGCATATTCACCTTTTTTACATAATAGCAGTGAAGGGATGTTCCTTTGAAGGGATGTTCCTTTGTCTACCTAAGGAACTGTATATTTAGTCCGCTTTCTTTGACTGTCATGTTCATAGTCTCTAGCATAATATGCTAGATCAGCGTTTTTTTGTTGTATACTAACGACTGGTGAACCCCTCTCTCATGACTGAGCCCAGGCTACGCCACTCTCCTGAGTGTGCATAATCTGATGACATTATAGCATAGGCAAGCATGACTTTGAACTGTGGTTGGCGTTTCTAAACTAATTTCTGTCCAGTTTAAAGTGACAACAGAAAGATTATTTTACTAAGTCCAAAAATCAGAATCAGGTAATGCACATCCTCATGAAGATGTTCCATTAGAATATACTATAGAGCATGTGAATGCAATGAAACTTTGCTTTTCTTTTCTCGATTGCATCCACATTAAGAAATAGTTAATGTTTCGTATATTTAGCACTTATATAAATATCCCCTCTCTCTCTCTCTCTCTCTCTCTCTCTCTCTCCTTCCCTCCCTTTCCTCAACCCTCTCTCACTCTCCCTAATTATGTATGACGTGTATGTAGTTAGCTAAATATACTGTTTTCCGATTATCCCTATTGCCTGTCATGATCTCATCATTTTCCCGTTTTATCCTGTTTAGTAACTTCTGGAATATTTCTCTCAAAATACGATGATAATTATCATCGTTTCGGCAAGAACATGCAGTATTGGAAATAATGATTATGATAAACAACAATTTTCCAACAATATTCAAATGAAATTAAGCACATCATACCTTGAACCGTCCGTCATTATTCATAATCCAGATGCAATAATAATCAGGGATGTGGCCTTTGCCATACGTTAGCCACTTAGACATATTGGAAATTAGAAAGTTTAATTATTAATGGTATCATACTTTCAGCTACAAAAGGTGGAAATTCGCTTCCAAACATTTAAAAATCTGCAATATATAATATGTTTGTATATATTTGCTTTTTTTCTAACGTAAATGTTACATCCTAAGCCTGTTGGTAATATATTCAAGCTCATTGTCAGCTTCGATCCAGGAATAATATTGTTAAAAAATGCATTTGTTTTCGATATTATTTAGTTATAATGCTTTAATAATACATACCCTCATCAAACAAAATAAAATGAAATAATTATGATGAAATTTGGCATCCAGAGAAATTGGATTTGATAGCGAGTTTAGATAATGGGTCTTGACATCATTGATGAAGATTATGATTAAGTACATGCAGGGCCCTGTAACACTATTCACATACCTATAAACGACGACAAATATTGACAAACCTCTTAATTCTTAAGTTCCATAAAGCTATAGCATTTTGAAAATTGTGATGAATGTATCATTGATTATTCTCATTATGTATTATGCATAAAATAATATGATATCTTTAGCACATAAAAGAAAGCTTTGTGACAGAGCCCGTACTTCGATGAAATTACACTGTAAACAAATATGGAATACACAACTATTACAATAAAACATTATTAGATTGATGCAGTAAAAGTGGAAACGAGCCTATGACTTGTGATCATTATCGCAACTGAACTAAATCGTAAACAATAATTCCTTTATAGATACAGGTATATTTTATCATATTCACCCTTCCATCGCACAAAACCCTTTACAACTGATTTCTTGTTCAGAAGTCTGTAATTGGCTCGCTAAAACACATAACAGAAATTCATGTATTGTATTTAAGTTCCGCAGGCTGATGTTCACAAAGAATAAGAATGCCGTTAACAAATAAACAAAAATGGAAAATAAGGCGACATATGATATGTACAATATTATTTCTAAATGCTACAGCTACAGAGGATAATAACAAATAGATACAATTCATCATTACTGACAAACATAATAACGAATTGATGACGATTGTGATGAGAAAGAGGACCTGTTGACACAGATAGCATTCATAGTTATAAGCGACATCAAATATTTACAGACCTCTTCCTTTGTTAAA
The DNA here is from genome assembly GCF_000002235.5 of Strongylocentrotus purpuratus. Lineage (NCBI taxonomy): Eukaryota > Metazoa > Echinodermata > Echinoidea > Camarodonta > Strongylocentrotidae > Strongylocentrotus > Strongylocentrotus purpuratus. The sequence continues at coordinate 18,910,234 of NW_022145609.1, forward strand.
GTTAATTTCACAAAACTAAAGCATTTTCCAAAGTGTGATGAATGTATCATTGGTTACTCTCATTTTTTGTTCTGCACACAATAATATGTTATATTTAGCACATGAGAGAAATTATGCGACGGAGCCCTTACTTAAATGGAATTACACTGTAAAACAAACATAGAACACCAAAATATTACAATAAAAGCATAATTAGATTGATAAAATAAAAGTGGCAACCATTCTATGACTTGAGATCTTAATCTTAACTTAACTAACTATTACATGTATAGAAGTCTGTAATGGGTTCACTAAAAAACACGTAACATATTAAGTTTGTGTATTGTATTTAAAGTTTCACAGGCTGATATTCACTGATACAAAGAAAAGCGCAAACAAATAAACTAAAAAGGAAAATAAAGAGACACGTGTACAACACATCACTAGATGCTACAGCTTCAAATGGAGGGAGCTACTAATTACTGATAAACATAATAATGTAATGTTATTACCATTCAATTTGTTAACTCATAACAGAAAGAGTCTAATAACAATGAACAATCTAATGCGCATTGCAGATCAAAAATGTAAGGTCATGTTGCTATTGATAACTTACATTATATTATTTGTTTAGTGTCAAGCTATCTATCTCTGCCTCTATCTCTCTCTCTCTCTGTCATTCTGTATTTCATATATACATACAGAGTCCCAATATTTTTCTAGCATTCTGTTTGGAACGTAACCTATTACACTCAGGTTTGCAGTATATTGTCGATGGTTTACAAAAGTATAATTAAAACACCTGAGTAGAGACCTCTGACATGTATAAACTTATGATTATCATACGACAATTCAGCAACGCTCTCCCCTCCTACCAATCACCGTATAAAAGGCAAGCTTACTATAGTGGGCACTCTTCCCTTTATCTCTTGGGGGAGGAGCTCTAGATAGGGGAGGGTATACAATAGTAGAAGGTCCACACACAAAAAAATGCCAATGATACGCAAAGTCTGATCTATTTATGAAAACAACCCTGCAACCGATCGTTGCTCTATGATCATAATCTCACGCGCGAGATCTAGAAAACCATGCTCAACGAGCCGATCATTAAAATCCCTGTGATCAAGGAGCATATTTGACTCAGAGAGTTGGGACTCCATTGTTGACTTCGTCATGCGTGCTATCACGCCGCCACTGGGGACAGTCAACGTCTCGCCTGTTTTGACATGTTCTCTGCGGGGACGGGATTTCCGATAAATCTCCATTTCCGTTGTCCAATCTGCCACCCAGTCATATATCTGCTTGGAGATCATTTCGGAGGGTGTATTCGTAGGCCAGTATCCATCTGTTCCATTCAGTTTAAGTAGCTTCACAAGGTAGCTCAGTTGATCTTGATTTAATCCCGAAACCATATCTTCAATGAATGCGAGACTTGTCCTCTTTTTCATGTATTTGCCTGTCACATACGAATAAAGGCCATAATCGAGCATGTACGTTTCTTACAGATATTCATACAAATATGGGAAACAGACATGTACGTATATAATTCCCAACAACATATTTAGTTCTCTGTTTTAAGAACTCACTTTGATTTGAATTTCGCTACACAAAAAATTATACATTAGACCCTGCTACCCAAGATAAATATATGATAATCCATTCTCCACTTTGCTGACAAAGGTTGTAGCTGAAGGTAAACAACTTTAAAAGACCCGTCCTCGGCCCTCTCCCATCCTTTTCGTGAGCACTATTTGAGAAATGTGCTCGCTTTAACCTTCACCCTCCCCATCACAAATTACTGGTTCCACCATTAACATTTAATACCCATTGGAACCTACATAGATATTATTTCTAAGAGGGTAGTAATTTCTTTGTTTTCTATTTTCTTTTAACGTACCTCTTCAGCTTTACTATATACACTAGTACTGTTGGTCATAAAGGTGGAATAATTTTTTTTACCCAAATTTATGGAATCATTTTGACAATCATTTATTCCTTATAGATCTAGATAATGGTATACATTCTCAGATTTTATTGAATACTACTTTGCGAGTGTTTGTTTTGCGTGACTGCTTAAGCATGTGTTTGCTACCATGCTTACCAACTAGGGGACCTACGACCTTAAGCCATAACTGACAGTAATGAGGATTAATGCCTCACAAAATGACAGTACTATAGCTGATCGACACGGTTTTTACCCTGGGGCCTCACAGTAACGAGGACATTGCTTAGCCACTTAATCATGACTGTACACAGCGGGGGCTGAGGTACGGGGCCGCCCCCATTAATACAAAACAACAAAGAAAGTGCATTAAATTATCAATTATTCATTGCATTTTCCCCCGGTCCCCAACAGGAAAAATTCCACTGTAAGATTATTTTTTCTGTCGGGGATCGGGGCAAAATGCAATGAATTATTGATAAGTTATTGTATTTTCTTCGTTTTTTGGTATTTGTGGGGGCGGCCCCGTAGCCTAGCCCCCGCTGCGTACAGTCATGATTCAGTAGGTAAGCAATGGCCTCGTTACTGTGAGGCCCCAGAATCAAAACCGTGTCGATGTGCTATATTAGTGCCCTTTTGCGGGGCATTAATCCTCATTACTGTCAGTTATGACTTAAGGACGTAGGTCCCCTAGTTGATTACCATAGTAGCACACACATGCTTAAGCAGTCACGCAACACAAACACTCATAAATTTGTATTCAATGAAATATGCGAATGTATACTTTTATCAGATCTATTAGGAATAAATAATTGTCAAAATCATTCCATAAATTGGGGTAAAAATAATTATTCCACCATTATGACCAACAGTGTATTAGATATAAATAGCATATAGACTAACCTGCAGCTATTTCATCGGCGAGATCAGGCATCATGTTTCTCCGTATTTCATGAGCTAAGGCTGCACGATAGTTGAAAACCGACGGACGTGGCTTCTCTTTCCACATCTTCAACAGCGCATATGCTGTTAACGGGTGTGGGGTATCAAGATGCTCAGCTATGTCTTGAGCAGTCAGCTGTAGCACATTTTGAAGTGATTCGGAGATCCCTGGACCTTGAAGCATGCCAGAAGTAGCTTCTAAATGAAAAAATCAACAAGATCAACTTCTGTAACGTCATTATTAAACGTAATATTGAGTGCATTTGTGTGTATGAAATCAGTGACAACATGAAATTACGGATTCGACCATCCAAAGTTTTGGTTTGTTGTTGATGTTGTTGTGTTTGTGTTTGCTTGCGTGATACTTTTCTGAATTCCTCAAGTGTAAAAGTAAAATGCCTCGAAATATGTGCTTAATTGGTGAATTGATGAAAATTGATGGGAAAACCGTATCATCGGATCAGACCAAAATGATGTCGGATTGGATCATGAATGCATCAAACTATATTCCATAAAAACTTTATGCCTCAGCAGATATATTCTTACCTTGATCAGCAGGTTCTTCTAGGTTTTGATTTATTGCTTCCGAGATAGAACACAACTCCCCATAGCTCATGTCGTACTCTTGAAAATAAAAAAGGTACTTTGAAAAGGATATGATTTATCTTAAACGATATCAATGTAAATATTTGCGACAACTAGTTAATTTCGACTGTAACATTATCAGCAAATAATGTTATGAAATTAATATCAACTCTTGCTAGCCAACAAGTGGACAATTGTTTGATTGCTCGGTAGGTGGCTTGTATGTTTCAGAACTAGATTTAAATGTAATTGGGTGTTCCATGATCAAGCCTAACCATTTATTTTGAATTCCTATTTGTATTGTATTTGGATTTTGTTAAACGGTTGAATAAAATGAACTTGAACTTGAACTTGAAATTGGCGATCAAGGATTTTCATCTATTTCTATCTCTGGTTCCACTACGATCAATCAATATTCTTTGAATTATGTTACTACAAAATTAACATTATTATTGTCTCTTTTTTGCTGGGGGATCATTTGGTACCGTAAAATGAGGATATACATTGAAGATTCGTTATCAATATACTCTTACCTAATATTCCTGTAATAGAGATATCTGTATAGTGGTTCGCTATTTTACGGGAGAAGATTACTCGTTTATCCTCGTCCTTGGTGGATTCGAAGGGTTCGAAGGGATCAATGAGTAACTTGATGGTTCCAATCTCAAGGTGTGAAGGATCGAAGGCGGGTCGATATGATACCAGTTTAGTGGCATTGATACCCAGCTGTTTAGCTATAGGATAGAGATCATGCATGAGCAGATGAAAAGCCATATCAACGAGCTCCGCTTTGTAGATATATGGTCTTCTGAAAGTTGGCAGCAACCCTTGAGATTATAAAAAGACAACCGGAATTATGATTACAGGCCACGCACAAAATGTATGTTCCTTAGCTTTTATTACTAAAAAATGTTTCATGCAACTTGACGACTCAATCCTAAGTCAAGCAGTGATTGTAAATGAAATAACATTGTATTAGTAGTGATGTGACAAAAAATAAATTAATTTAACTCTGAATTTGCAAGGAAATTCTAATTTATATTACGATTGCATGCATTGATACAAATCTTAATAAACATTTATTCATTTGTAGAGATTGTTATTTTTAAGAAGTAACATTGAAAAAGGTATGTGGGTAAGATACCTCCTAGGTTGTTTGATTCGAAGACTGGAGCAAGTTGCCTGTATTTATCAACTAAAGATTTATTTAACACATTGGTTCTCCATTTATGTAGACGTTCGAACCGTTTCCCTTCGTCATTAGCATCATCGTTTTTGCAGTCAATGTTTAGTTTCTTGCAGATTTCCTTCATTGATTCTTGTGTGAGATGACGTGAAATCGTTTTCAGTTCCTCGTTAGAAGGCCAGTCATCAGCTATGATACAATATAAAATTAATACTAAAGTAAAGGTAACAAAAGAGTCTTTTTTCCACATTCAACACACTGCAAAATTAGGGTGCAATTGGGATGCGGATTTTTACCCACCTACGCGTATTTGGCAGAGGGTGCTGATCTGCTCCTTTTAGGGTGCAATAACTGATGGGCGGCGTAAATGTGCACCCTTGTGGGTGCGAGATATTGGAGGGTGCGAAATATGCACCCGGTGTAGTCTGTATCAAGGCCTAATAATAAACAAATAATAATTTAAAGTTGAATATGTCCTCAAGTTTGTGTCGATATCCAAGAACAAGATTAAACATGTTAAAAAATAAAAAATGTATTTTTAACTTTTCCATAATATTATGATTATACAAAAAGCAATGAGCTCAATATCATTTGATATCATCGGACTTTGTCTTTTTTTAAGGGTAGACCAGCCATCCTAGGTGATTTCATCAACCAGTCATTGGCTCAATCGGTAAGGTCAGCGTAGAATAGTGGGTTCGAAATCCAGTAGTATTCCTTCGGATCTTTGCCTTTTAAGAAAAGCAACAAATAATCAAAGTTTAATTGGTTTTGACCTCTTTGCACGCCGCTTTGAAAAATTAACAGGATGGCTAGCCTAGGTTTAAAAAAAAAAAGATGCAAGCGAACTCGACGTCTACGTCTAAGGGTGCACATCTTCTCCCGCTAGGGGGCAAGTTTGCACCTAAAAGTAGGTTGAAGAATTGCACCCTAAGGGGTGCTGCTTTTGTAGCAAATGTCTGCACCATAAGGGTGCACATCTGCTCCCTCTAGGGGGCAAGTTTACACCTAAAAGTAGGGTAGGAAATGTCTGCACCATAAGGATACACGTATGGTCGCTCTACGGTGCAAGTTTGCAACCCAAATTGGGGTCCAATTCTTCACCCTACCTTTAGTTGCAAACTTTATCGGAAGGAGTTGTGTTCTGTACATCAACTTTCTATGTTGCTGTAGAAGTTTTAGTGTTACCTGGCTCATTTTCTTTGTCGATCATTTCTTCGACTCTTGTAGATATAGTACGTTCTCTCACATCGGTCATCATTTGGTGAGTATTGAAAAGAGCAGTCCTGTTTTCTTTGATTATTTTCTCAGTCTGAATGATGGCAGATGTCGGCCCTATAAGGTTACATATTATCCTGTAGTGCTGCATCAGTTTATCATTCACACGTTGTTCAAGTGCCTTTACTTCTACAATATCTATTAAAAAAATGAAAGTCACATGTTAAATTTGTCAAAATGACACTGTGTCAGAGTAAACAATATGAGTTTTCCCCCTTAAAGCGCATACATCTTTTTTTTTCGGAAGTAAGAGGTGAGGCAGCATTTTATACAAATATAAAACAATTAAATAGAGTGGTTCATATTCAACGATCTTAATAATAATTCATTAGCGTTTTATTCAGTTCAAAATCTGTGTGGTTAATTTTATTTTCTTGGGGTGAAATGTGGTGTCACCTTGTCAGCATTTATGTTTGGCGTTACTAATTGATTGCTCCCTCGAAACAATGCCCCAAATTCAGGAATATATAACAATGACTTGTAATCATCTCCCCCCTTTTAACTGGATTCATGTCAGTAGAGGAGCTATCTGATATGGGTAACACTAGGCAAGCCTATATATGCGATGTGCGATGTGACAGTACTACACATGTCTTAACCCCAGGGAGTGGAGATTGTGCACACAGTGTGTGCGGGCAAGCACTGAATCCAATGACCGGGGTAATAGTATATTTGTAAAGCGCTTAGAGACATTTGTATTAATCGCTAAATAAAAATTAAATATTATTTTTATAATTATTAAGCTGCCGCAAGCTTATCCACTGTAGCGTTATCAATACAAATTGTTTGTCTCTAATAAGTTTAAAGTGGGAACGATATTTGAATTACAATTTACCAGCTGTATTGATACCAAAATATAACGTGATATTCCGTTTCAGACCTGTTCGTCTGAAATACTTTCAATATAAGAATTGAAATATCATTTCGTTTTTAATTAAACAACTATTTAGGATGAAAATTGTAAACAATGCAAAATTTTCATTTTGTAAAAAAGAAATTGAAGATATGGTACATTTATTTTATGAATGTGAGATCAGTATAAAGATCTGGAATGAATCCTCAAACTGGATTTATGAAAGAACTCAAATTTGAATCTTGTTCAATTTACAAAATATAATTTTGGATTTGAAGATAAGAGAAACGATGCCCTAAATTGCATTATTATATTAATCAAACAACAGATGTTTATTTGTAAACTGAATAGCATTGTTCCGCTTTTTGAATATGTTGAAGAAGAAAGTTTTACAAAAGTATAAAGATGGGAAATATATTGTACGTCTATTTAGAATGTAAAGACATGTTTCTGTAAAGTGGCACTTGCTACAATTGTTGTTTGTATAGAAACGTTTTTTTTTTATGTGCTTAAACAGGCACATATATTTGATGTTTTTTTTGTGTGGAGATTGTTAATAAATAGCCTGTGGAGGGCTAAAAAATTAGAAGATTTTTTTTTTGTTGAAAACTCACAATTGTAATAACATGTTAAATAGGTACCTGGCAGGTTTAATTGGTTGAAATGCACCGTGTGCTGGATACGGCTGCCAGACTTAAATCTAGGGTAATAATATCCAAACTTCTTTCGAATCGTATCGGGACGTTAAATTATGATGTGATTTGTGCTATACACGAATAATTTATTTAGTCAGCGTAGCAGAGCACCTATTGATTTCGTCAGAATCTAATGGTTCTTTTCCTATTCTTTCTGAATGGATTTGTTTTCGCTTCATATCTCATGAATACAGCTGACATAAATGACAATGGAATGTTTAAGACATGTGCCATATGCATGATTAGTGATCTTACAGGGCAAGTCCACTCCAAAAATATCTGACTTTCAATAGAAGCAGAAAGATCAGACAAACCAATCAAAAAAAGTTTGAGCAAAATTGGATAATAATAAGAAAGTTATGAATTTTTAATGACATGAACAACTTTGAAAATCACAAGACAAATTGGTAACTTATTCACGAGTCTGTAACGTAATGTCCTTAATATCCACTAATTAATTTCTATATATTGATAATATAAATTTCCTATTTTCCCCCTTAGGATCTTTTTTTTCACGCCAGCATCCAAATTAGATTAATAGTAATATGTTTTTCTGAGGATAATATAGAGTATTTTTTCCAATTAAATCATAAAAAAAATGTGAATTTTGATAAACTATTTATATAAAAATCAATAATTATGAATATACAATATTCAGAAAATAGTATAAAATGTTCATAGTTCATAAAAGATTTTGTGAAATGTAATGCACGCAATATGATACAAATCATAAAACCTGGGCAAAGGCATGGGGAAATCAAGTTTTGGGGGATAAAAAGAGAAATTAAAAGAATTAAACTATATAAAGCAATTGATAAATAGTGAGGACATGACGTCACAAACTAATAACCAAATTGGCAATTTGTGTAGTGATTTCCAATGTTCTATAGTTTTACATACCCTTTCAAAAATTCATAACTTTCTTATTAGTTTTTTTCCGATTTTGCTCAAACTTTTTTTGATTGTTTTGTCTGATTTTTCTGCTTCTATAAAAAGTAAGTTATTTTTGGAGTGGACTTGCCCTTTAAAGAAGATTTTTTTTTCTTCATTACTGATGCGTGACGTAATATCGGCGCCATTTCGTTAAAATTTTGTTATCATTGACAATATTTCTGGACGATATTTGATATGCATAAACTTGACATCACGGGTAAACTTTCCATACCATTGTCCGTCCGTGCATCGTGATGGACGCGTACGCAATCGTCACAAATTTAAATTGGTCAAAATGCCTATTGGACCAATTCACTACACGTTTCACATCTTTTTGAACGTTTAACAATTTTGCGCGCGCGGACGGAGACTGTAAAATTTGCCTCAATTATGGTTTCCCTCTTGTACGTACTATTTCTCATTGGGCTTGTGTTATATTTCCGTCATGAGTAGCAATTTATAAATGATATGACATGGTGGTATGTGGGAATACCCCTTTCACATATATAAGTGTAAACAAGCGCTTAACCAAGCCTGTATCTCATGGGTCGAGCAAGGGATAGTAGTCCAATTAGAAACAGACCCACATAGAAAATGTATGTTACTATTTTAAATGGATATAGAGCATAAATTGATTTCTATAATCGGCATGTGACTAAAGGTTGATGACTAAAGGTTAATATATTGTATATCCTTAACTATTAGGCTACAATACATAATCTAGCTAACTTATATTAGTAATTTCCGAGAAAGGAAATTGGAGTGGTCTGATTTGTATAATAATCGAGCAATTTAAACGTTTTGGTGTTTTCTTTCACAAATATGGCAGAAACAATTTTCTCTTTAGTTTATTTATTTCTGTGGAACTCTAAAAGCAAAATTTACGAAAAATTTAATTAGCTACCAGTGTCAAAATTTTATTTTTTAGGCGATTCTTCTTCTTCTTCTTCTTCAAGATAATCTGCCTCCTTCATTACTGAAAATTATTGCAGATGCCGTATACTCGGCATGATTGGGGTGTGCAGGTGGATCATTACACCGGGGTTTCCCCCTACACTTATAGAAAAGTGCAATGGGTTCTTAACGTGCAAGGGTGGTGACTCTCCTGTACACGGGGCCTCCATTTAACGTCCTATTCGAGGGACGGAATGTTTTCCACTCGACATACCCTGCGTCTATTAACAAGGGAAGGGGCACGTTAACACACAACGCAGACTTCAGTCATCCGCCTCGGTGGGAGTCGAACCCGGAATCTTTGGTTCGACAGGCAGACGCTTTACCGACTGAGCCAACTCGCCTCCTCTTAATGATGTTTCACTATTAAAGCCTAAAAAATGTATCACATTTGCTCTACGGCTAGGATACGGCGGCCGTAACCCCCCGAAATCGAGAAATACTTGCGGTGGCCCCCGGGTCACCCTAGGGCGTATCCCTATCTTTACAGGCCGTACGGGTCGCCGTGGGATTATAACGCAGAGTTATAACTGTATTCATTTCTAGTTTTGCCGTAGCGATTAGACACGCCGTAGCCATGCCGTAGAGCGGTTCCAGGGTTTACGTACGTCGGCCGTACGGTAGCCTTGCATTTGTATATACTCCAGGGGTGAAGCGGCAGCATGAGTCTGGCCGCACGGTGGCCGTATGGTCCCCCTTCGGCCGCCTTGAGGGCAACTTGTGGCTACCTTACGTCTGCCATAATATTTGTCAGAAAGGAACGCCATTAAGGACCTACTTCAAAGGCCGAACGGCAGTCCAAAATGTTGTGTCTCCACAAACTCAAAATACGCCATGCGGCTACCCTAACATAATGTGACCGCTACCGTATGTGACGGTGGGAAAGCTGCGGCGGTCCTATAATTGCTATTGGCCGTAGATATTTTAGACCGCACGGCCGCCGCAGCAAATGTAACCTAGGCATTACTTGCATTTTGCACCATTAAACAAATAATACTACCAAATAACTTACGGTGTGCCCTTCTCCAAAAAAAATAAGCCACTGAAGTGATGAGTATCAATGCAGCAAACACTGAACAAATGAAACGATATGAGGATAACAATGAGAAACACATAACTGTTGTAGCAAGTTTGCATGCTATATTGACCTTCTCGTAATAAATATTTCTTATTAAAACAAGGTTTAACTTCATTGAAATCTTGATAATGTAATGGCAATTTAGTAAAATCCGATTCGATAAAAAATTGCTCCGTTAACATTTCTAAAGTAAAATTATAAAGAAGATATAAATACAAAGCTGCGCATATCAGTATTATTTACACATGTTCAAGGTACTGTTTCATGTTAAACATAAGTACATAGCCTTCACGAGATTCCATGGCACAATAGTTGCAATAATATTTATGTATGTATACGTGAATATTGAATTTGCTTTTATACTAATCTTTTAAGCTTTCACTCTAAATTGTTTTTGTTATCTTCCAGATAGTTTTCGACCATTTTCCATAGCAAGGTTATTGGTTACTGAGTTAGCCTGTTCTCAACCATGGCTTCGTGTTTACACGTTACATATACATTTTGTTGGATTCTTTTAAATTAATATTCTGAATGTCCAGTATTTTCAACTTACAACCTAAGATTGTCATCAGATTCATCAGAGCTGTTGAATTCCCTGGTTCGTCGCCTTGGAGTAGGACAGATGTTGATTTATTTGCATTAGTTCCTGGAATACTGGAAGCCACACATGTATACAATTCTTTGTTACCCCTGGTGGCAATGGTGATGGTTTTGTTTTTCGTTCCGTCGATGTTATCCCATTCTCTTTTATCTGATGGCTCCAGTGCTCTGGATCCATATATAAAGACAAGATTGATAGAGGGGTAGTACTTCGCCGCTTGGCATGTTAGAGTCGTTCCAGATTTGGCGACCAGGGTGCAGTAGTTTGAGTCATGCTGTTCAGCGTTCAGACATTCCTGGATGGTCGGAAATGGTTCCAGAGGCTGGGCTAAATTTGAAATATAAGAAATGGTTTGTCACATTGTCCTCCAAATACTTTAAGATTCAATTGTAGAAATTTATAAACGAATCAACTTAGTCAATAATACTTTAACGTAATAATGAACATTCTTCATGGGTTTTCCAATGATGAATACTTACCAATCACATTGGCAAATGTGTGATTACGGAAGGATAGCCCGGTATCATCGGTCACCTCACAAACATATAGACCTTCGTGATGGACCTGTACCTCCTTGATGACCAGCGAGTAATCTTGGGTAATGTTATACGTGCCGTCGTCGTATCCAGCTCCACTTCTTTCAGCAACCCCTTGGTTGTTTTCAATTACAACAAAACTTCCATTTGCTGAAGAAGTAATTCCTTTTTTCCAAGACACTCTTCTGGCCTTGATGTGAACAGTGCATTGCAGGATACCATATGTGGATTGACGCAGCTGCAGAGTGACTTGTGGGTTTGTTGTGATTACAGTATCTGAAGGAAGAACAATGATAGCCAAAGTTTATCAGAGCAAATGCTAGAAAAGACATATTTGTTGATGACGGAAAATAATATCTACCAAAGTACAATAATATTAACCTATAATCATAGTTGAACAGGAATATACGGATTGGGAAAAGGGAAATATACAGATTTTAAAACATTATACTGTATATGCTTCTGAGAGATATCAAAACCTATAACATAAGTTGTAAAGATTTACAATGTAAAGTCATTAGTTTTAGGTATAGGTTGTAGGTTTTTTGAACCAGTACTTATCAAAATTGTTCTTGTTTACATCCATAATTTGTTTAAATATATTTTCTTCAAAATAACCTACCTGCAACTAAAATATCAGTGTAGTTTTTAATCAAAACTCCCTTGTAGTTTACAACTGTGCAGTGTATTCGTCCAGCATCTGCCGTGGATACATTGTTGATGATCAGGGAATAATTTTCGCCGAGGTCGCAACTTCCATCATCATATCTTGGACCTAATACTTCTCCAGCAATCCAAGAGACCATGGTTCTTAGATCATCAAGGCCCCTTTTCCAGTAGACTGCCAATGGGTCTCCATGGAAGCGACATGTAAGAACACCTTGTGCACCTCGAACCAGCGTCTTCTTGACTTCAGTGTAAACCAGACCATCTGGAACTACCTGGGATGATTTTGTACCTGCATCAAACAAAATATGGAGTAACATATCCGTAGTGGATCGATTCATTGTTCACAATTTCATGAAGACAAAAAGATCGAAGAGTATGAGATTCGGTAGGCCTTGCCTATAGTGAGTATTACATATTTTTCAAAGTGAAATACGGGCTAAATCTTTGCTCTTCATGTTTATATTTATTCCCCAAAACCTTTGCGAAACATATTCATGGCTGACTTTGTTTGTGAGGAGAAAGATTCAAAACAAAGAAACAAAAATAAAAGGTCACAATCTCAAATTTGATCACTGATTGCACTTTTGAAAATTCCTGAAGAGTTGATACTGTGCATAGTTTACTGTAAAGTAGGCATATAACTGTATCGCAGAACTAGGTGTCCTTGAGAAAGCTTAACAGGCCATTAATAAAACATCCAAATGCTTTAATAGAATTATCCGTCATAAGTCTTTGAGGTATATAAAGTGTTGCCTTTTTTGACACTTTAACTATTGTAATAGGAGACCACAATACTGAATAATGATCGGACAATGCATTGTTCTTTTGGGGTAGTTTCCGGGGGGTAATTTCCTGGGTGGTGATTGTCCAGGGGGTAATTGTCCTGATACGATCGTAGGCTATTGATCTTTTTGGCAGTCTATCTCGTAGACTGTCGGTCTACCGAAATGTTCGGATTTGCCCTCTTTATCAGGGATTGCTACTTCAATAAAATTCTGCTGAAATTCGAAGCGTAGAGTGCAAAGTAAACGTTTAAGTTTCCGTTAGGGACAAGGGTGCCTGCGTTTTAACGGGCCTTGGACCTTTGGTTTAATTCGGTTTCATGAGCATGTTGAACGAGTAAAAGACTGAGATACAGCAGTACTCGTTTCATCCCATTACCGCGGCTAACAGTAATTGGACGTAGGTTTGGCGATGTAACACTGGAAATGACAACTGCCTTTTTAAATAATTCACTCATTATGTGAGATGGGTGAGGGGGTGGCGAACTTGTGATTCACCTGGGTTAATCTTACTGCACATTATAATACAGATGTGTAAAAGCTGATGGTGGTTCCAGGCGCGGATCAATGAATTCTGCGGGGGGGGGGGGGGGGGGCTAAATCTGAAATTATGCGAGCCAAATATTGGTACGTAATGGTGACCAGCAGTGACGTAATAGGGGGTGGGTCAGGGAGGGACTAGTTCCCCTCTCCCTCCTCTGCGAAGCGCAGAAGGTTTGACGTTTCATTAAATCATTAAAGAAAGAAGACGATTCGTTGTACCGTTCTCATCTCTTAATCCTCGTCTGAACCCAGTTTACCCCCCCCCCCCCTCCTGCGCGAAGCTTTCATGGTTCATTAAATCATTAGAGAAAGAAGACGTTTCGTTGTACCGTTCTCGACTCTTAATCCTTGTCTCAATTCAGCCCCCCCCCCCCTCCCTCATGAGCGAAGCGCGGAAGCCTCGACGTTTCATTAAATCATTTACACAGAAAGAAGGCGATTCGTTGTACCGTTCTCGACTCTTAATCCTTGTCTCAATTTAATCCCCCCCCCCCCCCCCTCCTGCGCGAATCGCGGAAGCCTTGACGTTTCATTAAAGTATTAGAGAAAGAAGATTGTTGTGACAGTTGCACTTAAATACTTTATCACCCAAGTCATTTGTTTATAGTACTATTGATGCATGACATGAATACACATATATTTGTAATAACACTTCCTCAGGCAAGGTGCCTAGTATAGCGCCATCTATTGATATTCACTTGATATCAAACATTCAGAAGGCTACAAGAACATGGTTGTGTTGAGGTCCAAGAATCCCCTTTTTGCCAGAGCATCAAGGAGATTTCAGTTCTAAGTTTGTCATTATGTCAAGCAAGAGGTTAGTTTTGTTATATATTGAATGTATTTCTATGAATTGTCGAAACATAAAGTGTAAATTGGTGTGTATGTTTTGAACTTCTTACTGAGAGATGTTCATGTTAGTATGCAATGTAATGTCAGACATGCAAGCCCATGCAGTTATGATATAATGTCTTTTGACTTTATATAAAGAACAGTGATAACTAGTGAAGATATTGTTAAATACTTTGAAGATTATTTTGAGAGTGCTGAAGCACTAAGTAGAGATTTGAAGTTTCTAATTGTTTAGCTCATCGATTCAAGCTATATTGAAATCTAGTTCTGACATTTGTAGTGTGAGTTTGTATTTGTGTAAAGCCAGTTAATGCAGATGGACTAGAATAGCGACTGGGGTATTTTTAATGAGTTATAAAGATCATGACACAATGTACATTATTTAATGAGTTTCTCAAAGAGACTGTGTTTATTGCTATAGTGATGATGCTATGATGTACTTTTATTTATGATTCTTTATCTATGATTTATCCACAGTTTTCACGGAATATACTGGTACGGAATTTCATGGAATATACTGGAATTTCACGGAATGAAACAAAATGGAATGGTTTCTTCGATCATTAAAGCTATACGAATTCCTGTAGAAGCCTTTGTTACGACTTTTGATTTGTTGTCGACCTCGCTGCAGCCACAGTGAAAACTCTTCTGTGTGATGACATTAGATCGAGCAAAGTGGTTCATTCCTAGAAGTGAATCTTCCATCACTAGCTAGAGACCGTCATCATGTCTGAAGGAGAAGAAGCGAGCAAAAGGGATAGAAGGCCCACAGAGAGAGGTATAAAGCGGATGTCGCTGTAAAGTCATGGAAAATTGCCATTCGACGTTGGAGTAGAATGGCAAATAAGCATCGTCAGCTTATTGTAAAAGACGACATCCAAGCTGAGGTGATCAAAGAATCCCGCAACAAAGTACAGGAAGCTATGGACAAAGCCATTGTTGTACAACAAGAGCTCGCTGATTTAGATCCTTCAGCAAATATCGAAGATGATGGTGAAGACAGGCTTGATAAAATGGAAGAGGAGCATTCATCCCTGATGAGAGAGACCATGCGAATCATTATCCAGTTAAAAGGTGGAACTCACGCTTCAAAGTCTGGTTCCCGCTCAGCAAAACCAAGAGTTCGAGATTGGGTCAACGAACAAGCACCCGTCTCTCCCATGGAGCCTGCAACCAAGAAAGATGATGAAATAAGTCATCAACCAGCAGATAAGCCCAGCAATGAAGATGTTCTCGCCAACAGTTTTAAGGAGCTGCTCTGCTTAAACAGGCTACCTCTTCCGGAGCCCGGACATTTCTCAGGCAATCCGCTTGATTATACATCATGGAAGAGAAGCTACGACGCCTTAATCGAGCATCGAGGAATTCCCATCAAAGTAAGGTTCTACTTTCTTTTAAAGTACCTTACTGGTGAGCCGAGATCCCTTGTTCAAGGTTATTCCATGATCGGAGATGCTGCAGGATACAACGAGGCAAAGAAGGTATTGGAGCAGAGATATGAAGATCCATTTGTGGTATCCAATGCCTATCGTGATAAGCTAGACTCCTGGCCAAGAGTGGGTTCCAGAGATGCATTTGGTCTAAGGAGACTTGGAGACTTTTTGAAGCAGTGTGACACAGCTTCGAAGTATGTTCATCATTTAAGCCATCTTGATGATGAACGAGAAAAGCGGAAGCTTCTGATGAAACTCCCAGATTGGTTGGTCGTGAAATGGAGCAGGAACGTCGTTCACTGGAGGCGAGAGTGGGGACATTCCCACCCTTTTCTGTTTTCACCGACTTTATTGAAGAAGAAGCTATAGTAGCTTGTGACCCTGTAACCTCTCTACAATATCTGCAGACCTCAAATGAAAGAAAGAAATCAGCTACTTCCAGCTTTATGCAGACAGAAACCCATCAGAATCAGAGAGATGGCTCTGCTGAGAGAGAGACTCTTTCATGCACCTTCTACAATGGTCGACATCACCTCACTGAATGTTCATCCTTCATTTCAGAGACGATGCAGAAGAAAAGAAAAGTTGTTATGGATAATGGACTCTGTTTCGGCTGCCTTAAGAAGAGACATATATCAAGGAGATGCACGATGCATGCTATTCATGCAGAGGGAATCATCCTACTGTTCTACATAATGATCAGTGGAAGGAAAGACGACAGGATGCTACAAACAGAGAAAGGGATAACATGGAAACCTTGGATTCAACATCCTATGCATCAAATTCTGAATCCAGTCATTCTACAAAGTCAACAATGAGCGTTCCAGTGTGGCTGTCTCATGAGTCCTCCGACAAGGATAAATTACTAAGGAGAAGATGGGAATTAAAGGAACAGAGGTAAACCGGCTACTCTCTACCATGACCAAGGCGAATGAGAGACTTGCAAGTGAAAAGGTGACTGGTCTTCAGGTGAAAGCATTCAATGACTCCACGAAGATCATCAGCCTTCCTCCTACCTTCACGAGAGACATCATGCCAGCAGATCGACATCACATTCCTACTCCTGACATGGCAAGATCCTTCCGACATCTGTTCAGGATTGCTGACATGATAGCTCCTCTTCAAGATGTTGAAATAGGACTCTTGATCGGCTACGACTGTGTCAAGGCTCTTGCTCCACGCGATGTTATCCACTCTCCTGATGATAGAGGTCCATATGCAATCCAGACGGATCTGGGATGGAGCATTGTTGGCACAGTAAATGCAGGGTACGCCGATAGTCACAACGATCCTTTGGGTGTGAGCCATCGTACAACAGTACGATTTGTGCCTGATGAGGTACAGCTAAAAAGAAGTCGATCAGAGGCGATCCTCACTCATTCAGCGAGCATGAAGTAAGAGACGACTTTGCTGTCTAACAACTTTGGTTTGAAACAGATAGCAATAGACATGGCATAAGTGATGGGTCAAAATGCAGCCAAGTTAATTCAGCAAGACATTTATGTTGATGATGGGTTGAAAGCAGTAGCAACAGAAGATAGAGCCAATGAAGTTAAAGAATTGAATCTTCTGCATGATCATCTCCCCTTCGAGAGAGCGATTGGGGTCCAATGTTATGGCCAAAAGGAAACTCCAGATGAGGGAAAGGAGGAAGTTGTATATCTCTCTAAAGATCCTGAAGTGACAAGTCAGACCCATGCATATGTGCAGAAAGTAGACAAGCTCGAGTTGGAACGATTTGATCATCTCTCCAGTTGGTATCGAGCGAAGAAAGCTGTGGCAAACTGTCTACGTCTCAGATCATACTTACCGAGACGTTGCTATGCAAGATGGGACAAGAGAGAAGAGAAGGGTGGTGTCAAGAATGCTGTGATGGAACCTCTATCTGCTGAACTACCCCGGCAAGCTGAAAGGGAGATCATAGAGTTGACACAAAGGGAGACTTTCGATGTAATGACGGCAGTAGAGGGTGATAGACGCCACAATGAAAGAGAAAGAAGACGTCACTGTAAGACCACCAGTCACCTGCATCATCTCGACCCCTTTATGGACAATGATGACATCCTACGAGTAAAGGACTTTCTTCTGAGAGAGGGGTGTGACTTCATTGCCTTCAAATGCAATGTACCTACTTCGAGCCACATGGGTGGAGTGAGGGAGAGACAGAGTACCTCGAGTTACCTCGATCGCCCTATTCCAGCTAGTTCTTCTTGTTCCGAACGAGGACCAGGAAGAATTCCCGGCCAAGGAGCCACAGGACTGAAGACCGATACTTTTATTCACGAACTATAACTTAAATGATCAAACTTCAGACATTGCCTTCAATTTGAACTTTAATTCATGAAGAAATTGATTCAGTGAATGGGCAAAGTACAGACTCAAGTCAAGAATACTGATATCTAATTAATGTATTTTTTGTTTTAATAGTCCGAGAGATTACGGATGACTGTTTGAAGAATATGAAGTATAATCTAAGATTCACCATTTAAATGCTTCTTTTTGATTATGTACTTAATTCCATTTTTGGACAGTGTATTATAACATGAGTACTTTGTTCGTACTTGTGTGATATTAAATTTAAGCGACAGATATTATGATCTGCAAGTTTTAAGCTTTACAATTGTATTCTGATGCTTTAGATTTAGCCGAGGCTGTCGACCATTTTGTTTATTTGTAATGGCGTTCTTAGGGTAAATTAATTCTTAATTTAAAGGAGCCATGTTGTGACAGTTGCACTTAAATACTTTATCACCCAAGTCATTTGTTTCTAGTACTATTGATGCATGACATGAATACACATATATTTGTAATAGCACTTCCTCAGGCAAGGTGCCTAGTATAGCGCCATCTATTGATATTCACTTGATATCAAACACTCAGAAGGCTACAAGAACATGGTTGTGTTGAGGTCCAAGAATCCCCTTTTTGCCAGAGCATCAAGGAGATTTCAGTTCTAAGTTTGTCATTATGTCAGGCAAAGAGGTTAGTTTTGTTATATATTGAATGTATTTCTATGAATTGTCGAAACATAAAGTGTAAATTACTGAGAGATGTTCATGTTAGTATGCAATGTAATGTCAGACATGCAAGCCCATGCTGTTATGATATAATGTACATTTGACTTTATATAAAGAACAGTGATAACTAGTGAAGATATTGTTAAATACTTTGAAGATTATTATGAGAGTGCTGAAGCACTAAGTAGAGTGTTGGAGTTTCTAATTGTTTAATTCATCGATTCAAGCTATATTGAAATCTAGATGTGACATTTGTAGTGTGAGTTTGTATTTATGTAAAGCCATTTAATGCAGATGGACTAGAATAGCGACTGGGGTTATTTTAATGAGTTATAAAGATCATGACACAATGTACATTATTTAATATGTTTCTCAAAACGACTGTGTTTATTGCTATATTGATGATGCTATGATGTACTTTTATTTATGATTCTTTATCTGCGATTTATCCACAGTTTTCACGAAATATACTGGTACGGAATTTCATGGAATATACTGGAATTTCACGGAATGAAACAAAATGGAATGGTTCCTTCGATCATTAAAGCTTTACGAATTCCTGTAGAAGCCTTTGTTACGACTTTTGATTCGTTGTCGACCTCGCTGCAGCCACAAAGACGATTCGTTGTACCGTTCTCGACTCTTAATCCTCGTCTGAATTCAGGTTCCCCAATCCCGCGCAAAGCGCGGAAACTTTTACGTTTCATTAAATCATTAGAGAAAGAAGACAATTCGTATTATAATTCTCGACTCTTAACCCCTGTTTGAATTAGTTTTCCTCCTCCTGCGTGAAGCGCAGAAGGTTTTTCGTTTCATTAAATCATTAGGGAAAGAAGACGATTCGTTGTACCGTTCTCGACTCTTAATCCTTTTTTGAATCTTAAAAATGTTCTTTGTCTTCTCCTTTTTCTTCCTACGTCCTTTTTCTTTTCTCTCCCCCTTTTTTGTGTTTCGTTTTGTTTTTGGCCGGCGTTTTTTTTTTTTTTATGGGGGTGGGGGGGGGAGTTTAGATGTTAAGACAATAAATTACCATCAGATGTGAAATCCAGGGGCAGAGCCCCCGGAAGCTTAGGGGTTTTAGGCATTTAATCACGGTAAGATGAGCATATTTTGATACCTCATTATTTTGTGACACTGGCAGTCAAGTATTCTTTGTTCATTGCTTTCTTTCTTTCTATTTCTCTTTAATATACTTTTGCAAAAGAAGTTGGGGGGGGGGGGGAGAGGAGCTCGAGGCTCCCGATCCCCGTCGTTACGCGGGCCCTGACATGCAGGCATCTCAAGAAGCACATTTCTTGCCTGGCTGTAAATCTAGGAATTTGTCATTTTCCAACAAACACATTATAAGTATAATTTACTTAAGAGTGAGGAAAAATCTTGGAAAATTATGTCATTTTTAGCAATAATTGTAAACCACCGTAATGGAATAAGAAATAAACCACGTTTGAACTGTATTTCGCCCAAGCCCCCCTCCCCCCCCCCTAACAGTACGCTCAGAGCCCCCCCCCCCCCCCCACATATGGCTCCGAATCATTTCATTGGACAACGCCCCCTATTGTCAGAGGCCAGCAGCCTAACATGTTAGCCTACTGACTCTTATCCAACAAAATCGTTAAAAATCCTTCTTTTGTTTTGTTTAAACAAAAAGCACATCCACCCCGACGTACGTTGACACTAGTTCTTTTATTGGACCCTCATGTCCCATTGACTTTTGAATGTTCACCTACCGTAATTTGGTCAAAATAGGTCGCTAGCTCGCCATTGCCTGTATAACATATGTGAAAGAAGTCGAACTTTGGACGCCATTTGCAAATCGATTGTAAGGTTATAGCTAAAGCACACGAAGGATAACAAGCATGAATTATCATAGATCAGTCCTGATCGGTTCATTATGTCCATTTCAGCCAACCCCCCCCCCCCCCGTAATTTTTCCATTTTAGTATAGGCAAGCATTTTGCCGAGGTAAGCAAAAACATGAATATTCATGACCGCCATGGACTATTCGATAATTTACAGAGGGGTGCAATTGTGCACCACATCAAACTCCCCCACTTTAGGTCAAGTATTTCTTTGTATTGTGTAGTTTGGTAGGTTTATTTTAATAACTGTTTAATTATGAGACATCAATGATAGTTTAAAGATATGGAAAAATGTTCTTGTATTTTATATTTAGCAAAGCAATCTCACATACAAATTCACTACCAAGTGTCGTATAATCCGCCGATTGCCGTCTGCTATATACGTCCAGCGAGCGAAAATGAGGAAACCAGAGCAATATGCCCCCCAATTACACCTTGTTGGCGGGAAAATCGCAACTGATCTCCCCTACCTTTCTTCTTTCTCTTTTTGTTCTTTCCCTTACTCTCCTCTTTTCCTTTTCCTTCCCTTCCTTCTCTCTCTTTTAGGTTTGCTGGGGGGGGGACAAGGGCCTTTCGGCCCCCACCCGCTCCACACGTTGTTTGCGGGACTAACCGCAACTGATCTTCCCTTCTTTTCACCCTTTTGTTCTTCTTCCTCTTTTTGTTCCCTTTTAGTTCTCCTCTTTTCCCTTTTCTTCCTTCTCTCTCTTTTTAGCGGTTGCAGGGGGGGGGGGGCAAGGGCCTTTTGCTTCCTTCCCGATCCACAACTTGTTGGCGGGAAATTGCAACTGATATCCACCTTCTTTTCTTTTCTTCTCCTTCCCTTTTTCTCCTCTTTTCCTTTTTGTTTTTCTCTTTCCTTCCTTTTCTCTTATTATTTTGATGGGGGGGGGGCTGGGAGGTAAGGCCCTTCCTCCCCATTTCCTTTCCCCCTTTTCTTTTCATCTTCCTCTTCTTTCTTTCCCTTTCTGTCCTCTATCCCTTGCCCTGGATCCGCCACTGGGTGGTACATGTACATGACTTGAACAATAAATGACTTTTCCCCTAATATCCTCCTGTTTGGGGTTGCACTGCATATTAAGAAGGCTGGTATAAAAAGGAAAGTGACAATTATATACCGTGGGGTTTTGGCATGGTAAAAATCCTAGTCAAACTGTGGCTAGTACACTTTATTATCGCAGTATTGCACTGATAATTGTTGAGTCTGAATCCTATGGGTTAATTAAGCGGCTTAGGGTTGAAGATTAAACACATGATTTCCAGGGGCCTAGTGATGGAATGTGAATTCAAAACATATCGCACCAAATATGGAGCGAACAATGGAACAAAAAGCACTTCAAGGTTTGGTGCACTTGCCATTTGACAATAGGGGACTTCATTTTCAACACAACTCAACGATTGACTAGTAAAGAATATCTTGCTTGTACTTATGCTTTACAGCGGTGTAAGCCAATGAAACTCGATTGCAAGTTTTCCGTCACATTTTTTCAGCTCATGATGAGGCAACTATTTCACTGTTGGTTCAACTTGTGTATTTCCAGTTTGTTAACGTAAAGGTAGTGTATCCCCTTTGCAGCCACCATCACATTTTGTAGAACTTTGCAGGAATTATAAATATTTCACGTACGTCCTATCTGTGAAATTTAAACGTCAGCACACTATGAACATGACAGACAAAGAAAGCGGACAAAATATACAGTTCCTCAGGTAGACAAAGGAACATCCCTTCACTGCTATTATGTAAAAATGTGTAGAACAGGTGAATATGCATGTGACACCTGTTTTACACAATAGCAGTGAAGGAATGTTCCTTTGTCTACCTGAGGAACTGTATATTTTATCCGCTCTCTTTGTCTGTCATGTTCATAGTGGCAGTGTCCTAGTATTGAAATTATTCAAAGAAACCCGTATTCTTTCTAGACCTCACTGTCAGACACTGTTGAGTGAGTGACTTACTTCCTTTCTTATGCAGTAATAACATACATAAAAAGAGCTGTGAAGGGTACATGAACGATTCCATGACATTTGCTCCGGCGACAATTGCTCCGCTGTAAATTTCATACACTAATCGAATGGCTAACTTCAACCCTGGATTCAACACTATACCCTACCCTAAACCTAACCCTAAACCTAAGATAAAACCCTATTGAAACCCTAACCCTAACCCTACATCTTAGACGAAATAAAGCCCGGAGCAATTGTCGCAGGAGCAAATGTCGTGTCACCACATGAACATATTATGCCTACATCAATAAACCACTTCTTGAAACAGCCAAAATTAAACTAATTGAATTTTTTCTCAGCACAAAACGAACGAACATTCGGTGCAAGGGTCTGAAAAAAGACTGTTTCATCATCGGGCCACGAATGAAAATATTAAGTAAACAAGAAACAAAGAGAAGGAACAAAGGGAAGGAAATACCTGCAAATTCGCTGACACGGAATAGTTCAACGTTTCACAATAGGTACTTTTAGAGTTGCACATCGACATAGTGGACTGCTACGTGTGACGTGCAAATCGTAAAGTCTCTAATGATATACACATCGGCGACGTACTTACAAATCAATGCTCGACAAAATGCGTAAACCCACACCAGATTCTCGTAAAAATATTATATTCAAAGACTAAAACAAAAAAACAAAAAACTTAAACAGACACTTTAGTGTTCGAAAGGCTGAAATGTCGAATCCATCTACCTGCAATACGGCAAAAACGCACGCGAGCACGTTCTAGTTTGATGCTGGGCAGTTTTTGCGGGCAACATTAGCTCTATTTCACGTTTCAATTTTTATTTTTTAATTTCCCACAAAATGCAATACATAATAACGAATACAAGGTAAAATGTATACATAACATAGTTACATTTTTGTAATGAACAAATCTCAACAGTAACTTATACATTTGAGGAAGACAAAAATTGAATTATAAATTGAATTGCATTTATATTTTGAGGAAATGGCGAGGTCCACTGAAAACAGAGCTTGTAAATTGTGGACCTCTCCGATAATAATGAGTATGAAAAGAGTATAGAATACAAAACCAATCAAAAATGAATAGCGGCCATCAGAGACAACATTTATAAAAACATGTAATGACTGGAAACAAGAAGACGTAAATAATTACATGACGAAGAAAGAACAAAAAAAAAAAATAATAAAATGTGGGTTAATTTTGGAAGGAAGGTGATGAGAGGAAAGGAAAATAGTAGAGATCGAGCACGAAATAGGGAGCGCACAAAATCCTTGAGATATCCGAAACAAACAGACCAAGACCGGATTTTAGAGATGGGCAGAAAAAGAAAGACAAAATTGGGAAGGAGATGTTCTACCACGATAAATTTCTGAATATTATACTATTTAAAAAGGATTAACAAAAAATTAAAGCAATTAGTGAAGGGGAAGTTTTCAAATCGTTATGCAGAGTATTCTAAAATTCAGGGCCTTCAAAAATGAACGTGTCCTGTGCAGAACATGTTCTCAAAAGAGGTAACTGAAACTTATCGGATTTTCGAGTGGAGTATTTATGAACGGCATGTTTAACAAAAAATATATCATTAAACACAAAAGGCAGTATACCACTTTTGTAATTAAACATTTAATTGTAAGATGTTATTTTCAAAAAACAGAGGATCAGTATGGGAGCGTATAGGGGCATTACAGATAATAAGAATAATCGGGCGGTAGTTACCAAAATCCAGTTTTAATACCACCCTTTTTTAATAACGGAATAATTTTGGCTATTTTCATAGAATTAGGAAGTTTAACATGTAGAAGTGATATGTTGAAGCGTATCCGGACACCTACCCCTGGACATCCACTCCCCATATAACCACCCCCAGTCAACTACCCCCTAGGACAACTACCCCTGGACAAATACCCCAGTACAACTACCCCCTAGGACAGTTGTCCGAGGGGTAGTTGTCCTAGAGGATGGTTGTCATAGGGGGTTGTTGTCCTAGAACAATCTTACAGATGTGAACCAGAGGATCTACAGTAAAGGGAATAATGTATTTTAGTATGATATTATTAATTCCATTATATCCAATCTTCATAATTCCTTGCCTATTAGTTGGAACAATAAAAAGAGACTTTGGATTGTTAGGGCGAAAAAAAACTCCACAACGTTTGTATAAGAAGGCGAAAGGTTTTTAGCAAGACTATCACTTATCAAAGAAAAAATAAGTATAAACAATATTAACTATATCTTTAGGGTCTACAACAATCTCATTATCAATTTTTTTTTAATTTACCTCAGATTTATTATTAACTAGGTTCATTGCTTGTTTGTTTACCTTCCATGTGTTTTGCTTATCATTTTTGAAAAGTTTCAAAAGATATGAATATACATGTAGGCTCGTCCAGCTTTTTGACTAACATTTTTAAATTCATAACTCGGGGTAAGATTTTTTACACGACGAAGTAAAGAGTGCTCTGATTTTTATCTGCAGAGTCTGGCAAACTTTGAGGTCACATGACGTCCTAGTTTTAATATAAACACGACAAACAACACAATGTGGTAGGGAATTGTCACGAATGAGCTAAAGTAGATATTCATGATTTTTAAAACTAACTTTATTTTCATTATTGCAAAGCGGAAACTTTGATTCGACAATGTTATCAAAATTCAATGCCTGGTAACATTCGAAGTAATGATTATTATAAATTACAAAACGTTTAAATACAGCCCCGGCATAGCACCTGAAGAGCTCCCCGAATGCTGCTGAGATGTGTCAGATCACAGGATGAACATGATTTGCACAAGCAGACGATGTCCCATGACATCTCACACATTTCCAGTGCCTGTTTTTCATCTTCTCTCGAGTTTTTTCTCTTACTTCACTACCGTCAGGCTAAATGTATAATCTATTGCCTCACTCTCAACCCCGCGCATGGTTTTATTTTGATGACTAAGGCAGCGATACAAAAATAAAGGAATCTGTCGCTTGTTAACAAAATAAGACGCCATTGTATATTCAGCTGCACACATCGCGCTATACACATGCCGTCCTTAATATCATTCCGGGGGTTTTCAATTTGAAAGTCTGGTTTCATGATTGTTAATTAACCCTTATCCTTTGTATTTACAAACAAAATATTTTTGTTATCAGAATCGGTTTCATATCCCCTTTTGAATGGTTTGAAATGCCATCACATTTATATACACTTAACTCATTATAATTTGAGAAATAATAGCTTTGCAATTATGTTCATTCTTTATGGGACGTCGTCTGCTTGGGCAGTATAAGTCCATTATGTGACGTCATTAAAACATCGTTTTTTTTCTGGCGATTCTCTCGTAACTCCCAGATGCTACAGAGGTGGTTCTATTTTTATTTTTATAAATCACCCGATATGTAGTTGACCTAAAACTTGTACGATGGCCATCTGTTAGCTTACCAGTTTCTAGTGATACATTAGTTGACATTATTTGTGATTTTCTTTGAATTTCCACTTTAAAAATACCGTCAGATCATACCATGTGTTGTAATGACTTACTGCTTGCGTATACACCGTACAGTAGTAAACGACATGGGATTAAGGAAATGCCGGAAGCGATACTATGTTTTATAATATCATTCTTTTCAAAAGAATAAACTTGAAAGTGTGATTAAAATAATGAATTATTTCAGAATTTCGATCGCAAACGCGGGCGGAAAATCATAATGTTGGTGGGCGACGGGAAACTCAGCATTGAGCTATTGAATAAAAAAAAAATGAAAATGAAAATGAATAGAAAATAAAAAAATTATATCTAAATGAATGATAAGTATCAAAACAATATTTTACAACATTTACACAACAAAAAGTGGATTAAAAATAACAAAAATAGAACATGTTTTGAAAGACAGCCACATCCATGCACACTGCAAATTTAGCCAAGCAACACTCGAAATGTGAACTTTCTGAATACTTCATTGTCAGAAGATCCGTGAGACAGACGTGTTGGTCATGGTCGGTTCCGTGGGCTTTCTGACAATTACATTTTTAGAAGGTTCGCAAGACCGACCTTGTCGGCCTCTTGGGAATGTTGGTATCTTTCACTGCCGGGTTTGTCCCCCCCCCCCCCCCTACTTACAGTGTTTGCTACTTCCAGGTTTGCTGAATTTCAAAGCGTAGAGTGCATAGCAATATTTCAGTTTTGTCTTTGGCCTTGTTTTTCAACATTTCAACGGAACGAATTATTCAATTAGCAATAAAGTTGTATATATAATTTATTTCTAAAATTGATTTCAAGCAAACCTTGAAGAATAAAGCTTCGCTATCACTTACCAGGTAACACACAGAACACGATAAATAATCCCACAGCTAGTGCTATTTTAACCGCCATGTTGAGCAACATGTTCACAGAGCAACTAATGTTAACGGATTTGCGTGGATATATAATTATGTTCAGCGCGCCGGCGTAGGTGCTATGTACGATGAAGTATCAATTGAAAATATTTCACACAATGTATGGAGCAAACAATGGAACAAAGAACACTTCAAGGTTTGGCGCACTTGACAAGCTTCCTCCATTAATAGTAGCTTTCCATGATACATAATTTTTCAGCATATAGTAGGCAGCCGCGGGTGCGGATCAGGGAGTTTTGGAAAGGTCGGGGGGGGGGGGGCACAATGAAAGACGGACAGGCGCGAATCGTATGTCTATGGCGGGCGGAACGTGCCATAAACATGACAACCATACATCAAGTGAGCTATGGTTGTATGGATGTATTGAAGTGTATGGCGGGCGGAACGTGCCATATTCATGATAACTATACAACTATACATCCATTCGATGTATGTATAGTTTTTTTTAACCAATCAGAACGCAGGAAAATATACGACTATACATCTATACGACTATACGGCTATGCATCCATCGAACGCATTTATAGTTTCCAGCGTGCGGGCCGGAGTGACATAACTATACAAAAATACAACCATACGACTATACAACTATACAGCCAGGCAGTAGTTAAAACCCCTGATCAGTGGTTTTCCGGAGTACAAGCAGAGAGAAACTACTGCACATGCACTAGTTAAAACCCCTGATCAGTGGTTTCTCTTTGCACGAGCAAAGAGAAACCCCTGACTGTATAGTCGAATAGTCGTATGGTTGTATAATTATGGCACTTTGGACCGAACGCTGGAAACTATACATGCGTTCGATGGATGCATAGTCGTATAGTTGTATAGTCGTACAGTTTCCTGCGTTCTGATTGGTTAAAAACTATACATCCATCGAATTGATGTATAGTTATAGTTGTATTGTTGTCATGAATATGGCAAGTTCCGCCCGCCATAGAAGTGCCATAAATGCAAACAACCATCATATAGCTCCGATTAGTCTCATTGGACAACGCCCCCTATCGTCAGAGTTCAGCAGCCTAACATGTTAGCCTATGGACTTTTACGAGAAAAAAAAAACCCCGTTAAAAACTTTTTTTTTTTTAGAGAAAATTAATTAAAAAATAAATCTGTTTTGATTTAAACGTTAATCACATCCACCCCGACGTACGTTGACACTAGCTCTTTCTTTGGAACCCTCATGTCCGATTGACTTTTAAATTTTCACCCACCCCATATAGTCCGTGGGCCAGAGGGGGCTACCGTGCACCCCCCCCCCCCCCCTATGATCCTACTTCTTGGGTGTCATCTTGTTCATTGGGATCCATAATATCAGAAAAAAGACGTTCCCAAGAAAAAAACTCATTTGGACACTGTTTTTTTGCTCCTTATTTGAAGATATGTAAAAATGTCAGTTTTTCGTGTTTTGCACACTTTCTTAGGGTTTGTGAATTATGTGCTTACATTTTACCCTGTTTCTCAGCAGATATAACTCTAATCTCCACCAAATTAATACACAATCTTCATAAATCATACAACAATGGGTAGACAAAATTATTTTAATATGTTTTATAGTCTTCTATTATTAATGACGTCATACATTTGCATATAATTAAATATGCAAATTTTCATCTCAAAATCTGTCAAAATTACCTGAAAGTTGTATTTTTTCGGTTATGTCATTAATAAATCATTGTAACCCCTAAAATGTGTATAATATTGTGTATTTAT
Organism: Strongylocentrotus purpuratus; assembly: GCF_000002235.5. Classification (NCBI taxonomy): domain Eukaryota; kingdom Metazoa; phylum Echinodermata; class Echinoidea; order Camarodonta; family Strongylocentrotidae; genus Strongylocentrotus; species Strongylocentrotus purpuratus. The sequence continues at coordinate 18,939,012 of NW_022145609.1, forward strand.
ATCTCCCCTATACATGTTTCCTGCAAAAAAATATCTTTAGAAATGTTCGTCAATAGTTTTATTTCAGTTATCTTGCACGTCATGTTGACATTTTTTCCTCACAATGCCCTATTGGATATATATTATACATTGAGATTTAGCCACTATTTTCCTATTATGCCTTTATATTTGTCTTGAAAGCTGAACTATGTTCATTATATTTGCATGGATAAGATCCATATTCATGTTAGTCGACTGTTTGGTCTATACATTTCATTTTGTTTGTCCATGTATATATTATTTATGTTTATGTTTTCATTACTGTGCAATTTTTTATTTACAGGCCCCTGATGTAAAACAGTTTATAGTGATCATGTCCTGTTAAAATATGTTTCAATAAATAAATGAATATTTATTCAGTGATAGAGTCACACTCATAGAATTAGTATTTTCACACCCTGCTATATATATATATATATATATATACAATGGTCAAACAAGGAAAACTAATGCTGATTGATTAGAACAGTCAAATAAATGATAAAAATAAGGAAAAGTTTAGAGGAAGAGAGATAGGATCGGGGAAAAATGGAAAAAGAAAAGGGTCAAGGGACTTAGAGAGAGAGAGAGAGAAATAGAGACGGGAGGGATAGAGAGAGCAAGATGGAGGGTCAGCCAGATAAGGGAGAGTGTTGACGGACATTACCAAGAACAATGTTACATGAATGACTCTTCAGTGGAAACAGAAGGCTATTTTATCCATCCTCCTCATCAGAAGAAACATAGAACGTTATTTACCCTCCTCAGCCCCCAACTATGGGTGCATATACTACAGCCACAGCGGCAGAAATTAATTCTGAGATGGACTTTTTACATACGTTTAACACTGAAAGTAAGTATTTTAATTTATTTCTTTGTATTTGTAAATATACAACACATAATTTATTTCAGCTTAACATAATGAACATGCACGGAGGTGGTGATTCAATCAAATTACTATTCTGCATACTATTGAATGTGTGTTGTGATAACATATTACGTGTCTTACAGTCTGAACCATTGACGCATTAAATTAGTTTAAATGAAATTTGGATAAATGGTAACATCATACAGTCAATGGCCCGAATTCACAAAGGAGGTGTAAATTTAACCCATTGTTAAAATCTTCATTTACATTACCCATGGTCTAAAATTAGTGCAAATTAAACGCGACACAGTCAGAGGTCCAATTTTAGCCGCGCGCAAGGCAAGGTACGCTTAATTTGCTTTAATTTTTAGAGAAATGAGAGTTAAACCATGGGCTAAATTTAAGCCTCTATGAATTCAGGCCAACATATTACAGAAATTAATTAAGAAATGAGGCCAGTTGTTTTTTAATTTTGTTTCTCTGTATGATTGCTCTTTAGGTAATTTCATTTGGAGAACTAAGTCATTTTGGATCCTTTCTGGTCCTTAAAGTGACGTTGGTCACAATGCATCGTAATTGATCGTAAGTACTCACGATTTTCTCTCCAACATTGCATATTCTTTAAAAGCTAAAATCTGGGCTTAAACTTCACGTCAGTGTAAAATATTTTTGTTTTTATTATAATAATAACAAATTTTTCATAAGTCTGTAAAGATAACTGCATATCGATATGCCATTCAAAAAAACAGGTAGAGATAGATATAAAAAGTGTCTGGAGAAATAAACAAATAAATTAGAAATTTTCTAATTTTTCTGTAGTTCTTTTACCTATTTCCACATCCCGTTATCATTCATTTCCCCTTTTAACTCTCTACTCTATTTCTGATGAATAATTTTGTTCCTCTATATATTTTATCCGAATACAGCTGACTGACATCAACATCATGGATGCCAATCGACAGAGAGGGACAAAAAGGAAGTGCACAGATTCTGTTGAGAGTTCGAAACAGAGGCAGCAGGTCTGTATCATTCACTGTCCAGGTGCAAAACATGGACCCTTCACGAACTTGTGTAACAGCAATGATCCAAATGAACGCATGAACATGTTGAGAAGCATTCGGGATCGACGACTTTCCCAACCTCCTGACTCTCCATTTAGAATGGAAGAAGCATGCAACCTCATTCCTGAAGACATTTCAGATGTGCACGGTTATCATCGGGATTGCTACCAACTTTTTACCAAGAATCTCAATCGCCTGTCAGAGACCTCATTTGATGCCACAAAACCTTCAACTTCCCGTCCACCCAGATCGTCACTTGATAAAGTCATCTTCAAACCTGATTGTATCTTTTGTAAAAAAAGAAGGCCTGAAATCAATCAAAGTGAAAAGCTCTTGGACAACAGAAAGTACATCAATGTTTGATTTTGGTGGGTGGCAAAATGTTGTAGATGTTGCGGAGAGAGTTGGTGATGAAGACCTACTTCTGAGAATCCGGGGAGTTGATCTGTTTGCTGCAGAAGCAAGATACCACAAGAGCTGTCGGAAGAAATATGTGGCAAACCAAGAACCAGATAAATGGAGAAGTAGCAAGTACGATAAAGTAGCTAAACAGAGAACAATGGCAGAAGCCCACAAGAAGGCATTTGCTAGCATATGTACATTTGTAGATGATGAAATATTGGGTAGGTGTAAGGTTTTGAGACTGAGTGACCTATGTGAGAAGTACAAAGATGAACTAAAGGACACTCCATTTGCTAACCCTAAGTACAGAGCAGGTAAGCTGAAAAGTAAGTTTGAGAAGCATGAAGTATATAAGGGTAAACTATCCTTTTGTAAAGTAAGCGCTAAGGGAAAGTTCGAAAGCTTTTTGGTGTATAGTACTGGAATGAGTCTAGACAAGGCAATACAAAGTACACATGAGCTTCATTCTGTTGATGCAATTACTGATGTAGCGCTTTTCCTCCGCAGAATAATTACCAGTGCATTTGAAGAGTCTAAAGATATTCCCTGGCCCTCAACCGCAGAAGCCCTTGCCGGTATAGATGACCACATTCCCACTGAGCTAGAGAAGTTTCTGAACCATTTGTTGAGTGGAAATCCATCTTGCCCATCACAAAGAGTGACTAGACTTGTCAGATCTCTTGGGCAAGATATATGTAGGGCAGCCACAAATGGAAAGTGGAAAATGTCCAAGCATATTCTGGTATGCATGACTCTGAGACATCTCTTTCGCAGTGCTCAATTGATCACACTCATGAATCGCCTTGGTCATTCAGAAAGCTATTCATTTTCACTTGAGCTTGAAACTGCCATTGCACAAGCGCTACAGCAGACTTCCAGTATTCTATCTAGACAAGTAGTCCGCCATCCCGTGGAGCCATCAGTCTTCCATTCAGACTTTGACAATTTCGACCAATACATTTCAAGCTTGACTGGTTCTGGCTCGATCCACACAGCCCATGGGATTATGCTGCAGGAGATTTCTAACAATGAGACAGTTGAATCTTCAAATAGCACAATACCCTCAGTAGCACGTACCAAAGAACGTTCCTTGGCTATTGAACACGAAGGTCCTCTTCCATCTTGTTATGTCAACCGGAAAGCAAATCCAGATTTTCGTGTGCAGCATTGGAAGCATGATGCTGGATATGAAGCATTCAAACAATGTGCCAGAAATAATGTTGCGTGGATGCTTGGCCGGAAAAGTAGTGGAGAGACAGGTCAAGAGCTTCCAGGTTGGGCTGGATTTGTGTCAGTAACAGGGGTGGTGCCTTCAAATCTGACGACCATAGATTACTATCCTGTAATAAACTATCCCATAACAGAATTTGATACAATCCAAGAGTGCCTGAGAGCTGCAGAAGAAGCAAGCCGCGAGGTTGGACAAGACTATGTCATAACAACATTTGACTTGGGTGTCTGCATGAAGGCATACCCTCTCATTTGGAGTCATCCAGAAAAGTACAAGAAACACATTGTGTTGATTGGCACTTTCCATGTGATTTGTGCATACACCAAGATGCTTGGAAAGAAGATGGTAGGATCCGGACTTGAAGATATCCTCTTGGAAGCTGGCCTCATGTCTTCTGGGTCTATGAAAGGCGTCATGACAGGAAAGAACTATGACAGGAGTCTGCATTGTCACAAGACAATGGTGGAGTGCTTAGAAAGGCTCCTTTTTGATGAGTTCCTGTCAATGGCTGGAAAAGATGATGCACTTTCTGGTATACCTGAGGAATCAAAGAATCTCTTCCAAGAGCTAATTCGATCACCAACAAAGGAGAGGCTTGCTGAGGTTGTGGCTAATGCAGATCTGAAGGCGTTAATAGAGTCATATGAGAGCTTCAAAGCTGATGTTCGAAATGGATCTCTTGGGAAGACGGCACAATTTTGGATGTCGTATGTTGATTGCGTTTGGATTGCTCTTTCATTGATAAGGTCTGTGAAAGAAAACAACTTTCCATTGTACTTGCACTGCCTGTTCCTTATGCCTGACCTGTTCTTCACATTTCATTTGGTGGTCACAATTACTCCCGATATCTGACCTACCTTGCTGTATTCTTGGCGAACATTGAAGATTCGCATCCTGGTGCCTTGACATTGCTCGAAGGAGGTGCAATAAGTGTTGCCAGGTCACTCATTCCAGGGAACCGATGTGCTGTCGACAAGACAATCGAGGAGACAATCATGAAGCATGGCAAATCTCGCGGTGGGGGTGGTAGTGGTGTTGGTCTCTCTGGCATAATGGAGAACTACAGTGCATATAAGAGGTGGGCTCGAACATCAACAGAAAGAGCACGCTTTCTCACGGCAACTCTCAGCCTCGCAGATATGACGTTTGATTCTCACCGTGGAAATAAACACAGGGATCAACAACCCACTCAGATAAGGAAAGGTGAGGGATGTGTAAAGAAGGCTATAGATGCTGTCAAGAGCTTCCTCAATCCTTGTGATGTTGATGACAAGAATGGGTTGTATGTACTCTCTTCCGGTGCCCGCGTTCCAGCTGAGGTTGAGAAAGATGTCATGCATGCAATTACCACAGGTAAAGACCAGAAAGAGATGTTCATCAAAGAGCGATTAGAGAAAAAGACATCGTTCTCTGACCCCATCAAGAACCTGAAGCTCAAAACCATGGCAGAGACAAAAAAGAGAGTCAAGCTTAAAACATCCCAACGAAAAGTGATAGAGTACAAGCAACAAGGGGACATTGCATTCCAGCTGATGGTGAAGGCACAAAGTTCTGGCAGCCAACTTGATCTACGAGAAATCATGAAATATTCTTTGACCCCTGTTCCCTACTCAATTGGAACATCAGACAACTTCTTTGCTAAGACAGATAAAGCTAAGGGCCTACACTATCTTCTGAAGGATGTAGAGAACTCGCAGCCTCCACCCACTGACAAGACCTTGGTAGTGGAAGATGGTAATGCTGTTTTCTACTACCTAAAAGAGATGCCTGCAAACTTCCACGATATTTGCATCAAAATTCACAATGTAGTGTCATCCAACTGCGATGTCATCTTCAGCACAGACATGTACAAGCCAGACTCTGTGAAGTCAAGTGAACGGACACGGCGTGGGTGTGCAGAGAAGAGGATGATTACAGGAGGCAAAACCAAAAGACCACCTGACTGGAAGCAGTTCCTAACAAATGATGAGAATAAGAAACAACTTATTCAAGTTATTCTGGATGTCTGGAGTGAGCAGGACATGGCTAAGAGGCTGTACGGAAAAAAGATGATATTCATCAAAGAAGGAGAAGCCCAAATGCTCACTTCTCAGAATGGGAGAGAGACACTGCGTTCTGAGATTCCATCTCTCAACTCAACCCAAGAAGAAACAGATTCACGCGTGATCCTTTACTGCCAATACGGTAAGGAGCAAGGCTATGATCATGTGCAGATCAAAAGCCCAGATACCGATATATTTTTCATATTGCTTCATTACGCGCATCTCATTCCAGACATCACATTACTCTTCCACACAGGGAGAGGCAACAAGCAGCGGCTCATTGATGTCACTTATTTTGCCAAGCAGTCCTCCCCTGAATATTGCACAGCACTCCTTGGACTACATGCCTTCTCAGGCTGTGACTCCACAAGCGCCTTTAAAGGAATTGGCAAAGTCAAGCCAATCAAACTGTTGCAGCAACGCAACAAATTTGTCAAACCTCTGGCAGAACTTGGTGATTCGTGGACTGTACCAGAGGAGTTGATGTCCACCCTAGAGGAATTCACATGTGCCCTGTATGGGAAACCAAGATTTACTGATGTAGATGAGGCTAGATTTGCTCTGATGAAGGAAAAGTGTAAAAGTGATGGAGAGAAAATCAGCAAGTCGGTCCACGTAGACTTGTCTTCATTTCCTCCATGCAAGGACAGTCTTCAACAACACATCAGGAGGGTGAACTACCAGGTGGCGATATGGAAGAGGGCTCATGAGCCTAAACCCATCGTTCCACCACCAACAGATGGTCATGGTTGGACAAAGAATGTAGACAAATTAGAACCACTGTGGTCAACGAGAGATGTTCTGCCCCCAAGGTTGGTAGATGTTCTTGACTGTATGGGAGACGATGACTCAAGTGATGACGACTACGATTCAGATCATGATGACCAGTACTATGACTCGGACCAAGACACAGATAGCGAAGATGAAGTCTGAAAAGGCTTCATTATTTGTTTCAGTAGTATGACATTTTTTTCCTTTGTGATAATTAATGTTAATAAACATGCCCCGTAGAAAATGACAAAACCATCAAATTTTAGGTAAATATTAGCAATATAAATCTGGTTCAAACAAGATTATGGGCTCTTAGTTTTTTCACGTGAATATGTTCTATCACTTATAACTGAAGGACACTCAATGCTGTATAAGGAATTTCATTAATGATTTCTTGTGATATCTAATTTTCTTTCCCTTGATTCTTCCGTCTTGAATTAATAAATGTACATTATGTACGATAAACCGATAACTGCATAAGATTAACTAGAAAGATGGTCGACATCAAAGTGGTCACATGGTTAAAATGTATTTTCAAAGAATGCAAAGTTTCAACAATAATCATGTAATCCTTAAATTTGAGTTTGACAAGCCATTTATTTGTTTATCCTTGAACGAAGGACTTGAGGAAAACATTTTGTCACTGTTGACCTGAAGAAATGTACCTGTGTTTCTGAACAAGTATGAATAGAAATTTAGAAACGTAGTACATTTAAGGTTTTGTTAAACAATTGAATATCAGTCTTTGTTATATACCATGATTATAATCGGATTCATTCACTGATTGGTTTTGCTCAATGTGTCATGTCAGTTGAAATTTATGAAATTGTACCTGTATACGTTCGTTCATTCGTTTGTATAATCAACAACCCTATGATGTGATTAATGACCAACAGTTGAATAAGTTGGCTTGGTCTGAGCCCCCCCCCCCCCTATCAGGCTGATGCATGTTTATAACTATCAAAAAACAATATTGTATGCGGTAATATACTGTATTGAATTTATAAACATAATAGGAATAGAAATCATCCTACAGTCAGCGAAAGAAGATCAATGTCATTTTACATATCATTTTTACTTCACAATAACAAAGATGTACAGAGTACTTCCCTTCATGATATCATAAAGGGAAAAGGAAGTACATTGCATTTCAAATAGTGTGCATATGTTATGTGTATTTTCAGGAGAACTGGAATTCAATTTGATTTAGTTTGATGTTAACAGGCTAGCCCTAACAGTAATTAAAATACTGCTTGTCGAGCTTTTGTTCTTATAAACAGGAACTTTGATTGAATGTACATTATACAGAATGTAGAAACCGTAATGCGGGGGAGGGGGTTAATTACGAGTTGACTGATACTATTTTGTTTGCGGGAAACATCAGATAACTTATCAATGAATAATTTTACACGAAATCAGGGGGTTAGCAACTTATTTCATGATTATAGCAGACAAAATACAACTTTCAGATAATTTTGACAGATTTTGAGATGAAAATTTGCATATTTAATTATATGCAAATTTATGACGTCATTAATAATAGAAGACAATAAAACATATTAAAATAATTTTGTCTACCCATTGTTGTATGATTTATGAAGATTGTGTATTAATTTGGTGGAGATTAGAGTTATATCTGCTGAGAAACAGGGTAAAATGTAAGCACATAATTCACAAACCCTAAGAAAGTGTGCAAAACACGAAAAACTGACATTTTTACATATCTTCAAATAAGGGGCAAAAAAACAGTGTCCAAATGATTTTTTTCTTGGGAACGTCTTTTTTATGATATTATGGATCCCAATGAACAAGATGACACCCAAGAAGTAGGATCATAGGGGGGGGGTGCACGGTAGCCCCCTCTGGCCCACGGACTAATATGGAAACGTTGTATCATCCGCTCTATCTGACTTGCGTGCATAGAACAAATAAGCATTTTTCCATGAAAAAGTGAAGTTTTCTAAAATGTGCGTTTCTTTCCAGCATTGGGGCGCCCGGAAGTCACTCGGGTAACATTTCATAAAGTATAATATAAAAAGACAATATGCAAATTTTCTGTACTTTTGTCGGAAAAAATACATTTATCCAGCACAATGTCGTCTCTTTTTGCGTTGGAGAAGAGCAAATAGCGAGTGTCAATGACAGTTTGGCCGCTCTCGCAAGCTCTTACTCGTTTCACTGTGGTCAAGCGACTTTAGGGCAAGCGGTTAATGAAAATACTAATCGTTAGCTTTCTTCTGGTATTAAACTTGTTTTGACTGATTGTATAATTTTGTCGGAATAAAGGAAACAAAAAGGCTTGACCAATAACTTATCAGCGTCTGAATTGACGCTTTGACCTTGAATTCCCTGTTGCAAGCGCACTATTGACGTCGTCTTCGCTAAATCGGTGTCTTTTATCGTAAAATGCTACACTTTCACAATGTTTATCCATCTTTTTTCATTATTAGTAAGATATAACATATTTTGTCTGATATCACTGAAGTTTGGGGATTTATTTAATGAATAATTTTTAAATAAGAGCCATTTTACTCTTTTATTTTACTGAATCGTACCATTAAAGTCGCTGGGTAGAAAGATGCATTTTCCAACCGCGCCAAATTTAATTTACGTTCCGACATTCTGTTAAATGGGTTCGTGTTGTTAAGAATCCACTGCTTTCTGCTCCACCAAACGTCCACATGCGGAGTCGTTTATCAACTAAATTATTCAAATTTATGGATGCTTCCTTCCCAGGTGTTGTTGAAGAATTTCATTCACCTGCTATCATTCTTTGTACTCCAATTGCCAGAACGCAAATTACATTTTGGTTTTATAGTTTAATCGGTGTCGTTTATCAACTAAATTATTCAAATTCAGGTGTTTGTGGTGTTTATGCATTTCATTCACCTGTTATTATTCTTTGTACTCCAATTGTTATAATACAAAATGCATTTTGGTTTAATAGTTCCATGCAATAAGTAAGTCAATAAAAGAGTATGTTCTGCACAATAAAAAACAATGTGTGTCCCTATTGTACAATGTAATGTGTCCCCTCATTTTGTAATAGTTTATTTACCCAGTCACATAATGGAACTACCTGCCCAATGAAGCAAGTGGCCCGTGACCCTGAGCACTCAACACCGTTATGGTCAACTTCTACATGCAAACGTTTCCATATGAATTTGATCAGAATAGGTCGCCTGTGCAACAAGTCGAACTTTGGACGCAATTTGCCACACGAGTGTAAGGTTATAGGTCAATCACACGAAGGATAGCAAGCATGAATTATCATAGATCAGTTCTGACTGGTTCACTATGTCCATTTTAGCCCCGGCCCCCCCACTCCGAGAACGGACGGACCCCATGCGTGTTGCCAAAATGTCCTTTTGGTAACAAAAGAAAAAGGTCGACCCGTATTGACTTTACACACCGGACTTTTGCTGAAAGGGGGGGGGGTGCTGAAAAAGGCTCGTATACAAAAGAAAAAGGTCGAGCCGTATTGACTTTACACACCGGACTTTTGCTGAAAGGGGGGGGGGGGGTCGGTTGGAACACGCATATGCGTACCCTCAATAACACTGAGTGGGGGGCCGGGATTTTAGCCTACCCCTCAACGTATTTTTTTCATTTGATATAGGCGAACATTTTGCTGAGGTAAGCAAAAACATGAATATTCATTACATGCCATGGACTATTCGATTATTTACAGACTCCCCTACCTTCAGTCAAGTATTACAATGTATTAAATAGTTCGGTAGGTTTATTTTACTAACTGTGTAATTATCAGATATCAATGATAGTTTAAATATATGGAAAAGGTTCTGGTATTTTATATTTAGCAAAGTAATCTCACATACACAATCACTATCAAGTCTGCTCCGCCGATTGTCGTCTGCTATATACGTGCAAGGCACATATTTATCTGTGGACTGTGATGTAGACAGTTTACTCGTCATTGTAGATTTATGGTTAGACATCTGTCATTTATTAGTCTATAACTATATTGACACTCATAGGCGCCGGAAGTGGGGGGGCAGGGGGGGGGGCAGCTGCCCCCCAATAAAAAAGAAAAAAAAAAAAAAAAAAAAAAAAAAAAAACGCCCCCCCCCCCCCTCAACAAAAAAAAAGCAGTAAAGGAGTAAAGATGGTTTGTATTTTTTAACCCAAAAGAACATAACAATAATAAAAACCTGAATTAAATGACGTATGAAATTCCATTCAAAGAAAAGGAAAGTTAACAGGAATTAAATTTCCTAAACATTGCGCATGCTACCTAGATTTATCAATGTAGGTTTTTATAATAGCGATATGCGCATATCGTGGACATATTGCGAGAGAATTGGAAAGCGTGTCTGTTTTTTGTTGAGAAGCTTATGAGCCCCTGAACGATGGCGTACTGATGGGGGGGGGGGGGGTTGTATTCGATACCAGTGATGTTCAAATGTTGCTGAAATGACATGATTTTCCGGTATATTTTCTCCTTTTTTTTGTAAGTCATACCTTTTTATGCGTTTGTTGGAAAATTAGAAATTCCCAAATTTACAGTCGGGCGAAAAATATGCTTATTTAGAAGCATTTATGTTAGGGTCTGCAGAACGGCCGGGTTTGGGGACTCGTGCCACCTCAATTGTTGAAAAAGTTTGTTACAGAGAAAAAGAAAGAAAGAGAGAAAAAATAAGTGACCTGCCAATGTCACAAATGAGGTATCTAAATATGCTTATCTGACCATAATTTTAATGCCTAAAACCCCTAAACTTCTGGGGGCTCAGCCCCTTGATCCCCTACCGGGGCCCAGGCCCTGGACCCCACGCCAAAATATGCTCATCTGACCGTAATTAAATGCCTAAAACCCCAGAGCTTACGGGGGCTCCGCCCCGGACCCCACCAAGGGCCCTAAGGCGGTCCCCTGTATGCTCATCTGACCGTAATTAAATACCTAAAACCCCCGAGCTTCCGGGGGCTCTGCCCCCTTGAATCCCACCAAGGGCCCTAAGGCGAGGCCCTGGATGCTCATCTGACCGTAATTAAAAGCCTAAAACCCCTGAGCTTACGGGGGCTCTGCCCCCCGGACCCACCAAGAGCCCTAAGGCGGTCCCCTGTATGCTCATCTGACCGTTATTAAATACCTAAAACCCCTGAGCTTCCGGGGGCTCTGCCCCCTGTACCCCACCAAGGGTCCTAAGGCGGTCCCCTGTATGCTCATCTGACCGTTATTAAAGACCTTAAACCCCTGAGCTTCCGGGGGCTCTGCCCCTGGACCCCACCAAGGGCCCTAAGGCGGGGCCCTTTATGCTCATCTGACCGTTATTAAGTACCTAAAACCCTCGAGCTTCCGGGGGCTCTGCTCCTTGGAGTCTCCGCTAATTAGTGGCCTGCCAGTGTCACAAATAAGGTATCTAAATATGCTTATCTGACCATAATTTTAATGCCTAAAACCCCTAAACTTCTGGGGGCTCAGCCCCTTGACCACCTACCGGGGCCGGGCCCAGGCCCCGGACCCCACGCCATTTTACGCTCTACCTGATTGTTAATAATCCACTTTGAAAAACGTTTCGCGGGGCCTGCCCTGCATGTAACGTGTAAGAGTGATGGTGATGCAGATTTTTTTTCTGCCCCCCCCCCCTTCCAAACGTTTTTGCTCGTTACCTCACTGCCCCTGGAAGGTGAGCCCCCTGGAATGTTTGCCCCCCCCCCCCCATCCCAAACTGCTTCCGGCGCGCCTGTTGACACTCATACAACTACAACACACAAGAACACCCTCACTTTCCCTCCCCCAACACACTATTTCCGCACACCCGGTTCACACAGAATTCACACGAAGGCTTGACAGGCCTATGATTATGCAAAACGCTAAGACACTGACATGAAAAATTAAAAATGGCAAGGAGTATGCAAGTTTGTGCCCAAATAAACACAACGAGACAGATGACATAAAACACCAACAGCCCAGGTTCTAGCAAACCTTCTGAATATGTAATACCCATGAGACTGATATGTTAATCATGGTCCGTCCGTGGTGGGCTTTCTGACAATTTAATTTTCAGATGGTTCGCAAGACCGACATTGCCGGCCTCTTGAGAATGAAGGTGAGGATGGCTGGCGGTATCGTAAGCGGTGTCAGTACAATACCCCCCTGGGCAATCATCCCCGACAAATTACCAGCTAGACAATTACGCCCCAAGGACAATTACCCCTCGAGGACACTACTGGTGGGCTTCCCCTTAAATGTTCTTGGGGGAGGGGTAATTGTCTTCGGGGGGGGGGGGATGGTTGTCCTCAGGGGGGGGGGGTCGTCCTCGGGGTGTAATTTTTCAGGGGGTAATTTATTTTCCTTTCGGGGTAGTTTTCCGGCTGGACAATTACGCCCGAAGGATGATTACCCCTCGAGGAGACTACTGGTGGGCTTTCCCTTTAATGTTCTTGGGGGAGGGTTAATTGTCTTCGGGAGGGGGGGGGGGGTGGTTGTCTTCAGGGGGGGGGGTCGTCCTCGGGGTGTAATTTTCCAGGAGGGTAATTTATTTTCCTTTCGGGGTAGTTTTCCGGGGATATCCCCGGTGGTGTTTGTCCAGGGGGTTATTGTCCTGATACGATCGTAGGCTGTTGATCTTTTTGGCAGTCTATCTCGTTAGACTGTCGGTCTACCGAAATGTTCGGATTTGCCCCCTTTATCAGGGATTGCTACTTCAATAAAATTCTGCCGAAATTCACAGCGTAGAGTGCATAGTAAACGTTTGAGATTTCCGTTAGGGACAAGGGTGCCTGTTTATATACGGGCCTTGGACCCTGGGTTTAATTCGGTTTCATGGGCATGTTGGATGAGTAACAGACTGAGAAACAGCAGTACTCTTTTCATCCCATCACCGCAGCTTACAGTAATATGACGTAGGTTTGACAATCTAACACTTGAAATGACAAGTGCCTGTAATTCGCTGCGTGAGATAATTGGGAAGTGGTGAACTTGTGATTCGCCTGGTTGATCTTACTACAAAAATCCTAGCCATACTGTAGCTGGTACACTTTACTATAGCAGCATTGCACTGATGATTGTAGAGTCTGAATTCTGCTGATTAAGATGTTTATCCATAACAAATGATTTCCAGGGGCCTAGTGGTGGAATGTGAATTCAAAACACATCACACAAAATATGGAGCGAACATTGGAACAAAAAGCATTTCAAGGTTTGGTGCACTTGTCATTTGACAATAGGGGACTACATTATTTTACAAGACAGGGCAGCGTTTCTCGAAACCGTCATAAGTACAAGTTCACCGACATCCCATTGACACGCGTGTATTAAGTTTAACACGCGTTTCAATGGGATGTCGGTGAACTTGTAGTTATGACGGTTTCGGGAAACGCTGCCCAGCTCAACAAATGACTAGCATAGGAGTTTACTTCACCAAGAATATCTTGCTTTAACTTCTGCTTTCCAGCAGTGTAAGCCAGTGAAATTCTATTGCGAGTTTACCGTCACACTTTTTTCAGCTCATAATGAGGGAACTATTTCATTATTCATTATTTATTATTTGCAAGATTCCTTGATGTTTACCTTTTTACAAACACATAATTCACTTGTATTTTTTTAACTTGTGTATTTCCAGTTTGTTAAGTTAAAGGTAGTTTGTCCCCTTTTCAGCCAACATCGAATTATGTAGAACTTTGCAGGAATTATGAATATCTAATGTATGTCCTATATTTTAAATTTAAACGTTAGCAGTGTCCTAATATTCAAATTATGCAAGAAAACCCGTTTACTTGCTACACGTCACTGTCTGACACTATTGAGTGAATGACTGGCTTTTTCTTCTCTGGTAATAACGTTCATAAAATTAGCTGTAAAGGTTACATGAGCATTTGTCTACATCAATAACCCACTTCTTGTAATGGCCAAAATTAAACTGGTTGAATCTTTGTGCAGCACAACACGTCTATTTCTTACTGACTTGGAAGCACTTAAGTCGATTTGACAACTAATATTCGTTATTTTCTCACTTTAAGACATTTTCAAGCCCCCTTTCTTAAGGGAAGTTCTAAATTAGTATTATATTTCAAGTGCCGTCGGAATTTAACATTTTCATATTTTGGCCTGCAATTATAGGACATAGTACCTTTATGCAGGTTGATATAAGAAGGAGGTTGACAGGTAAATTGGGATTTACCATGGTAAAAATCCTAGCCATACTGTAGCTAGTACACTTTACCATTGCAGCATTGCACTGATAATTGTAGAGTATGAATCCTGCGGCCATATTAGGGCTTAGACTTAACAAATGATTTCCAGGGGCCTAGTGATGGAGTGTGAATTCAAAACATATCACACAAAATATGGAGCGAACAATGGAACAAAAAGCACTTCAAGGTTTGGTGCACTTGCTATTTGACAATAGGGGACTACATTTTCAAGACAGCTCAACGATTGACTAGCAGAGGTGTTTACTTCACAAAGAATATCTTGCTTGTACTTCTGCTTCCCGGCGGTGTAAGCCAATAGGGACTTTTAGATTTGCACGTCGACAGCTTTGACTGCAACGTGTGACGTCATTTTAAGGCACTGCGCATGCGTCACGTCGTCTCAGTCGGCGATCGAGAATGTGTCAACCTTGATTTTCCTAAATCTAGTACGGTACTAGTATATGCCGCGTGCGCATAAAATATACAGTTCCTCAGGTAGACAAAGGAACATCCCTTCCCTGCTATTATGTAAAAATGTGTAGAACAGGTGTCACATGCATATTCACCTGTTTTACATAATAGTAGTGAAGGGATGTTCTACCACAGCAATTGTTGAGGGTACAATGAGGAACTGTATATGTTGTTCTCTTTCTTTGTCCGTCATGTTCATAGTGTTACTTCCTGCATGCATGTATATCGTCGAGTGCAATCTAAAAGATTTCTAATTGTAGTCAACATGGGCAGTTAGTTGAGTACGTTGACACGTATGATCAGTCGGCGTTCGTCGTGTTCTCGTCCACTCAATCTAAAAGTCCCTAATGAAACACGATTGCGAGTTGCCCGTCACATTTTTTCAGCTCATGATGAGGCAACTATTTCATTGTTGGTTCAGCTTGTGTATTTCCAGTTTGTTAACGTAAAGGTAGTGTATCCCCTTTGCAGCCACCATCACATTTTGTAGAACTTTGCAGGAATTATAAATATTTCACGTACGTCCTATCTGTGAAATGTAAACGTCAGCAGTGTCCTAATATTCAAATTATTCAAGGAAACTGTCAGACACTGTTGAGTGAGTGACTGACTTCCTTTTTTTATGCAGTAATAACATACATAAAAAGAGCTGTGAAGGGTACATGAACATATGTCTACATCAATAAACCACTTCTTGTAATGGCCAAAATTAAACTAATTGAATTTTTTCTCAGCACAAAACAAACGAACATTCGGTGCAAGGGTCTGAAAAAAGTTTCATCATGGGGCCACGAATGCAAATATTAAGTAAACAAGACACAAAGAGAAGGAACGAATGGAGGGAGATCCCTGCAAAGTCTCTGACACAGAATAGTTCAACGTTTCACAATAGAGATTTTTAGAGTTGCACGTCGACATAGTGGACTGCTATGTGTGACGTCCTTTTAAGGCACTGACGTGCAAATCTTAAGTCCCTAATGATATACACATCGGCGACGTACTTGCACATCAATGCTCGACAAAATGCGTAAACCCACACCAGATTCTCGTAAAAATATGATATTCAAAGACTAAAAAACACAAAACATAAACAGACACTTAAGTGTTCGAAAGGCTCAAATGACAGGAAAAGGGAGAAGGAAAGAGAAAGCACGGCTCCCAAAGATGCAAAATCACTTCAGTGCAATCACATTCAAAGCCTATTCGCAATATACACACAGATTAGCGTACATGCAATAAACCCACTCACGTCGAACAAAACCATAATGACCCAGGATGAAGAAAAAAAAATCACAAAGTTTCCGAAATAAAGTGAAAGAAAATAGGGAGAGAGAACAATAATCCACTTAAAAGAAGAAATATAAGAGACAAAATGGCAGGAAGGATGTCGAATAAATCTACCTGCACTACGGCAAAAACGCACGCAAGCGCGCTCTAGCTTGCTGCTGGGCAGTTTTTGCCGGCAACATTGGCTCTATTTCACGTTTCAATTTTTATTTTTTCATTTTCCTCAAAATACAATACATAGTAACGAATACAAGTTAAAATGTATACATAACATATATTTTTGTAATAAACAAATCTCAACAGTAATTTATACATTGGAGGAAGAAAAAAATTGAATTATAAATTCAATTGCATTTATATTTTGAGGAAATGGAGAGGTCCACTGAAAAACAGAGCTTGTAAATTGTGGACCTCTCCGATAATAATGATTGTGAAAAGAGTATAATAGAATACAAAAACAATCAAAGAAGAATAGCGGCCATCAGAGACAATATTTATTAAAACATGTAATGACTGGAAACAAGAAGACGTAATAAATTACATGACGAAGAAAGAACAGAACAAAAAAAAAAAAAAAAAAAATTGTGTGCTAATTTTGGAGGGAAGGAGAAGAGAGGAAAGGAAAATTGTAGAGATCGAGCACGAAATAGGGAGCGCACGAAATCCTTGAGATATCCGAAACAAACAGAGCAAGACCGGAGTTTTAGAGATGGGCAGAAAGAGAAAGACAAAATTGTGTTAAGTGATGTTCTACCACATACATTTCTGAACATCATACTATTTTAAAAGGATTAACAAACAAATAAAGCAATTAGTGAAGGGGAAGTTTTCAAATCGTTTTGCAGAGTATTCCAAAATTCAGGGCCTTCAAAAATGAACGTGTTCTGTGCAAAACATGTTCTCAAAAGAGGTAAGTGAAACTTATCGGATTTTCGAGTGGAGTATTTATGAACGGCATATTTAAAAAAAAAAACATAACATTAAACACAAAAGGCAGTATACCACTATTGTAATTAAACATTTAATTGTAAGATGTTATTTAAAAAAAAACAGAGGATCAGTATGGGAGCGTATAGGGGCATTACAGACAATAAGAATAATCGGGCGGTAGTTCCCAACGTCCAGTTTTAATATCAACGTTTTTTAATAACGGAATAATTTTGGCTATTTTCATAGAATTAGGAAGTTGACCATGAAGAAGTGATATGTTGAAGCGTATCCGGACACCTACCCCCTGGACATCCACTCCCCAGATAACCACCCCCAGTCAACTACCCCCTAGGACAACTACCCCCCGGACAAATACCCCCGGACAACAATCCCCTAGGACAGTTGTCCGAGGGGTAGTTGACCTAGAGGATGGTTTTCATAGAGGGTAGTTGTCCTAAGGGGAAGTTTACTGGGGGTAGTTGTCCAAGGGGGTAGTCGTCCTAAAGGGTGGTTGTCCTAGGGGTTAGTTGACTGGGGGTGGTTATCCGGGGGTGGATGTCAAGGGGGTAGGTGTCCTAGAACCATCTTAAAGATGTGAACCAAAGGATCTACAGTAAAGGAAATAATGTATTTTAGTATGATATTATTAATTCCATTATATCCAATTTTAATAATTCCTTGCCTATTAGTTGGAACAATAAAAAGAGACTTTGGATTGTTAGGGCGAAAAAAAAAATCCGCAACATTTGTATAAGAAGGCGAAAGGTTTTTAGCCAGACTATCACTTATCAAAGAAAAATAGGTATAAACAATATTAACTATATCTTTAGGGTCTACAACAATCTCATAATCAATTTTTTTTTAATTTACCTCAGATTTATTATTAACTAGGTTCATTGCTTGTTCGTTTACCTTCCAAGTGTTTTGCTTATCATGTTTGAAAAGTTTCAAACGATATGAATACTTCATGTAGGCTCGTCCAGCTTTTTGACTAACATTCTTAAATTCATAACTCGGGGTAAGATTGTTTACACGACGAAGTAAAGAGTACTCTAATCGGCTAAATATTTTTTTCTGCAGAGTCTGGCGAACTTTGAGGTCACATGACGTTCTAGTTTTAAATATAAACACGACAAACAGCACAATATGGTAGGGAATTGTCACGAATAAGTTAAAGTAGATATTCATTGATTTTAAAAACTTACTTTATTTTCATTATTGCAAAGTGGAAACTTTGATTCGACAAGGTTATCAAAATTCAATGCCTGGTAACATTCGAAGTAATGATTATTATTAATTACAAAACGTTTAAATACAGCCCCGACATAGCACCTGAAGAGCTCTCCGAACGCTGCTGAGATGTGTGAGATCACAGGATGGACATGATTTGCACAAGCAGACGATGTCCCATGACATCTCACACATTTTCAGTGCCTGTTTTTTCATCTTCTCTCGAGTTCTTTCTTTTACTTCACTACCGTCAGGCTAAATGTATAATCTATTGCCTCACTCTCAACCTCGCCCATGGTTTTATTTTGATGACGAATGCAGCGATACAAAAATAAAGGAATCTGTCGCTTGTAAACAAAATAAGACGCCATTGTATATTCAGCTGCACACACCGCGCTATACACATGCCGTCCTTAATATCATTCCGGGTTTTGTTTTAATTTGAAAGTCTGGTTTCATGATTGTTAATTAATCCCTATCCTGTGTATTTACAAACAAATTTTTTTAGTTATGTGAATCGGTTTCATATCCCCTTTTAAATGGTTTGAAATGCCATCACATTTATATGCACTAAACTCAGTATAATTTGAGAAATAATAGCTTTGCAATTATGTTCATTCTTTATGGGACATCGTCTGCTTGGGCAGTATTGGTCCATTATGTGACGTCGTTAAAACATCGTTTTATTTATCTGGCGATTCTCTCGTTAATCCCAGATGCTACAGAGGTGGTTGTATTTTTTTTTAAATCACCCGATATGTAGTTGATCTAAAACTTGTACGATGGCCATCTGTTAGCTTACCAGTTTCTAGTGATACATTAGTTGACATATTTGTGATTTTCTTTGAATTTCCACTTTAAAAATACCCTCAGATCATATCATATGTTACAATGGCTCACAGTTACTGCTTGAGTATACACTGAACAGTAGTGATTAAGGAAATGCCGGAAGCGATACCATGTTTTATAATATCATTCTTTAAAAAAAAAAAAAAAAAAAAGTCTGATTAAAATAATGAATTATTTCAGAATTTCGATCGCAAACGCGGGCGGAAAATCGTAATGTGGGTGGGCGACGGGAAACTCAGCATTGAGCTATTGAATAAAAAAAATAAAAAATAAAAATGAATAGAAAATAAACAAATTATATCCAAATGAATGATAAGTATCAAAACAATATTTGACAACATTTACACAACAGAGATTGGATTAAAAATAACAAAAATAAAACACGTTTTGATAGACAGCCACATCCATGCACACAGCACATTCAGCCAAGCAACACTCCAAATGTGAACTTTCTGAATACTTCATTGTCAGAAGATCCACGAGACCGACGTGTTGGTCATGGTCGGTCCCGAGGGCTTTCTGACAATTACATTTTTAGAAAGTTCGCGAGACCAACTTTGTCGGCCTCTTGGGAATGTTGGTATCTACCACTGCCGGGTTGCCCCCCCCCCCTCCCCCCTCTACTTACAGGGTTTGCTACTTCCAGGTTTGCTGAATTTCAAAGCGTACAGTGCATAGCAAGATTTTCAGTTTTGTCTTTGGCCTCGTTTTTCATAGAACATTTCAACCGAACGAATTATTTATATAGCAATAAAGTTGTATATATACTTTATTTCTAAAATTAATTTCAAGCAAACCTTGGAGAATAAAGCTTCGCTATCACTTACCAGGTAGCACATAGATAACGATGAATAATCCCACAGCCAGTGCTATTTTAACCGCCATGTTGAGCAACATGTTCACAGAGCAACTAATGTTAACGGATTTGCGTGGATATATAATTATGTTCAGCGCGCCGGCGTAGGTGCTATGTACGAAGGAGTATCAAATGAAAATATTTCACACAATGTATGGAGCAAACAATGGAACAAAGGACACTTCAAGGTTTGGCGCACTTGACAAGCTTCCTCTATTAATAGTAGCTTTCCATGATACATAATTTTTCAGCATATAGTAGGCAGCAGCAGGTGCGGATCAGGGAGTTTTTGAAAGGTCGGGGGGGGGGGGGTACAATAAAAGATGGACAGTCTATGGCAACCATACATCCAGTGAGCTATGGTCGTATGGATGTATGGAAGTGTAGTGCGGGCGGAAAGTGCCATATTCATGACAACTATACAACCATACATCCATTCGATGGATGTATAGTTTTTAACCTATCAAAACGCAAGAAACTATACGACTATACAACTATACAACTCTACGGCTATGCATCCATCGAACGCATAATAGTTTCCAGCGTGCGGACCGAAGTGCCATAACTATACAACTACATGTATACAACCATACGACTATACAACTATTCAGCCAAGCAGTAGTTTCTCTCTGCGCGAGCAGAGAAACCACCGATCAGGGGTTTCTCTGCTCGCGCAGAGAGAAAGTCTGCACGTGCAGTAGTTACAACCCCTGATCAGGGTTTTCTCTGCTCGCGCAGAGAGAAACTACAGCTCGTAAAGTAGTTAAAACCCCTAATCAGTGGTTTCTCTTTGCATGAGCAGAGAGAAACCCCTGGCTGTATAGTCGAATAGTCGTATGGTTCTATAGTTATGGCACTTTGGTCCGCACGCTGGAAACTATATATGCGTTCGATGGATGCGTAGCCGTATAGTCGTATAGTTGTATAGCCGTACAGTTTCCTGCGTTCTGATTGGTTAAAAACTATACATCCATCGAATGGATGTATAGTTATAGTTGTCATGAATATGGCAAGTTCCGCCCGCCATAGGAGTGCCATAAATGCAAACAACCATCATATAGATTATTCTCATTGGACAACGCCCCCTATCGTCAGAGTTCAGCAGCCAAACATGTTAGCCTGTGGACTTTTACGGGGGAAAAAAACGTTAAAAACGTTGAAGAAAAAAAAAGACGTCATTGACACTAGCTCTTTCATTGGAACCCTCATGTCCCATTGACTTTCCAATTTTCATCCACCGTAATTTGATGGATGTATAGTTGTTTGCAATTATGGCATTTTGGCCCGCAAACTTATCGACTTTACATGCGTTCTAAAGCTGTACGGTTGCATAGATATATGGACGGATGGTTGTATGAATAAACGGTTCCCTGTATTCTGATTGATTAAAATCGTACATCTACTCGATGGATGTATGGTTGTATCATTTGGTTTTCATATTTATGGCACGTCCCGCTCGTCATATACGTCAGCACCGCGTTCAACGATTGCGCGGACAGGGGGTGTCTGAGGGGAAAATTTGAAGTAAATTTCAATTTTAAAACTCGATCCATACGATTTGATGTATGCTATTGGTCGACATTTTCATTTTATTGGCTTCATTATTTCTCTATAGTTGACAAGAAAAAGTCAATTTTCTAACTCAATTCGCGCTATTTGGTGTATATTTTTTGTCAACAGGATTAGCAAAATCGACTGCTGGCGTACGGACGTGCATGACTCAGTCTCCCGACACCTACAACTCTACGGCGTCTGAAATGTGTTTAAACACTTTAGTCGAAATTTCTTGAACACCTTTTTTGGATATCCACTGTTGCTCATAAAGTTGGAAAAAATTGTTTTACCCCAATTTATGGAATTATTTTGACAATGAATATCAAATAGATCTAGATAATAGTATACATTCTCAGATTTTATTGAATAATAATTTGTCAGTGCTTGTTTTGCGTGACTGAAGTGAAATGCAATGAATTATTGATAATTTATTGCATTTTCTTTGTTTTTTTTCTTTGGGGGAACTGCCCCCTACCCTAGCCCCCGCTGGGTACAGTCATGGGTCGGGGGCAAAGCAATGGCCTTGTAACTGTGATTCCCCAGGATCAAAACCGTGTCGATGTCCTATATAAGTGCCCTTTTGTAGGGCACTAATCCTCATTACTGTCAGTTATGACTTAAGGGCGTAGGTCCCCTAGTTGATAACCATAGTAGTAAATTATTAGTCATTGAAATCTGAGATTGTATACTACTATCTAGATCTTTTAGGAATAAATCATTGTCAAAACAATTCCATAAATCGGAGTAAAACAACATATTCCAACTTTATGAGCAACAGTGTTTAAACCCTAACCCTAACCCCCCCCCCCCCCCCCCCCGCTTATTCACCGGCCGGCTGAGTCGGCGATACAAAATTTCCTTAAAAACTGTACTTACAAAAATAAAAAATAAAATAAAGTATCAATATGAATCCTATTCGAAGTGGCTTTAAAACAGGTAGGAATACTTTTAACCATCGTACACGTCTAGACGCGGATGTAGCAAAAGCTATAACTGAAAGAGATGTATTAAAGCATTAATATGTCACATTCCAAAGAAACATGAATCGGGATAAGTCGGTTTTTCTCATGCTAGCACAAAACTTGGTAAGGGTATGAATAATTTAGTTGTTAACTTAACATGAATATTATTTGGTAAATGGAGCTAACAACTAGCAACATGCTAATTCGAGGTTAGAACTCGAGTAAATCTTTGATCATTGCGCATTGAATGCAACCGACAAATTTGTGTAAGAGTGTATAACCAGGAAGCTGTAATGAATGGAGATCCCGTCCAAGAGGCCCATTTGAAATCATCCGTGGCACCGCGCGTCTTTTGTTTCCCCTACCGTAATCCCCTTAATCCCCCTCCGAAACCGTACACCTCCCTAGTAGCACTAAGTCCTCCCTTTCCACACACAGCCCAGCCAAGCGAGCACGGCGGCTTTCGCTTTGCCGGCCCGTACTTGGGGTGAATAGTGGTGATAACTTGACAACTTCTAGCCCTAAATAAATAAATGCGCAAACATATAACACAATTTCATTTAGTTCTTTAGGATTATAAACCTTTGGACTACCTTCCTAGCTATGTAAACATTTCGGAAATTTTCGGAAAATGTCAATAATTAGATGAGAAAATCATGATGATGAAGACCTTTCATTCGCTCTAACTCATGATTTCCTTGGTCGATTTCGCTGGTTGAAATGGCCATGTCTTCAGTAGAGCTATCCGAGAACGGAAAAAGCATTTGATGACTAATAGAAAGTTGCATTGGTCAAATGTTGTGAATTCTGTATTTTATATTTTATAGCTAAATACATCTTCACTGAACATGACTTAATTCGTCCCTGTTTTCACGAAGTGACGGTAGTGAGGAAAATCGCACATATTTTCACTTTTGATTTTTTTTGCATTTTTGGACATCATTCACTAATACCTTGAACCTCACAAAATTTCAGATCATAATAATGTCTAATTATGTCACTATGACGATGACGTAAACAAGAAAATACCTAGCAAAAGGATTTTCTGTTTTCACGAAGTGACGGCCAAGTACGCGCTTAACAGCCGTCAATTCGTGAAAACATCGTTTGCTCTTTTCCTGCTTTTAATGTTTTCACGAAGTGACGGTAGTGAAAATTTCGCAGTTTGGAACAGTCGCAGACCATGAAAAGGTGAGTTTTTAAATATTTTTTTTAGGTAAATTAATATGGTACACTCTTTTGATTCATTCTGATTCTTTGTAAGCCATAAATATATGTCCATGAGCACAGAAATGTGTGAAAAATACACCGCCGTTCCACATATCGCCCCATATACTTGTTTTCATGTAAGTGAATAAGGGAGTGAAGTATCATGTGATCCAAAACTAAAAAGATCAATTTATGTCTTAACAAATATACATCTAGACTAAATAAATTAGGTGGACAGTCTTTCTTATTTAGCTCCACACCAAATATTAATGCTATAGATCTCTCCGGAGATCTCTAAGGTTCTTTTTATATCTGCTTAAGTTATAAATATGAACAAAGTTTTACAGAAAGTTAGAAAGTAGAATCTAGAGACCAGAGTTTTACTTTTATTTTTTCAGTAATTTACTACTTAACTAATTATAAATTTGATTTAGAGTCTAGAAATCTAGTTACTCTAGATCATCATTTTATAATTATCAGTTTATGTCAGCCACTACTCATCAATCTAGAATCTAGAGATGAGTAGATCAGGGTCTAGAACAGACTGAGACCTTTCTTGTAAGGCGTGCCTGGGGTTTAAGAAACTTCAGGGCTCCAAGCCCAAGGCCAACATCAACATTGCCAAGGGCAAAGGGAGTTTCGAAAATTATCATCATGCTGAGCTGAGATGACCTGGGATGTAGCCCCTCCTGGTTAACTGTAAGGGAATTCAATGATTTGCCTTTTATGCAAAGAAGGACATGAATGAACATTTAATTAAAAATTGAAAATTAGATACGGTCCTGCCCTGAAAATGAATAAATGGCACCATCCGAAAAAGGAATACTTTTGTTTTGAGACTGAAGTAATCATGAGTAGTCTACCCAGGGTATGTGATTTAAAAACACCTCCCTGGTCTACCTTTTGGGGAACAATGTCCACATGTTTAGCTTAGTTTCTCTCATTATCTGTACTCTGTGTCTGTTATATTCAAAGGCAGCACTTTAGTACCCTTGGTCCCTCACCCTATACAAAAATTTGTTCAAACAATTGTTCTTGATACCAGCAAATGTTGCCCAACTCCACTTCATAGTTTAAAGAATTTTCCAAGCAAGCACCATACCATACCAGATAGTGTACATGTCTCACTACCTACACTTCAGTGGTAATGAAATTATGATGATGTTTTTGCTTTCACTTAGTTTCAGATGCAGTAGATACAATTTTCACTTGTATGAAGGAAGCACTGGGAAAGTACATCTACTTTTCAAGAATGCCACAGGCCAGAAAAAAATCCAGGTGAGAATAGTTTCATGATCTGTTCAAGAAAATCACACTTTAGCAGCAAAGTACTAAGCACACTCACTGCGTATGTGCATTGGGGTGGTTGTGTTTGGTAGGGACAATTGGAAAATTCTATTTTGGGGTAATAGGGGCAATTGAAAACTTCTGTTTGGGGTCAGTTATGCCTAGTAATTAATTTGATGTACAAAAGATAATATTGGATTCATTTCCTTACCTCTGCTTGCAAATAAATGAAAGAAAATAACTTGTAATTATTTCTTTCGTTCTACAAAATTAGATTGGATACGGGGACCGACATGCTGGTAAGATGGGTCCTTGATAA
Source organism: Strongylocentrotus purpuratus (assembly GCF_000002235.5). Taxonomy (NCBI): domain Eukaryota; kingdom Metazoa; phylum Echinodermata; class Echinoidea; order Camarodonta; family Strongylocentrotidae; genus Strongylocentrotus; species Strongylocentrotus purpuratus. The sequence continues at coordinate 18,964,513 of NW_022145609.1, forward strand.
TTCACTGAACACAGAGCTGCAGAATGTGACTTGGCATAGTGACCTAAGAGTGGGAGCGGTATGGAACCGTTGAAGCAATTCACCAAACACGTACAGTCAGAGCTGCATGTGTGACTTGGCATGGTGACCCTTAAAGTCTCCTGATGGCTCCGATTGCGATTCTGATGATGACCCATTGTCTATGCTTCTGAGCGAGTCAAAAGGTATCTTCTCTCCTTCTTGATTGTTTCCCAATAGTTAAAATTTTAGATATTCTTAATTGCTTTTAATGCTTAGGTCCCTTAGTTAAGGGAATGAGTGGTCCTATCGAGGTCAGCATCTAATTTTTGTTTTAATCCTTAACAAAAATTGCCAATACTAAGGTGATACCAACTTAAGTATTTAATTCTCTAATCCTCTCTAAAAGTTGGTACCAAAACTACACAAAATAATTTCGCCCAATCATATTGCACTGTAAAGTTTCCCTTTCATAATTGAAATTCTGATAATGGTTTTCTATTGATTGTTCTTTCTCTTATTTCCTTTTGCTTTCACGCAGTCTAGATAAAGGATCTTCGCTGCTTCAACCACTATTGCTTGGGTGACATACATGTGAAGAAATTTGAAGAACTGTTGTTGAAGAGCATGCTTGAGAAACTAGAATCAATTACATGATCGTTTTGACAATGCTTCAATGTTTCAATACCTCAATCTCTCTTTTATACTGTTTTATTTTAAACATTTTAAATATCATAAACAAAGCAAACTCCACTCATAATTGTAATTGTGTGTTGTAATCGCAATGAAATGGATTGATTATAAAAATCAATGAATTGATTTAAAGCAAACTGGTAACATTGTCCATGATTTCTGAAACAATGAACTGAATAGTTGTACAGGTGTCAGTTTTCTGTTACAGAATTGCAATGAACTCCTGCACACATAAATCTTTATTATTCAAATGTATAGCTCAGAACAGCTATTTATCAGGTATACCTACCTCAATCAGTAATGCATATTAGAGTTTTCGGTTCCATGAATCCTCATATCGTATCTTTGTATTGAAGAATTTGTTTATCTATTTTCTTTAAATTTTTGTATTCACAGGGGTTGATGCCTTCATTAGAACATGAATATAAGTTACATTTCCACAATTGATTTTTCTTTCAAAACACAATGTTACTAGTTCACATTTAATGTTTTTATTTTTTACTTCTATAGTCATTCTCACCATAATTGTATTTGGTACTTCAAACTATCTTATAATCATACAATATAATGTTGCTGTTTTGATGTCACATTCCAAAGAAACATGAATCGGGATAAGTCGGTTTTTCTCATGCTAGCACAAAACTTGGTAAGGGTATGAATAATTTAGTTGTTAACTTAACATGAATATTATTTGGTAAACGGAGCTAACAACTAGCAACATGCTAATTCGAGGTTAGAACTCGAGTAAATCTTTGATCATTGCGCATTGAATGCAACCGACAAATTTGTGTAAGAGTGTATAACCAGGAAGCTGTAATGAATGGAGATCCCGTCCAAGAGGCCCATTTGAAGTCATCCGTGGCACCGCGCGTCTTTTGTTTCCCCTACCGTAATCCCCTTAATCCCCCTCCGAAACCGTACACCTCCCTAGTAGCACTAAGTCCTCCCTTTCCACACACAGCCCAGCCCAGCGAGCACGGCGGCTTTCGCTTTGCCGGCCCGTACTTGGGGTGAATAGTGGTGATAACTTGACAACTTCTAGCCCTAAATAAATAAATGCGCAAACATATAACACAATTTCATTTAGTTCTTTAGGAATATAAACCTTTGGACTACCTTCCTAGCTATGTAAACATTTCGGAAATTTTCGGAAAATGTCAATAATTAGATGAGAAAATCATGATGATGAAGACCTTTCATTCGCTCTAACTCATGATTTCCTTGGTCGATTTCGCTGGTTGAAATGGCCATGTCTTCAGTAGAGCTATCCGAGAACGGAAAAAGCATTTGATGACTTATAGAAAGTTGCATTGGTCAAATGTTGTGAATTCTGTATTTTATATTTTATAGCTAAATACATCTTCACTGAACATGACTTAATTGTCGGTGCCACGCATGGCTTCAAAGCTCGATGCTTGCATATTTTTTTTTTTACAAAAGAGTGAATAGAGAACTTAGGGGAGTAGATGGCGTTGCGTAACATTTCGTACTATTTGGAATGCCAGAGAGGGACTGTGCATTGATATGGACAGCTGTTGATGGAAATGATGGCTGGAGAGGGTTACATTTCTTTTTGTTAAGCCAGGTTAATCTTGAATATTTTTCCCTCGGACAATTCTTTCGAGACGGTATCTCCATTCATTACAGCTTCCTGGTATAACCGAAATTTTAAGGTAATGTGCCGTATCTCAAAACACATAATTGTGATGTCCACTCAATCCATGTTGGTGTTGTCAAAACTACAGAATTGATAAAGCCGATCACGAAGACATTAACAATTCAACAAAATACAGTTATTTCTACAGTTTCGTGCGTCATCTATTGAAATATGCAGTACCTTTACTTAATAATGCGAACACGATTTCTTTAGGCGATACAATAGGAAACTATGACACATCAAAATGATTCCTCTGAAGGAATGTGGAATGAAAAGGTGTCACGCACGTGTTCCCCTCTAGTCGAATGGTAGAAGACAAGGGAAAACAAAAAGGGGAAAGAGAGAGAGAGAGAGAGAGAGAAAAAAAGAAGTTGAATGGAGCATGAGTATATACATGTAAAGGCAGTTCACCGTCCGGACTGTTCCCGTGTCGCATGCCCAAATTAGCTGAGAAAATAACACAACCTCACCGCCAAAAACGGAGACAGTCCTCACCTTTCATTCTTACCTTCGACGGGTGTTTAAGGGGTTGCGCAAACTGTGTCAGATGCGTTTAAATTGATGATTGAAAAACACAAAATGTTTAAAAAAGGACAGAATCTGGACTAACGTAAATAATGTAATACAATATCATTCTCCCTTAGCTCAGGTGTTTTGATTCTCTTTATTTCATACACATTGTGCAAGACGCACCCCCCAACACACATACACACCCCACATCTCTATCAGCCATTCATTATCTGGACTCACTCTGAGGCACTGGTTTCAGCTGTTCGTAAAAACCGTTCCTTTAAAAACGGAAACATCATTATAATTAGCGAAATCTACGAATCAATTGGTCATTAACGAATTAATTGGTCATTATAACTATTAAAAAAAAAAAAAAAAAAAAAAAAAAACGAGACACACATACATATTCACACGCACACTATTAACACGCATACTATTAACACACACACACGCACACATCCTCACACACGCACGTGCTTCCCTACATCCTCTCACACATTGGGTAACTGGCCGTCAAATAATTTCAATAGAAACTTCTTTACAGCAATACAAATTGACTGACTTCTGGTAGTAAATATTTCGATGACAATTGCCCGAATTCTATCAATATTACTAATTTCCTGCCCTAATCCTGGACCCAACACAGCCGAAGCCTCACCGACCTGCCTATACCCCTATTTAAAGGGATACGTTTCATTTCCATGATGGTCATGATGTGGTACTGGTGAGATAATTACCTTGACAATTGAATTCATCATATAAACAGGCATCATACAGATCACGGCAAATACTCACCTTTAACATGTTTAGAAGAAAGATTGATTTTGTTTTTTATTGCGTTTATACAAGGAGCATAATGTAAAATATAATTTGTGTGCTTGTATTCTCCATAACACAGTCAACAAGTATGTGAATCATTGCATTTCAAAAGACGTTATCTATTAGATCATTGTCCACCATTTCAGTATGTTACCTTCAGAATACACCAAGGATTCGAATCATCTTGAAACGGATAATATTCATTTGCTATGGTCTTGTATTCATTTCTTTTAAGTGAACAAAACGGTGTTCATTTGGGATTTGAACTTATTAAATATCATTATAATAATCAATCCGCATGAGTTCTTCCATTCATAGAAACTAATTCATGAGAGAAAGAGAGTGAATCTAGAAGCAATTGAAATTACGATAGCGAATTATTGAAAGAATATGTTTTTTCCTCAAAGCTCTTGAAAATTCATTTTAATAAAGAGACTTATCCTAAATAAAGTTTGGATAAGATGCTATGTGATAATACAAATGAACCTTAAAACACAAAAATGTAGAAGAGTTTACGTTATCTTAAGAAAGGTATAAACGTCTAAAATATGTACAATAATCAAATGTATTTGACTCTCTAGCGGAATCTAGGCACAATCCAGAAGCTGATGGTACATTTACTTATTTACACCTACGTGACACCGTCAAACCAACTCCAAACTGTCTTTGCAATCAGGGGTAATGTAATGTCCTGTTCGGTCTGGTATCAGTCCCGTTGGCCTGACTAAGGTATCAAACTAACAATGCAAAATGATAGAATACATCGAAATTTGAAGTGTTTTGGAACAAATGAATATCGTACACATAAACTTACACAAAAGTGATGTAAATGCAATCATATATATATATATATATAAAGAGGGAGAGAGGGTAAAAGGTGTTCTAAACTTAATAGTCTTCTTCGGAATACTTCGGAAAATGGCCAAGGTGTAAATGACTCTGTGAAAAGTCTAGAGCTTCGAATTTTTCAGACGTTTCACAAAATCCTTTATCAATTTTCAACTTGTTTTATATGTACATTTATATTATTATACATATCCACAGGGTATCGTTATACAAAATGAAACGAGAATTTGTTTGGCGACATGTTAAAAAGTACTCAGATATCATGAATAAAATTTCAGTGGTAAATTTGTAAAAGTAGCCCCTTATAAATTATTCCGTGAAATAAGCATAAAATTCGAATACAAATCACAAAGCTACGATCATTTTTGGTTAAACGAAGCTTTTTCTAAATGTTACCAGGAAAGTGCATTGAACAGCATTAGTGCACAATAAGCGAACGCAAAGACGTTAAGAATTAAAATTAATATCATTCACACACATTTAGGTAATTCAGTCCCTTTAGTCTCCGTTTCATATATGTGAAATAAAATAAAGTTACGTGGAAAAACCTAAAGGGTCAGTTAGGCAATCTACAAGACCTTCTGAGAATGGATGTCATAGAAATCAGTTAAAAGTATAAGGTATACACTTAATGTGTATTGATGCTCTACGCCGTGCACTCTTGGTGATGCGGCGATTACCTACATAAACCATATAAAATGTGAAATTATCAACTCTAGATTTTAACTTTAATTTCAGTAAGATGAATACAATTGACAATTGTAGTAAATATTGACGATCCTATCTTATGTTCTGCCTAGTATGGTCCATTAAGACTTCAGTACATAAACATGATTTTACTGTCCCGTATACCTGGTATTCATTCAAAACACAAAGCGAAGCAAATATAGCATACTAAAATGCTGAAATACAAAACAGTAATAAAAGTCTATGAGCTCGTTAAGTTGAAACAGAAACAATTTACTGCCATGTACTTTCAATTCCTTATGAAGTTATCATTACAAAAAACAAATGAAAAAACAAGCAAACCTAAAGTGAGGTCTGTTCACTATTCTAACATGCTACAAGTGATATAAAATAGAACAGCCAGATAACAACAAAAAATTGTCTAAAAAATAACTGATAAGTACAATTATACTATTACGATTTTTTTTGTTCATTCATGAAAGAAAGATCATAAATCCCGAGGAAATAATGAACAACAAACTACGTTTTGAGGATCAGAAATGTTAATTCAAAGGTAATATTACCTTACCTCTTTCGTATTAATAATTTCGAATTAATGAAATACTACCAAATGACAGAGGGTATAACGCATCCCTATAGAGAAAATGAACTAATAGCAAGGCATATTATTTGCATATTACATATACTTTTGAAAACTCAACTTCTAGGCCTACGTGTACAGTCAAGGAGCTATTGGGCACATGCTTTGCGGTAAAGAGAAAAAAGAGGTCTTAACAAGACATTGCGATAACATGCTTCATTTGTACTATGTATTAATCTTCATGCTAATAATGTAGCGTTTTATATCCCTTTTATTTTGCTAGTTTGAATATTTCTTTTGTAAATCTCTGAATAATTAACAAAGTACAATTTTTTCTTGAAATTTAAGAAATAAAATCAAACCGAAATACTATCATCAATATATAAAAGTAATACTACTAATTCTACTAGTTCTCCTATTGCTCCTACAATGGTACTCTATTACTACTATTGTGATTACTACTACTACATGTACTATCATTACTGTTATTATTCTTATTATTACAGAAAGAAAAAAACTTCCAACCGTTGACTGATAAACAGCCTCATTTTTATTCATGAATGAAATTTGTTAGATTCATGAATGAAGTCTGTTTGATTCATATTTGACGGACGTTCTTCATAACATATATCACAATTTATAATCAAGTTCAATATTCAAGATTTTTGCATTCAATACTCGCAACCTTTAGGGTTGAATTGTTACTGAATTTACAAATTAAACAAAAACATAATATCAATAAATTAGGAAATTTTCAATATAATGACAAATTCAACTACAAATTATTTTCGTCGTTGAATATGTATATATTGTAAATAAAGAAAATGAATGCTTTGTTTCAATTGCACAACATTGCACAGAAAATAATGAACAGCATAATAATACAGAGCATGAATAATTTAAAGTAAATATCAGCAAAAGTTATTTCACAGAATTAGAAGGTTGACAAAGACAAAGTACTAATCAGATCATGCACTCCACAAAGATTGACATAATTAAAGTGGTATTATACTACTTCTAGGTCGAGTGTACTCGCACTGATTTGACAATCATTTTCCATTTAGTTCTATTCTCCATGATCTTTGGGGGTTCCTGCCTTGGTAGACAGGTGTCTTGTTTCTAACTGGTCTATGTATTAAAGTCATTTCTGGGGGCCCTCTGGTGCGTATGCCCCTTGAGGGCTCCCAGAAGAGCACTTGTGAAATAATTTCATTGTTGCTCCTTAGTAATGACGTCTGAAACGGAGGCGGCGGTCTCTTTGCCTGTCTAAGATCGGTGTAATGTCCTTATACAACTCTATATTTGTCATATGGTCCCTCCAGTTGACATTTAGTGGTATAATAAAATGGGGGGAAAGAGAAGCAACTATTGATCAAGAAGTATTTCCATGAGGTAAAGAACATTGTCATGTAAAATTTATCTAGTATATATTACTAAATACAGCAAGAAGAAAATTAGTTTAAAATATTTAAAATACTATTTAAAAAACAATTACATATATGTTGGGTAAAAAAATCAATAACATATATATTTGGTAAACAACAAAGTACATTAATAAAGAAACAACATTACTAATTACTAATGTAGAAGAATCTAATGAGTATACAATTATTTACTGTTCAAAAGCCTTACTAAGAACGGGAGGGCACTTTTCTTGAAGCGCTCCGTGCGGCACTTCATCGGTCTGTATATATTTCACTGAATCCTAATGCTCTGAGCTCAGAGTGTCTGTGGTAACAGATGTGGAAAGTTCTTTTAGAGCGAGATTGCAAATTGCAAATACAGATTGTCAAGACGTTCTTGAAATGGAAAAATCCCGGTTACTATAAACGCATTTTCATAAGAGAGATAGTCTTGAATGAGGATAATGTGTAGTGATCTTCTTTGAATGCTTTCAATTACTCTTGATTGAGACGGTGTCAGAGATGGCGTCAGTACTCTAGTATTGGCATGATGTAGGATTGAAATACTGTGAGAAGATTTACTGTTAGTAGGCCAAATTTCTTCATACATTTTGCGACTTGCCTTTGACACAATTTTGTAAATATGAAGGTTCTATTTGAGGTCACTTTTAATTGTAACCCCTAACAAATTTGCGTCTTCACACATGCGAATGAGTTCCGTCAGCAACAAGTTGTTTTTGTTCTATGATCATAATCTCACGTGCTAGGTCTAGGAAGCCATAATCTACGAGTTTATCATTAAAATCTCTGTGTTTCTTGGCTCTTGGCTTTGCAGAGGCAACCGAAATACCAGGTCCCCTCATACATTTGGTTGGGTTTGGAACCTTTATATCTGTAGTCCAGCCTGCCACCCTGACATAGATCTGCTTGGCGATTGTGTTGAACGGTGTAGTCGTATGCCATTGTTCCCTCTTTCCACTCAGCTGAAGTTGCTCCCCAAGGCTTCCTTTTTGATCTTGATTCAATCCCTGAACTAGGTGTCTAATGAATGCGAGACTTGTCAGTTCGGACATGTATTTGCCTGTCAGAAACAAGGCGGTAAAGGCCACAATTAGAGTATTTTATCCCATATCAGCATGCTACGCAATGAGCTTCTGTGTTTGTAAGCATAAACTGAGATTCCTTTTTTATCAATATTTATAACACTCACACCAATGTTATCATTTATTATTAATATATTATACTTTCAGGTTATACTTATCGATTTAAAATGAACGCGACGTTATATTGAAAATACGTATGCTTTGATCGGCTTTGGACCAGAATCTGAGCATAGGAGTGTTCCGAAAATAATATTTTCGGGGGAGGGGAGGGGGTGCGGAGGGTTTTTGAATAAATGTTCAACATTATTTGCTTAAATTTTTTATAATCAAGAAGTTTAGGGAGGGTTTGACCCCGTGCACCCTCGACACCCCCAAGGCCACTACTGGCTGAGTTACTTCACAAACAGATACTCTCTTTACAGTGGCGGATCCAGGGCGCGCAGGGGAGGGGGGGGGGGGGGGGGGGGAGGGGTGCAAATTTTGAAATTTTCGAGGGCCAAAAAAAAGTGATCACTACCCCCCCCCCCCCCCCACACTGAGCGACTTTTCGGCCGGCGCGATTTTTAAATTTTCGGGAGCCAAACAACAAAAAAGTGATCACTACCACCACCCCCCCCTCCCCCCCCCCCCCCCCCCCCCCTCCCCCCCCCCCCCCCCACTGAGCGACTTTTCGGCCGGCGCGATTTTCAAATTTTCGGGAGCAAAAAAAAAAAAAAAATGGGCCCCCTCCCCTGGATCCGCGCCTGTCTCTTTATACCTCCAATGATTTTATCCGCGAGACCAGGCATTTCGTTTATCCGTAGTTCATGAGCCAAAGCTGCACGATAGTTGAAAACTGACGTTCGTGGCATTTCTTTCCATTTCTTTAACATCGCATGTGCTGTTAATGGGTGTGAGGAGTCGAGTCCGTCAGCCAAGTCTTGACCAGTCAGTTGTAGAACATCTTGAAGTTCTTCGGGAAGTGTGCCAGTGGTAGCTTCAAAATTAAAATGTAAAAAGTCAACAAGATTAAATGATTTAACTACCTCATTAAAGGTGTTATTGAGTGCATATTGACTGTAAGAAATCAATGACAGAATTACGGATTCGTCTGTCCAAAGTGCCCCCTTTTTCTTCTTTGTTTTAGTTTGCTGAATACCTCAAGGGCAAAATAAAAAATAAAGATACTTCTCACATGGAATTGATTGATGGTATGATGACAATTGACCGGAAAATCATGTCATTGGATCGGACCAAAATAATATAAAATTGGCTTTGTGGGGCATAGGGTTCTTGTATAAATGTTCAACATTATTCGCTTACATTCATTTACAATCAAGTAGTTTAGGGAGGGTTTGACCCCGCACGCCCCCGGACCACTACTGGCTGAGTTACCTCTAATGATTTCATCAGCGAGACCAGGCATCTCGTTGCTCCGTAATTCGCGAGCTAAAGCTGCACGATTGTTGACATGTGACAGGCGTTGCCGTTTCCCTATCCTTGTCTGTAACATCGCAACTGCTAATAATGGGTGTGAGGACTCGAGTCCGTCAGCTAAGTCTTGACCAGTCAGTTGTAGAACACCTTGAAGTTCTTTGGGAAGTGTGCCCGTAGTAGCTTCAAAATGAAAATGAAATAGTCAACGAGATCAAATACTGTAACTACCTCATTGAAGGTGATACTGAGTGCATTTTTACTGTATGAAATCTATGACACAAATATGGATTCGACTGTCCAAAATGCCCCTTTTTCTTCATCTTTTATATATTTTTTATTTCTTTAGTTTGCTGAATACCTCAAGGGCAAAAATAAAGACACTTCACGCATGGAATATATTTATGATGTGATGAGAATTGACGGAATATCATGTCATCGGATCGGACCAAAACTTTATCAAATTGGATAATGGCTACACCAAATTATATCCCATAAATACTTTAATGCTTTAGCAGATATATTCTTACCTTGATCAGCACGTCTTCCTGTGTTTTGATATATTTCTTCCGTGATAGAAGCTAGCTCCCCATAGCTCATGTCGTACTCTCGAAAATCAAAGCAGTAAAAAAAAAAATCCTAAACGTTTTTTTTAATGCTTTGAACATGATATCTTTTCTTATACGATTTCAGAGGAAAGATTTGCGATAACTAGTTAATTTCAACTGAACAATTATCAGAAACTAATGTACTAATAAGGATATTAGATCAGTCATTGTTCTTGAGATTACTATGATTATGTTGCTACAAATTTACTCTACCATCACATATTTATTACTGGGTAAACCTTATGTACTGCAGATGAGAAAAGACATACTATTCCAGATTTATTATATATTCTTACCCAAAACTCCTCTTTTAGAGACATCTTGATAGTGAAGTTTCGTTATTTTACTGCAGAAGATAGATCGTTTAAACTGTTCCTCTCCCTCGATGGATGCAAAGAGTTCAGTGAGTAACTTAATGGTTCCCTTCTCAAGGTGTGAAGGATGGAAGGTGGGTCGATATGATGCTAATTTAGTGATACAGATACCAAGTGCATTAGCGATAGGAAGAAGATCATGCATGAGCAGATGAAAAGCCAGATCAACGAGCTCAGCTTTGTAGATGTATGGTCCTCTTAAAGTTGGCATCAAACCTGGAAATTATAAAGAGACAACCCTTCTAATGATTATAGGGGATTAGAGGTCACTCACATAATGTATGTTCGTAACCCTTTCTAATTATAATTGTTACATTTAACTTGATGAATCCTTCATACGTCAAGCCGTGAAGGAAAATACATTCTTTTAGCAATGACAAGACAACAAATAAATTAACATAACCCTAAAGTTGCGAGCGATTCTAATTTAGATTATGATCACATTTACGCAAACCTTAATGAACATTTGTACATTCTTATTGATTGTCAATTTGCAAGAAGTTATGCAAAATCAATTGTCAATTGTTAAAAAAATACCTCCGAGGTAGTTTGATTCCAAAACCGAAGAAAGTTGGTTGTGTTTCTCCTCTAAAGGTTCATTTGACACCTTGGCTCTCCATTCACACAGACTGTCAAACCTTTTCCCTTCATCTTTAGCATCATCATCTCTGTAGGCAATGTGTAGTACCTTGCAGATTTCCTTCATTGATTCTTGGGTAAGATGACGTGAAATGGATCTGAGTTCCTCGTTAGTAGGCCAGTCGTGATCTGAGGCAGGACCTAACCATTGTTATAAACATTTTAAAACACTTTACGATTTAGTATTAAGGCTGTTGTATCAGGACATCGACCAGTCAACTTTAGTTAAAAACACGATGTGTATTTAAAAAAGAAGAAGCTAAGTTTGAAGATGATATTATGTATACATGTATGCACCGAATCAATGGCGTATCTGTACTTTTGTCCCGGGGGGGGGGGGGGGTAGTGAGCACTAACAAAAATTCTTCTATTTTGACCCCAACAATTTGAAACGGCCGACAATGAGCGCCTTTCTTTCACTAAGCACCCCTCCTCCCCAGCCCCCCTTGAGCAAAACCCCTTAGCAAAAAAAGGAAAGGATATTTTCTGGTCACATTCCCACCTCCCTTTTTTTTTGCCCGTCTTTTTTTTTTTTTTGGGGGGGGGGGTGGCCTGGATCCGAACCTGGCTTGACTTACCCTCAAAAACCCTATATCTAATGCTTTTCGGTACGTATGAGGATAAAAATGTACCATTATATTTCTTATTTTTCTCCATCGTCTCTTTAATTCTTTGGCATTAAAAAAAATGTTTGTTGATTGATTTAGGTTTTACATACATTCGGTTACTTATTTCTAATATGTATACAAGTAACTTTTTTTTTAAATTTGTAAACATGTATTCATTTATTTTGACATTCATTCGTTCAGCTTTTTCTGATATTTTTACAAGTAACTTATTTTCTACCTTTGTGGTCTTCTATGATGCCATGATTGGTAACAATATATTTTTTAAAAATATGAACGTAGACTCAAAGTAGCAAAAACGGAATACAGAAGGAAATTTTAAAAGAAATTATGCAAAGTGTGTGTTAATCAGTGGGGATAAAATAACAATATGTTTGCATACTTCTGTTATCGTAATATATGTTCAGAGGGTAACTCGATTTTAAACTAGATTAAAATGACCAGGATTTTTTCATAGACATTCTAATAATAAAAAAGGATCATTTAGGTTTGAAACTTTATAAAATTGCTATAATTACTAACCTACAATAATACCATATCAAATTACAAATCAAGGGGGTACATTAAATTAGCAAATTAAGAAGATATGGAAAGGAGGGTCGTGCATCCATCTACCCGCGCAAAAACCGGTTGACCATTGACTTCGGTGCCCCCCCCCCCCCTCCCCGACGTCAAGGTCCAGATACAGCTCATATGAAGATAAATTAAATAGTATAAAGTAGGCTTACGGGTGCATGATTTAGGGAGGATTGAGGAGTCCTGAAAAGGACTCTTGGTAATCTTTCTTTAAGGTGTGTAGTCCTGAAAAGGACTGTAATTGGTATAGTCTTGAAACAGATTATCTTTCTTAGCTTATTATTCTAAGAAGAACTATAGCGCTTGGAGAGGATGAGTGGCGGGAGTCGCTCGACGTTTCGAACAGGTTGACTATCCGTCGTCAGGAATAGTGTACGCCAAGCAATATGCCATTTAATTATTGTTATTATTATTATTATTATTATTATTATTATTATTATTATTATTATTATTATCATTATTATTATTATTATTATTATTATTATTATTATTATTATCACTATTAGTTATACTGCGGTTTTCCCATAAGGCCCAAAGTGCTGAGAGTAAATGACAATTACATAAATACATGTAATAATACATGCAATTTAACAAGTACAAACTGCAACAAAAAAAAGTGTTTTCAAGGCCTTTGTGAAGGTAATAAATGACGACGACTGTCTATTTTTAAGTGGTAGATCATTCCAGTTTTTTAAAGCAGATACAGTAAATGTCCTATCACCGACTAATGAAAGCGTAACTGAATATGTGAGACAAAGAGGATCCCTGGTTGACCTCAATTCCGTGATAGGCAGGTGCGGATCCACGGTAGAGATGGTAACATCAATTTTACCTTTTTAAAACAAAAAACCAAAGCGGACCCCCCCCCCCCTAGCAACAAATACAAATATTATACAAAATAAAAAACGTCGCCGCTAAATATTTCCTTACAAATTGGACCAAAAAAAAGTGCTCTTATTAAAATCCCCACCGGCTGGCCGATTCGCCGCTAAATATTATTCATGAATCCCCCCCCCCCCCTCTTGCCGCCGGCTGGATACGCCCCTGGTGATAGGTGTATACAAATTCAAACACTGTTTATCTAAATATTGTGGAGTCTCATTATTGAGTATTTTGTAAGCCAGTGCCAGTGTAAGCAAGTGTAATGAGCTCAAGAGTGCTGAAATGGTAAGTCCATAAAAACCAGACAATATCAATCGGGCTGCCCTATTTTGTAGCCGTTGTACAAGATCCAATAATTGAGTGCAGGGAATGGTATAGAGAAGCCCTTTACAATAATCAATACTGGATAGAACTAAAGAACGCACAGCTTTATGACAGGCAGAATGGTCACTAAACCTTCTGATTATGGTAATGTTCCTTAAATAAAACGTAACCATACTACATATTTGAGAGATATGGTGAGACATTATCTATTATTGCTAACCTGACTTCTCTGCTACGATGTCGGTATGTTGGAACGCACTTATGTATTGACTACTTGTAGATGTCGGTTTTTGCTGCCAATCTGTAAGCATTCGGTGTGTATCGAAGAGAACCGTCCTGTTTTCCCGGATAATTTTTTCAGCCTCATAAGATGCTGTATCAAAAGCTACATGTAGACTCCGGTAGTGCTTCAGCAAGACTTTGTTCACACCCTCTTCAAGTGCTTGAAATTCTATTTTAGTTAGTTCCTTAACATCAACATCTGAAATTGAAGAAGAAACAATTATTGCAAATCTTTGTAATTTTTTTGCATCTTCCTTTTAATGAATAAAACTAAAATCAGATTCATTGGTTAAATTACAGTAAAAATTATGTTTTCAAGGAATCGGTGTTGTTCAGGATCACATTGATGTTTTATTAGAAAACATGCAAGCTTCCATACCAAATAGCATGGCAAAACTTTTTTTTTTAAATTGATGATATTCTGCCAAACACAGTTTGGTCGAAGATGCATGATAGCCGAGTAGTTATCAAATAATGATGTTGAAACCAAGGGAATAACGCACGGTTTCTTAAGATGGCCATTTTATTATTGTGTGAGATTTTGTTGGTTTGATTATATTTGCCAGTCCAAATTCAATTCAAATTCAATTCAATTCAATTCAAATTCAATTCAAATTCGATTCAATTGATATCAACATAATTATACAATGTACAATGCAGTAGTCCAGGGACCAATAATGCAATGTTTACACAAAATGTGCATAAAAACAGGGATTATCATATACATGTACAAATTAAAGTCATACAAAATGAAGTTATCATAACTGTAAATAGCCTATCTTTCCACCCAGGCGTTTATGGCTTACATCGAAGGCTTACATCGAAAGGGTGCGGTGCAATGTGGCGCGGTGTGGTGAGTTCAACGCACCCATTCAATAAAAGGCCCCCCGCTTTTCTCGAAAGGGTGTGTAGAGAATGGAGTACCGTCTTAGCACACCCTTTCGAGAAAAATGGGGGGACTTTTCTCGAAAGGGTGCGTCGACTAGTCTTTAACATCAGTCGTTTAAAATGTTTAAGGAATAGAAATGTCGTTTTATAAATTGAAATAATCAAAATTTAAACTACTTTTTGCGTAGTCTTGCAGATCAGGCATTTATAAGTATTAAATCAGTAAATAAAAAAAAACACAATGATATAATCAACTTAGTTATTTAAAAAATGTCTAATATAGGTGTTTAGCTAGTCTTGCATATCAGTCATTTATTTATTGAAATAAATAACAATATCCATTTCATTTTTTGTATGGAATTCAGTTTTTAAATGTTAACGAGTCTTGCATAACTGTCGTTTAATAACAAATACAAATTATTTGTCATTTAACTTAATTAGACACACGTTTATGTATTCGTTAAGTCTTGCCGAAAAAATGTAGGGGTGCACATGCTTTTTAATGTGTGTTTTTTAACATTTTTCCAACACAAAATGAAATTATCTTTTATTGTCTATACCATCTGAAAGATGTATTCACCGGCATATATGCCATCTATAATGGTTGTTATCACATCCACACAATTTTAAATTTAAGGAAAGTCACATTCTTTCACATAACATGCCCTTCTTTAGTCCAAAATAAATGTGTCACCTTCATAATCAGTTATTATCCAATTAAGACAGCAACAAGACATACCCAATCAACATTCACTCACACAAATTCACCCGGTTCAACTTTTTCTACAAACTTCGATATTGATGCTTATTAAAAAGACAAAACATAATGAAGAGTTTGATATAAAAGTCAACATTTTTGTATGACTCTTCAATAAACATTACACTAGCAAACAATAAAAGTAGTAACAATAAAGGTTTTATGGTGAATTCAAAAAAGATGGTTCCTGATCTGTGGCACTCTGTGCTGATCCTATAAAAGCTCCATCCCTTCCCCCTCTCTCTCTCTCTCTGTCTCTCAGGCGCAGATCCAAGGGGGGCAATTAGGCCCTGCCCCCCCCCCCTCCGCAAAAGAGAGAGAGAGAGAGAGAGAGAGAGAGAGAGAGAAGGAAAAGAAGGGAAAGGGAAAGAAAGAAGAAAAGAAAAGGGGGAGAAGGAGACCGGGGGCGAAAGGGTCTTGCGTCGCAGGTTGTTGCCTCCCCACCCCCCCCCCCCCCCCCTCCCCATAAAAAAATAAGAGAGCAGGAAGGAAAGGGAACGAAAAAAGTAAAAGAGCAGATAAAGGGAAAGAAAAAAAAAGGAAGAAGAAAATAAAAGAAGGGGATATCAGTTGAAATTTTCCCGCCAACAAGTTGTGGGTCGGGGGGGGGGGGCAAATGACCCTTGCCTCCCGCCCCCGCTAAAAAAAAAAGAGAGAAGGAAGGAAAAGGGAAAGAGGAGAGCGAAAAGGGAACAAAAAAGATGAAGAAGAAAAGAAGGGAGATCAGTAACGGTTGATCCCGCCAACAACGTGTGGATCGGGGTGAGGGCCGAAAGGCCCTTGCCTCCCCTACCCCCCGCAAACCTAAAAGAGAGAGAAGGAAGGGAAGGGAAAGAGGAGACAAAGGGGAAAAAAAAGAGAAAGAAGAAAGGTTGGGGAGATCAGTTGCGATTTCCCCGCAAACAAAGTGTAGATGGGGGGGGGGAGGGTGGCACTGGCGTTCTGATAGGGGGGGGGGGACTTGGCGTATCAGGACAATTACCCCCTGGGCAATCACTCCCCTGGCAATTACCCCCGGAAAAATACCCTCGTAGGACGATTACCCCCCCCCCGGAAAATTACCCCCCGGAAAATAACCCCCGGAGAATTATCCCCCGAGGACAACTACCCCCGCGGACAATTGCCCCCGAGGACAACTACCCCGAGGACGATTACCCCCGTGGACAATTACCCCCCCCCCCCCGCGGACAATTACCCCCCGAGGACAACTCCCCCTGATGACAATTACCCCCAAAGACAACTACTGGGCATGGTGGCTCAGTGGTTAGAGCGCCCGCCTCATGAACGGGAGGTCGTGAGTTCGAACCCCGGCCAAGTCATACCAAAGACTTATAACAATGGAACCTTCTGCCTTCTAGCTAGGCGCTCAGCATATTAGATTGGAGAAGGGTAATAATAACATATTATGTTATGCATGGCCCGCTGGAAGAGCAGATTCATAACTTAAGTGGCTACCATGGGTATTAACGTTATTATTATTGTTATTATTATTATTACCCCCCGAGGACAATTACCCCCCGAGGACAACTACCACTCTCCCCTTCGAGGACAACTCCCCCTCCCCCCCTCCGAGTACAATAATCCCCGGAGGACAACTACCCCCATTGACAATCACCCCCGAGGAATTTATAACGCTGTGACGTATAACGCAAGCTTCTCTCCCAATTGCTATTTACAGAAAATTGCATAAACCTTCATTTTCTTTGTTATTTATGAATTTCATTTCAGTCTTTTCAAATTATTCAATTCGATATGGGGGTGGAGGTTTCCCAATTCCCCTGAAGTTTTGCTACCGAGTAAAGAACAGAAATTACATTTCTTAGAAATTAAACAATATATTCCGCGCAGATGAGTACGCGTTACAGCTTCTCTCACCATCAATGGCACAACAAAGAAATTAGGATGTAAGATTTCCTTTATGCATCCTCTGTAACTTTTTTAATCAGTTGATCGTGTATTTGTCTTTGTATGTATAATGGGCCCTTATCCATGCCATGATCCATAATTAAGGTTTTCGTCACGTTATCTATTATTTTTGTTGTCATGCTGAAGTGTAATATGTTTTCGTGTACGTTAAATCATTTTGAAATAGAAATTGCCTTCAAGCTATATTTACGGTGCCATGTCAAAAGAAAATAAATATCCGCTCTCTGGTAATTCGTCTTGTTTGATTTTGTAACGCGAGCACAGCGTTTTTCAACCGGGTGCCGCAAGAGAATAATTTGGAAAACATTGATTTTGTAAAAAAAACATCAAATACCAGAACCGATTAAAATATATAATAACACGAGAAAAAAAAATTGTTAAAGATACTAAAGTGTCTTCCTTCCTCGCTCGCTGACAATATTTTGACGGCAAGGTAAGGGCAACGAGAGGCCCGAATATCCTCAAATTCGTGTATCAAGATCATGACCGAATATATCACTTTGTATTTATGTACAGTTGGCGGCAAGGTGCGCGCATACAGTACTTTAAATAGTTTCTAGCGTGTTACTTACAAACTAATTTTTTACCAGTTTGAAAATGTCTTCTCCTTTTTATTCTTAAATGTGCATAGCACTTGACGAGAGCCAGAGTCATGCAAAATTAATAATCTGTAAAGACTTTGGGATTTGGGAGAAACTTTACATTTCTTAAGAGGGTACCGTGACTAACAAAAACTTAAAATAACGCTGATCCAGAGAAATGTATTTCTATGCATTTTGAAAAGCGCTGGACAATTACCTAAAACTTACATCCTTCGTGGGAATTAGCAACTGCACTGGCGTTGCATAAATTATAATAAAAGGGAAATGTCACTATGAATATGACTGACAAAGAAAGCGGACAAAATATACAGTTCCTCAGGTAGACAAAGGAACACCCCTTCACTGCTATTATGTAAAAATGTGTAGAACAGGTGTCACATGCACATTCACCATTTTACATAATAGCAGTGAAGGGATGTTCCTTTGTCTACCTGAGGAACTTTATTTTGTCCGCTTTCTTTGTCCGTCATGTTCATAGTGTGTGTAGTAATGAGGAAGACAACGTGATATAGTATTTGAAAGAATATGGGTTCATGCAGGGGATCTTAAAGGCTCGTAGCCATCTCTCATTGTGTCAGATCGTCTTTTGCTATTGAATCCTGAATGTCCACGGGGGATATTTGTCATCGGAGGAATTGTCCTAGGGGGGTAATTATTGTCGGGGGTAGTTGTCCTCGGGGGGTAATTGTCCTCGGGGGTAATTGTCCTCGGGGGTTATTGTCCTAGGGGGTAATTGTCCTCGGGGGGTAGTTGTCCTCGGGGGGTAATTCTCCGGGGGTAATTTTCCTGGGGGTAATTGTCCTTGGGTGGGGGGTAGTTGTCCTCGGGGGGGGGATTCTACGGGGGTAATATTCCAGGGGGTAATTGTCCTTTAGGGGTAGTTTTTCGGGGGGTAATTTTCCTGGGGGTGATTGCCCAGGGGGTAATTGTCCTAGAACCGGGACTTGGTATAAATAACATTCAAACGTGCCGGTTCTCTTTATTTCCATAACGGTTTACAAATAATGCTGAAATGACATAATTTCCTAGGTTTTTCCTCACTTTTTTAGTAAATTATAGTTTTTGATGCGTTTGTTGGAAAATGGCAAAATTCCTAAATTTGCAGTCAGGCAAGAAATATGCCTTTTGAGTTGCCTACATGTCAGGGCCCGCGAAATGGCGGGGATCGGAAGCCTCGAGCTCCCCCCCCCCCCCCCCCCCCCAGATTTTTTTGTTTGGAAAAAGTATATCAAAGAGAAATAGAAAGAAAGAATAGTTAACTGCCATTGTCACAAAATAATGAGGTATCAAAATATACTCATCTGTCGGTAATTTAATGCCTAATACCCCTGATCCCCAGGGGAGGGGGGCGGTGGGGGCGATCCGCCCAGAACGCCGGCCAAAAAAACAAAAACCAAAAAAGAGAGGAGAAAAAATGAAGAGGACGGAGGAAAAAAAAGGAGCAGACAAAGAATTTTTTTGAAATTCAGACAAGTATTACGAATCGTTTCTCTATAATAATTTCATGAAACCTCAAAGCTTCCGCACTTCGCGCGGGAGGGAGGGGGGGGGCAACTGAATTAAGACAATAATTAAGAGTCGAGAACGGTACAATGATCGTCTTCTTTCTCTAATAATTTAAAGATACAATGTCCCTTTTGCAGCCAACCTCAAATTCTGTAGAACTTTGCAGGAATTATGAATATGTCATGTATATCCTATCTGTGAAATTTAAACGTTAGCAGTGTCCTCATATTCAAATTATGCAATGAAACCCGTTTACTTGCTAGACTTCACTGTCAGACACTATTGAGTGACTGACTGGCTTTTTTTCTTCTTTGGTAATAACATACATGAAAAGAGTTTTAAAGGGTACATAAGCATTTGTCTACATCAATAACCCACTTCTTGTGATGGCCAAGATTAAACTGATTGAATCTTTGCGCAGCATAAAACGTATGACCATTCGGTACAATTGTCTGAAAATCAAGACTATTACTTTTGGGCTCTATAGCCCTAAAGTCGATTTGACAACAAATAGTCATTATTTTCCCACTTAAAGACATTTTCAAGCCCCACCTTTTTTAGGGAAGTTCTAAATAAGTATTATCTTTCAAATGCAGTTGGAATTTAACTTTTTCATTTTTTGGGCCTGCAAATGGGACATAGTACCTTTAATAAAATGTAAAAGCTTTCGCGAGGTAGGGGCGGGGATGGGGAATTGAGACGAGAACGGTACAACGAATCGTCTCATTTCTATAATTATTTAATGAAAAATCAAAGCTTCCGCTTGCGGAGGAGAGAGAGGGAAAAACTCGCCCCTCCCTGCACCCCCCCCCCCCCCATTACGTCGCTGCCGGTCACCATTACGTACCAATATTTGCCTCGCATAATTTCAAATTTGCCCCCCCCCCCCTGAAGCTTTGACATTTAATTAAATTAATAGAGAAAGAAGACGATAATTGTGCCGTTCTCGACTGTTCTTGTCTTAATTCAGTTCCCCCCCCCCCTCTCGCGCGAAAGCTTTTACGTTTCAATCAATTATTAGAGAAAGAAGACGATCATTGTACCGTTTTGAACTCTTAATTTTTGTCTTAATTCAATTGCCCCCCCCCCTCCCTCCCGCGCGAAGTGCGGAAGCTTTGAGGTTTCATGAAATTATTATAGAGAAACGATTCGTAATACTTGTCTGAATTTCAAAAATGTTATAGATGGCATATATGCCGGTGAATACATCTTTCAGATGGTATAGACAATTAAAGATAATTTCAATTTGTGTTGGCAAAATGTTACAAAAACACACATTAAAAAGCATGTGCACCCCTACATTTTTTTCAGCAAGACTTAACGAGTTCATAAACGTGTGTCTGATTAAGTAAAATGGCAATTAATTTGTATTTGTAATTTAACGACAGTTATGCAGGACTCGTTAACATTTAAAAACTGAATTCCATACAAAAAAGAAATGAATATTATTTTTTATTCAATAAATAAATGACTGATATGCAAGACTAGCTAAACACCTATAGGTCTATTTGACTTTTTTAAAAATATCTAAGTTAATTATTTCATTGTGTTTCTTTTTATAAATTTCCTGATCTGCAAGACTACGCAAAAAGTAGTTTCAATTTTGATTATTTCAATTTATAAAACGACGCACCCTTTCGAGAAAAGACCCCCCTCATTTCTCGAAAGGGTGTGTTAAGACGGTCCTCCGTTCTCAACGCACCCTTTCGCGAAAAGAGGGGGGCCTTTTCTCGAATGGGTGCGTTGAACTCACCACACCGCGCCGCACCGTACCGCACCCTTTCGATGTAAGCCGGCGTTATATACCTGGCAGGATTTGTTCCTTGAAATGCACTGTGCGCTGATTACTGCCGCCAGACCTAAAGCGAGGGTCTTAATATCTGAACTGCTTCGGAAGCGCATCGGGACGTTTCATCAGAATCTGATAAGATAACCGCTATACACGATTGGTTTATAATGATTATTTTATCGTTAGCTATTGCATTTCAAAGTTCCTTTATCCGAATCCCCCCGAAATGCAATCGTTTAACCACATCTCAGGGTTAGTTTACAGTCATACATAAATCATATTGTTGAGGGTTACATTCTTGTTACTTTACCTTCTGGTTCCCGGGGAAGAGCACTTTGTTGGACGACAGAATCGTTAAGTTGTTGGACATTAATGTAGCGAACTGGAAAAAAGTATTCATATATCGTTGTGAATTAGTACATACTACATAGTAATGCAATGTTAGCACTTAAAGCACTTTAAAACAATTGTTACCCATTAAAAGATATACAACTGCACCTTTTCATTTATTTTTCCAATGCTAGTACTCAAATGTTAAACAATTTAACCATGTTTACCGAGTACTTTATAGGGCTACAAACTTTATTCTTACCCACATGCATTATACATTGAGATAATACAGCAACAAAAGAGAAAACGAAACTTCTCTTTCAAGCGATTAATTGCTGTTTCGCTAAGCCTTAAAATTTAGCTTATTATTTCCAAATTACTTGCATTTTGCACCATTAAACATATCATGCTACCGAACAATTACATCCTCTCTTTGTCCAAATGAAATAGACCACTAAAGAGATGAGTATCAATGCAGCAAACACCGAACAACCTAACGAGAAGAATATAACATTGAAAACACATTGAAACTGTTGCAACAAGTTTTGTATGCTATGAAGCGCTCAAAATATCACAAAGACGCTGTGTTCATAAATCTTTGATATATTAAACAAAAGGCTTGTTCATTTTAAAATATATTAATGTAGTAATAATTATTTATAATCTAGTTTCTATAAATGCTAGTTCTGTTAACATTCCTAAAGAAGAATAACAAAGATGATGAAAATACGAAGCTGCGTATATCACTCTAATGTACACTGGTTTAATATGCTGATTTTTGGTAGACATACTCAAAGCTTTCACGGGATTTCATGGCACAAGAGTTTTTTAATTTGTCTATATGCCTACTACGTAATTATTTAGTCTGCTTTTGAATAATAACCATATGGTGTACAAACTTGATATTTTGCTGAAAATTCATGAGTATCACTTTCTTATTTAATATGTTCTACAGCTTTTGCTCTGGAATACTTTTCATCTTCCAGATAGTTTCCATCATTAGCAAGGTTACTGAATGTGCCTGTTCTCAATTACGGCTTAATTTTTACACGTCATATTTAAATGTTGACGATTTCTCGGATTTCCTCAAATTACTATTCAGAATGTCCAGTATTTGAGATCACTTACAAACTAAGATTACCACCATAGTTGATTGCACTGGTTCGTCACCTTGGATTAGGACAGATGTGGATTTATTTTCGTTAGTTCCTGGAGTATTGGAAACCACACATGTATACAGTTCTTTGTTACCACCGGTTGCAATAGTAATGGTTTTGTTTTTCGTCCCGTCTGTGTTATTCCACTCTCTTGTATCTGATGGTTGAAGTGTTCTGGATCCATATAGAAAGACAAGATTAATAGAGGGGTAGTACTTCACCGCTTGGCATGTTAGAGTCGTTCCGGATTTGGCGACCAGGATACAGTTGTTTGAGTCGTATTGGTTGGTATTCAGACATTCCTGGATGGTTGGAAACGGTTCCAGAGGCTGGGCTTAGTTTGAAATATAAACAAACAAACAATGGTTTGTCACATTGTCCTTTAACATTTCCTGTCAAGTAATAAACTAACGAATCAATGAAGTAAATTATCAATGAACGTTGTAATAAGTTAAATGGAGGTTTTCAGGGTTTAGTGTAAATGAACTTGAAAGAGATCCCTCCCCTATTCGCTGAGTTCGACAACCCACAACTGGTGCCATATGTAAACAATTGTCAGTTTTAAATATATATAGTTGATATACAAATGATAATAATAAAGGTAGATATTTAAAACCGATTACGGATGAATATACATGGGTTATTCCCTGAACAAAACTAACAACTCTGATTATTTCTTTTTTCTTCTCTTATGGCTAATCGAAGAACATTTAATATTAAAATGTGATACTTAAAAACGTTCAGGACTGAAAATATATGGATTTTTCCCTGTAATAAACTAACAACTTTGATTACGTTTTTTCTTTTTTCTTTCTTATTGCTAATCAAAAAGCATTTAATATTAAAATTTGTACCCTAATTCTTACCATTCTTTTTACCATTCTTGTGTTTCAATTGATATTCGGTAGGTGATAAATACTTACCAATCACATAGACAAATGTGTGACTTCTAAAGGATATCCCAGTATCATCGGTCACCTCACAAACATATATACCTTCGTGATGGACCTGTACCTCTCTGATGACCAGCGAGTAATCTTGGGTGATGTTGTACGTGCCCTTTTCAAATCCAGTGCCCCTACGTTCAGCAACATTGTTGTTGTTTTCAATTACAACCAGGCTTTCATTTGCTGACGAGGTAGACTCCTTCTTCCAAGAGACTCTTCTGGCCTTGATGTGAACAGTGCATGGCAGGATACCAGATGTAGCTTGACGCAGCTGTAGAGTGGCTTGTGGATTGGTTGTGATTGCAGTATCTGACGTAAACAACGATAATAGCCACTTCAAAATGTAGAAAAAATGCTACTAACGATCATTAATAGAATACGTATGAAACTGACTTTACCCATAATCACGATATTTTAGCAGTAGCCATTTAAAAGCTTTATATTTATTTGATGTCTAGCTAGCTATAATAACTTGAAATATTCCACAACGTTAGTTAAATTAGGGATATATCCGTGTCGTTTTATGAATGTATTAGATGTCAAAAAGGCATATTTTGAAACTGTACAAAACTGTAGTTTGTAGACTGTAAGGTTTAAGAATGTCAAACTTATTTCAAGTTATTTAAAAAAAAAATAATCTAAATAGTTTGTGTAACATATTGTTTTGTAGCAAATCACAAGCTCAGTAAATAGGAGGAGTCGCTTTATGTGAAATATGTTGTAGAAGAAAAGGGGTGATGGAAAAGTTTTTTCAAGGAGCTGTAACAAACAATGTTTAAGCGGAGAGTAGGAATATACAGATTGTGAAAAGGGAAATCAGCAGGTTTCGATACCATACATGTTGTTTAGGAAATGCCATGAAGCCTATATACCTCAAAATAGTATACTTTTAGTCGTACAGATTTATAATGTTTTTAACATTAGTTTGAAGGAGGTTATATATTTTTGTTTAATCACTACTGATCAAAAGTGTAAATTATGGTTAACTTTTACACCTGGTAGGCCTACAATAATTATACAATGATACATTTTCATCTAAATAACCTACCTACAACTAAAATATCAGTGTAGTTGTTCATCAGAGGTCCCTTGTTGTTAGAAACTGTGCAGTACATTCTTCCACTATCTGCTGTTGAGACATTGTTGATGATCAAGGAATAATTTTCGTCCACGTCACAACTCCCATCATCGTATCTTGGTCCTGATACTTTACCACCATTCCATGCTACCATTGAGCTCAGATCGTCAGGATCAACGCCTTTTCTCCAGTAGACTGCAATTGGGTCTCCAAAAAAGCGACATGTAAGAACACCTTGCACACCTCGGACCAGTGTCTTCATGACTTCAGTGTAGACCAGACCTTCTGGAACAACCTGGGATGATTTTAGACCTGCATCAAACAAAATAGGGTATCATATCCGGTCGTTGTGGATCAAATCCTTTTTTCATGATGTCATGAAGAAAAAAAATATCACAGTATGATGAATCGTTAGGCCTTGCCTGTAGTATTATTATTAATAATAATAATAATAGTTTAGTTCCTGTATAGCGCACAATATGTTATGAAAAAACATCTCTATGCGCTTCCAAAGAGCTTTGGAAATTATTACCCTAGCTTTAGCTCCGACAGCCTTATCAGCGCACAGTGCATTTCAAAAAATAATCATACCAGGTACCCATTTACCTCACCTGGGTTGAGTGTGGCACTTGTAGATCAATGTCTTGTCGAAGGAAATTAGTGCCGCGGCGGAACTCGAACCGCGGACCTTGTGATCGACAGTCCTGTGACGTATCCACTCGACCACAACACGTCTCTTTTAGTGAGTATTTCATATATTTTAGAGTGCAAGACGAGTTTACATCTCTACTCTTCGAGTTGTGATGTATTCCCCCACACCTCTCCCAAACAAATACATGTGTTCATGCCTCACTTTGTATATGCATGATCAGATAAATCCGTATAAAAAACATACAAAACAAGCAAACGGAATTAACATAAAATGTCTAATCACAAATTTGTTCACTGATTGCACTTTTTTTGACATTCTTCAACAGTTGGCAAAGTTTAATTTAAAGTGAGCCTATAAATGTGACTTCAGAACGAAGTCTCCTTGAGAACTTTTGAATTGCCTACTAAAAACGCTAAAACACTACATGATAAATTTGGGAGAAATTTAATGAGTTAAAAAAAAACGGCAAGGGAAAAGCAAGTTTGCCCGAATAAAGCCTTTCAGACAGACGACATACGGGCGCCATACGCGACCAACAGCCCACGGTCTGTCAAACCTCCTGAATATTTAAATTGTCCGAAGACCCAAAGAGACCAATATGTCTGTTATGGCCGATGACGTGGGCTTTCCAACAACTTATTTGTTCAGAAGGATCGCAAGACCAACCTAGTCGGCCTCTTGGAAATGTTGGTCACTTTCACTGACGGTATACCAAAGGATCTCGATCTTATGGGCTGTTTATCTACCGGGATGACTGGGTTTA
Organism: Strongylocentrotus purpuratus; assembly: GCF_000002235.5. Classification (NCBI taxonomy): domain Eukaryota; kingdom Metazoa; phylum Echinodermata; class Echinoidea; order Camarodonta; family Strongylocentrotidae; genus Strongylocentrotus; species Strongylocentrotus purpuratus. The sequence goes on from NW_022145609.1 coordinate 18,990,927, forward strand.
CCTCTACTGTCAGAGTGTGCTACTTCAATATATAGCAGGAGTTGTAGTTTTTCCTTTGGCCCTGTCTTCATTTAAACCGAACGAATTATTGAATTAACAATAAAGTTGTATAGATTTTAATTTCCAAAAGCTATTTCATACAAAATACAAAAACGTAGCTATCACTTACCAGGTGCCACACAGATAACGATGAATAATCCCACAACCAGTGCTATTTTAACCGCCATTTTTAGCAATTTGTCTATAGAACAATTAATGATACTAACTCGCGTCGATATTTGCTCAGCGGCGTCGCTTTTAAGTACTGTGGGTAGGATAGGGAATATCACACCCCTCGTAAAGTCCATATAAACATTCGTCGGAAAGTTGAAATAAGGGGGGAGGAAATCTAATATCGACCCAGCAATAAAAAAAGATTATAAATGCATAAGAAACCGTATTACTAGATTAAGACGTGATAATAAGAGGGATTATACCAAGGATGTTATTCGAGATTGTAAAAAAGATAGTAAAAAAATATGGCGTGAGCTGAATAAGATCACCGGCAGGAAACGTAAAAATGATGTATTGCCTAATGAATTAAGTGCTGATAAATTGAACAATTTTTTTGCGTCAGTTGGAAAAATGAATAAACCAAAAAATGACGATTTTAGCTGGAAACATCCAGAATGTATTTATAGTTTTGAATTTCAAAGACTAAAGGAAAGTGTTGTTTATGAATTGTTATGCAAATTAGGAAATGTAAGTAATCTTGACCTATTTAATGTAGATTCTAAATTGCTTTGTATTGGAGCATCAGTTCTATCTAAACCATTGGTTTTACTATATAATGCAAGTCTAAGAAATGGCTCAGTTCCGTCTGATTGGAAAATATCAAAAGTAACACCTATATATAAGGGTAAGGGAAAAAAAGATGATCCAACCAACTATAGACCAATATCTGTAACCTGCCATGTAATTAAAATTCTAGAGAAAGTCATCCAAAAACAATTATTGAATTATCTTCGCTTGAATGAATTGATTTCTATTGATCAATCAGCTTTTCTACCCAACCATTCAACCAATACATGTATTCATAGAACTATAGATGATTGGCTGGAATCTTTTAATGAAAAAGAATTAGTAGCTGCGTGCTTCTTAGATATTTCCAAATGTTTTGATTCAATTGACCATAAATTATTACTTAAGAAACTACAATGTTATGGTATAAAGGATGAACAGTTGAAATGGTTTAGTAGTTATTTGTTTGAAAGGAGACAAATGGTTTTCTGTCATGGTATACTCTCAAACTCAAAGACATTATCAAATGGAATACCCCAAGGGAGTGTCCTCGGACCAATCTTATTTCTACTTTTTATTAATGATATAGCTCAGTCTTTGAAGACATGTACCTGTAATATGTTTGCTGATGATGTTGTTATATATACTTCTCATAAAAATATTGATGAACTAACCATATTGTTACAAAATGATGTTCATTCAATACATAGATGGTATACTCAGAACAATTTAAAAGTTAATGCTGAAAAGACCAAAATTATGCTTTTAAGTACACGTAAAGCATATAACTTGAATATATACATGGATGGAACGAAAATGGAACAGGTTCATAATTTTAAATATTTAGGGGTGGAAATTGATGAACACCTAACTTGGGATATTCATGTTAAAAGACTTACCAGATTGATTTCTATGAAACTGTTCTCATTACGTAATATGTCCAAATTTTTAGATGTCAAATCCTTAAAGCTCATGTATAATACAATTATTTTACCATGTATTGACTATTCATGCACAGTCTGGGGAAATTGCTCAAGGCAAAATAAAGAGTTACTCTTAAGATTACAAAAGAGAGCAGCACGTATAATTACATCCAACTATGACTATGAAAGTGTTAGAGGTGATGATTTAATAAAATTAATGAAATGGCAATCATTTGACGATAGGAGAAATTATTTTTTAGCTGTTTTAATGTATAAATCTGTACATGGTATTGCACCAACACATCTGTGTAATGCTATTGAAATGGTCTGCGATAGACATAACTTAAATACTAGAGCCGCTGACAAAACAAATGTAATATTACCAAAACCTAATCTAGAATGCTTTAAGAACAGTCTTATGTACTCAGGAGGAGTTATCTGGAACTCATTACCTATTAACTTACAGAATTCTACATCTATTTCTTCATTTAAATACCTTTATAAAAGATTGTACTTTCATTAATGTTGTAAATAACCAATATCCTCATGGATGTGTGTATATATATATTTTTTTACCCTACTTTAATAAATACAAGTTTGTGAGTTTTTTTTTTTTTTTTTTTTTCTTTTTCGTACATTGTTTCAACTCATTCTATTTGTGATCCTGGGTAAACCTTTGAATGTAAATATATGTATCCAGTTGCTGGTTATTTTATAAAATGTTATATTATTCAATATTCATTAATCTATTCATGTTTTGCATATTTCAATGATATTTGTATTTCATTGATATATTGTATTTCAATGTTTGTATTTTACCATGTATGTATATACAGGACCAATATGAAAAACAGCCTTGGTTGATATTGTCATCCTGTATAAATATTTTTAAATAAATAAATAAAATAAATAATAAATACTGCTTTTTAAATTTGTTTACTGACACATTGGCGAATCCGTGCCTCTTAAGAAAGAGGCTGGGTTTAAATGATAATTGTAGTATAAAAATCGATTTACTGTCAATCATAAGATAAAATGTCTAAAATCTAATAATCCCCAATAGTGATGCCATTAAATACAATATTGCACCTATCTGTGACACTGAAATAAGCGTAAGTTAATAAGATAAAAAGGAAAAATGATTTATTGACGGTATCTCTTTTATATTTTACAGGACCCTTGGGGGTGTATAACAAATATCCTAAGTCAAATTTAACTCTAAGTTGGACTTAACAATTATGAAAAGCCGTTAGAATCTATGAAAATGTTTTGTAAAAGTTATTTTAAAGGTATAACATGGTGATTCAATTAATTCATGATTTCTATTACCAAGTAGATTTCAGGGTCTTGATGTGGAATTTATAAGAAGTCAAAAATATTTGAATTTTCACTATTTAATATATTTTATTTTAAGGCTACAAATAGCTCTCCATAATTGTTAAGTCCAACCTAGAGTTAAGTTCAACTTAAAATCTTTGTGAAACATCCCCCTGGGCAAATAGCCTATACACCTCCCCTGCCCACACAGACATACGTACACCCCTACAAACTGTTCAGAAACGCCTCTGTATATGACTATACCTGGCATAAAATTGCTTGATTTCAGTCTGATGTTTACTTATATGTATTTGATATCATAAAAATGTATCATTAATACCACGTGAGGCATGATCAAAGTCCGTAATCTGACCCAGTGACGTAGCTATGAAAGAAGGGACACAGAGACAATGCCCCCCCCCCCCAAAAAAAAAAAAGGTCAAAACGACGCTCTTTAACGATTAATATATTATTTGACTCGGTACCGTTGGGACAACATGATAAATCTTAAATAAAATCTGTTGTACGAGGTCCATTAAACGATTATCAAAAAATGTTAAGGGATGATCCGATCTGCGTCCTTGATGCATTGTACAGCAGGGAACAAATGGAAATGGGAACAAAATGTACAATCTTCCCACTCTAAAGGGGCAAAGGATATATTCCCCGGCTCAGTCAATCTTTCCCCTCATAGTTTGACCATGAAGTAAAGCGTTTTTCAACAGGGCGCCGCGAAATTATTTTAGGTACTTATATTTAAATATTGTTTTGGAATAACGTCATTTCCATGAAAACTGGGGTATCAGAAACTACAAGATGCCAAATTATTTATGACTATGGGGTATTTTGATGAGGAAATATCATTTCAGAAATAGTAAAAGTGTATTATTCCTCGCTCACAAAATTTAAAAACAGGATAGTTTTAGACAGTGAGGTCCATGAAAACCCCAATCAATGTGATGACGACATGACGATATTCGGGCACCTCGTCGCCCGAATATTGTTATGATTCTAGCAGAACATTCAGTACATAACATACTGTATATATGCCTAAATGAGTAATAACTTCAAACTGTATATACTCATTCATGTTTCTGTGATCGTTAGTAACTAAACGTATATATCTTTTGTTATGCATTTGTAATAATTTGTAACGAGATGTAAACATGAAAAGGGTTATGTTTATCATACATTTCAGCGTATCACCCGAATAATAAATGTAATTTGATTTGTATGTTGCACGAGAAATGTATTCAATTCAATCTCTTATTGAAGCTACATTTACATTTCGCTAGTTCGCAATATTTGAGATCTGGATTTGGAGGTAGGAGGCCCTCACGGCCCTAACGCGAAAATGTGCCAGGATATGTCTACGTATATACTGTATACGAGGGATGTAAAACACATCCTATTTGATGAATGGTGGATTTGGGTGACGCGAAACTCCATAAAGGATGCCGTGACTATACAAAAACGCTAATCTAGCATACTAAAGACTGATGTCCCCTCTCTCATGACTGAGCCCAGGCTACGCCATTGTCCTGAGTGTGCATAATTTTATGACATTATGGCATAGGCAATCATGACTTTGAACTGTGGTTGGCGTTTCCAAACTTATTTCTGTCCAGTTTAAATATTTAACGATCTAATGTATTCACTGTCTTTTTTAAAATCAGATAAAAGGGGTATTATCTAGCTTGGTGATTTGTTCCCCCTATTCTTTGCTGTGCAAATTTCATCACCCCCAAAAAAATTGTTTGATGCGTATGAATTCGTTGTTGTTGAATGGAGCAGCCCCTGTCATTGGCGGATCAAGAATATTAAGGTTGGGGGGGGGGCAAAAACTATGGATTCATACTAACCACGTATATGATTTTCAATATAACATCAGCCCCTTTAAAATCTTGTTTGACAAGTATTATAGTTCATACTATTATCAGTGAGATAAGCACAAATTTGAAATCTCGTTAAAAATTATGATTGACGTGACAGACGTAAGAGTCGAAGAGGGAGGGAGTGTTCGACGAGAAGGCTGCTGCCCTCTGAGGGTCGTGCTTTTTAATTACCATTCGAGGCATTCTGCAATTCTCAGACAGCGTAAAGATTTTGGATTTAAGTAAATTAATTTTCATAATGGGGTTGCATTGTAAATATAATACATTTGTACAATTAATAGTTCTGCGTGAAAAAATGTCCCGGTCGCCAAGAAATATACCAACAGGAGATATCAAGTCAACTAAAATACATTTTCGACCGTAATATTGAACCGTGACATTAGGAAGGTTATTTTACTAAGTCCACAAATCGGACTCAGGTAATTCACAGTCTCATGAAGACGCTCTATCAGAATGGAGCCTGTGAAGGCAATGAAACTTTGCTTTTCTTTCGATTTCATCCACATAAAAAAAATGTCCAATGTTTCGTATATTAGCACTTATATATATCCTACCCTCTTTCTCTCTCTCTCTCTCTCTCGCTCTCTCTTTCTCACTATATATATATATATATATATATATATATATATATATATATATATATATATATATATCTCTTCCTCCCTCCCTCCATGTCACCCCTCTCTCGTTCTTCATAATTATGTACGAAGTGTATGTAGTTAGCTAAATAGACCCTTTTTTGATTATCCCCATTGCCTCTCATGATCCCGTAATTTGTCCGTTTTATCCTGTTTAGTAACTTGGGGAATATTTCTCTCAAAATAAGATGATTGTTATCATCGTTTCGGCAAGAACATGCAGCGTTGAAATAATGATTGTGATATTAACTACAATTTTCCAACAATATTCAGATGAAATTAAGCACATCACACTTCTATCCGTCCGTCAACTATTCATAATCCAGATGCAATAACAGTCAGGGATTTGGCTTTGTCATACATTAGAGACTGAGACATATTGGAAATAAGAAAGTTTAATTACGAATGGTTTACATTATATTGACGACAAAAGTTGGAAATTCGCTTCCAAACAATTAGAAATCTGTAATATATATATATTTTTTTTGCTATAGTCGTTGAGCATTTTCTTTTGTCTAGCGTAAATGTTACATTCTAAGCCTGTTGGTAATATATTCAAGCTTATTGTCAGCTTTTCGATCCGTGAATTATATAGTTAATAAATGCTTTTCTTTTCGATATTATTTAGTTCTAATGCTTTAATAATACATACTCTCATCAAACGAAATAACATGAAAACAGTTATGATGAAATTATCATCCAGAAGATAGCGAGTTTGGATAATGGGTTTTGAGATAATTGATGAGGATTATGACAAAGTTCATGCAGGGCCTGGATGTGGCATTATTTGCACACCTATAAACGACGAAAAATATTTACACACCTCTTAATTCTTAAGTTCCATAAAGATATAGCATTTTGAAAAATGTGATCAATCATCAATGTATCATTGATTATTCTCTTTATGTGTTCTGCATACAATATTATGATATCTCTAGCAAATAAAAGAAAGCTTTGCGACAGAGCCCCTACTTCGATGGAATTACACTGTAAAACAAATATGGAATACACAACTATTAAAATAAAACATTATTAGATTGATGCAGTACAAGTGGAAACGAGCCTGTGACTTATGATCATTATCGTAACTGAACTAAGTCCTAAACATTAATTTCTTCATAGATACATGTATATTTCATCATATTTACCCTTCCATTGTACAAAACCCTTTGAACTGATTTCTTGTTTAGAAGTCTGTAATGGACTCGCTAAAACACGTTACATAAATTCATGTATTGTATTTTAAGTTTCGCAGGCTGATGTTCACAAATAAGAAGAAAACCGTTAACAAATATACAAAAATGGAAAATAAAGCGACATATGTACAATATATTACTAGATGCTACAGCTAGAGAGGGATGTAACAAACAGATGAAATTCATCGTTACTGATAAACATAATAACGAATTGATGAAGATTTTGATGAGGGAGAGGACCCCGTGACCCACAACATACCCAATTATACGCGACAACTGTAATAAATATTTACAGACCTCTTGCCTTTTGAAAGTTAATTGCACAAAGCTATAGCATTTTGCAAAGTGTAATGAATGTAGCATTGGTTACTCTCATTATTTGTTCTGCATACAATAATATGGTATCTTTAGCACATGACAGAAAGCCTTGCGACAGCCCTTACTTCAATATAATTACACTGCAAAACAAATATAGAACACCAAACATTACAATAAAAACATCATTAGATTAATAAAGTAAAAGTGAAAACAAAACAAGTCAATGACTTGTGACCATTATCGTAACTGAAATAAAACCCTAACCAATATTTTCTTCATTGATACGTGTATATTTCATCATACTGGCGCTTCCCTTGCACAAAGCGTTTTGATAACTATTACATCTATATATTAATTAAGTATGTCATGGGTTCGCTCAAAATTACGTAACATCAATTTGTGTATTGTATTTAAAGTTTCGCAGGCTGATGTTCACTGATATAAAGAAAAGCGCAAACAAATACACTTAAAAGGAAAATAAAGAGACATATGTACACTTTGGTCATATAATGGTGGAATAATTATTTTCACCCCAATTTATTGAATGATTTTGACAATGATTTATTCCTAATAGATCTAGATAATAGTATACATTCTCAGATTTTAATGAATGACAATTGAGGAGTGTTTGTTTGCGTGACTGCTAAAGCATGGGTGTGCTACTATGTTAATCAAATAGGGGACCTATGTCCTTAAGTCACAACTGACAGTAATGGGGATTAATGCCTCGTAAAAGGGCACTAATATAGCACAACGACACGGTTTTGATCCTGGGGGCTCACAGTAACGAGGCCTTTGCTTAATAGCCAATGAACCATGACTGTACGCAGCGGGCGCTAGTGTACGTCGACGCCCCCACAAAAACACAAAAATCAAAGAAAATGCAATAATCTTTCAATAATTCATTGCATGTTCCCCAAGTCCCCAACAGGAAAGATTCCTCTGTAGTATTTTAATATTCATTAAAAACCTTAAATGCCTCTTAATATGGGCTTGAATGATAAAAATTGATGGGAAAACCGTATCATCGGATCAGACCAAAATGATATCGGATTCGATCATGAATGCATCAAACTATATTCCATTACAATTTCATGCTTCAGCAGATAGATTCTTACCTTGATCCTCACGTTCTTCTAGGTTTTGAGTTATTGCTTCCGAGATAGAACACAGCTCACAGTAGCTCATGTTGTACTCATGAAAATTTAAGCAAAGAAAATGCTGAACGGTTCTTTTATACTTTGAATATGTCAATAGAAAGATTTGCGACAGCCAGATAATTCAAACTGTACCATTATCAGTAATGTTATAATGTTATAATGCTAAAACGTTATAATGTGGATGTCAGTTCTTGGAAGCCAGTATGTACCACTTGCTTGCTTGCTTGCTAGGTGCCTTGTCTGTTCCAGACATTGTCGATCAAGACTTTCCATCTAGTACGTCTCACTCTGGTTCCACTTAGACCAATCAATGTTCTTGAGATTATGTATCTACAACATTAACCTTACAATACGTTTTGTACCTCAAATAATAAAACATATTTCAGTTTTGATATTAATATGATCTTACCAAACACTCCTGTAATAGCGTCACTATCATATTTGGAATTCGCTATTTTCTTGCAGAAGGTCAATCGTTCTGGTTTTGTTAGGCTGGTATCTCTAATGGATGCGTAGATTTTAATGAGTAAGTTGATGGTACTACTCTCAAGGTGTGAAGGATGGAATGCGGGTCGATATGATACCAGTTTAGTTGCATCGATACCCAGCTCTTTAGTGATAGGAAGAAGATCATGGATGAGCAGATGAAAAGCCAGATCAAAGAGCTCAGCTTTGTAGATGTATGGTCCTCTTAAAGTTGGCAGCAAACCTGGGGATTATAAACAGACAATTATGTTTATTATTACAATGGATTACCGACAACGCACATTATGCTTTTCAAAAAAGAAATCGGTACATATTAAAATTGAAAATGAATTTCTAGGTCAAAAGGTTAATGGAATCTTTTACGTTTAGTGGTAACTTCACTACAAATTTATTAACATGACCCTTAAAAGTTGTGAGGTATTTCTAATTCAGACGGGAATCACATAGACGTAAATATTAATGAACAATAATACAGTTAACAAATGTTATTAATACCCTTAGCAAATTCTATAGTTGTGTAAGTATGTGCAAATTGATTTGTCCCGATTCATGTTAAATAAGAATTTGACGTATTACAGCTTACATCGAAAAGTACTAAATAAAGGCCTTGATTCAACCAGTCAATCTTTCAAAAAGTCTTTCAAGAAAAGAACAAAACAGATAATTCTTCATATTTTGTTTTACTTCTAAAATTATCGTTTACAGATAGAAGAAATATTTCATGTAGGAAACCTTGTATATCCCTCCAGAAATGGAGGCAAATGCTGATAATGTGAAGATGTATATATTATTATGAAGAAATAAATATATAAGACCAGAGGAGTGTTTCACAAGACTAAGATCGACTTTAAGTAAGACTTAACTATGGCAGGCCGTTCATGCCACTTTATGCTGATTTTAGCTCTCATCATTTACTGGCGTTGGTCTCTCAAGGAACGTACAAATCATGGTCACAAATCTGCAGAATTTAAATTTGTTGATAATTCATTATCGAAGGAAAAAAATTATCTAAAATTCATAATGGTGAGAGCAACCAGTGAAATGAATGGCCTGCCATAGTTCAATCCAAGTTTAAGTTGATCTTAGTCTTTGTGATACACTCCCCTGAAATGGTTATTTTACAAAACAAAACAACAAATCTTTCATTCTTGAGCAACGAACAACACAAAAACATCAAATTGGTACGAGGAGTGAGAATAATTTAGTTGTACATGTTTATAGTTTGGACAAAGTAACATAAATTAAGAATGGTAAGAAGGTACCTTCAAGCTTGTTTGATTCCAAGGCTGAAAACAATTGCTTCCATTTATCCTCTGAAGGTTTAGCTGACGCCTTGGTTCTCCATTTACGTAGAGTTTTGAGCCGCTTCTCTTCGTCATAAGTATCATCACGTTGGGAGTCAATTTTTAGTTTCTTGCAGACTTTCTTCATTGAATCTGGTGTGAGATTGCGTGAAATCGTGTTTAGTTCCTCGTCAGAAGGCCAGGCATAAGCTATAACACAATATAAACACATTATTACCAAACTAAAGATAAAAGGTGAGACTTTTGTTTCCACATCCAATGGTCCGAGTTGGATTCTCGGCGGAGACAGTACTTGCGACCTTTTCAGTTTATGTCAAAACAGGAAGAAAATACGGAGGTAAAACGAATTTAAAGCTAAGCAAGTCATTTATTTATATTGACATGATTGATTTGTCACATTAGGTAAATTAACCCCACCGGACTTGCCGATGCTATTTAGTATAAGAGCAAATATTTATATCGTATACTACTTGTTATTGTTCAGTACTCCCGTTCCCCCTCCAAGAAATGAATTGATTGCTACGAGGTTGGTTAGGCTGTCTATCAGTGAGCGTATCTGGTATAGCCGAATACCACTCAACCCGCCTTTGTAATCTAGTGGTTAAGGCGAGGCGTCAAAAATATCGATACCAGCAGGCTGCCGCCTCACGTATTGGCGCATCGAGGCTGCAATTACGGCCGAAGCCTGGCTGGGGCAATTATCTTTCACTTATTAGCCCAGCCGGCTTGCGCCAGGCTGGGATCTGAGGCTCGGTTTCCATTCGAAAGGCGGCAGCCGGCGCATGCTTTTGTTCGGAGACCATTATGATGACATCATGAGTTAATTGAGGGTCCTATCGCCAGCGGTAGCCGGCTGAGCTAATTAAAAAAATGCAGCCAGGACGCACAAGTGCAGTTAGCTGCCGCTGGCTGGTATATTTATTTTTGACGCCTCGCCTAAGGCATTTGGCGTATACAGCTTTAGACCCGGGTGCGATTTACCGTTTTTTTTTAAAGGTAGTTGAAGGGAAGGGTAATAGAGTTCTTTGGGGGAAAAGTAATGTTTCTTCTTTTATTTGAAGGAGATGTGTTCATACTCTTGGGTTCTTAACCTCCACTCCCAAAATTGCTGAAGAAATATTTAGCATTACCTGGCTCAGTTTTTATTTCGATCATTTCTTTGATTCTAGTAGACGTCTGACTTTCACGCCAATCAATCAGCATTTGGTGAGTATCGCAGAGAGCAGCCCTGATTTCAGTAAGTATTTCATTAGCCGTAGTAGTACATTTCTTGTCACTGAAGTCAGATATCCTTCTGTAATGCTGCATCAATACCTCATTAACACGTTGTTCAAGTGCCTCGAAATCCATTTGAGCTAGATACATAACTTTGGGAAAAAATGGGAATTTCATGTTGTATATGTTAACATTTTATCGGAACACAGAAAAGGATTTTTTTTTTCTTCACTTTATGGCGCATACATAATTATTTTCGCAAGTGAGAGGTGTAGCTGCACATTATAAAAAATATTAAAGTTGTCAGACGATGATGGATGTCAAAATTCATTTTATTTCTGTATGTAATCTTTTTTTCTTGGGGTGAAATGTTGTTTCAACATTCATCTCATTCGAAAATAGGTGAAAAATGTATTTTATAAAGTAGCCAAAATTCAGGATTACGTAAGACATTAAATAATCATCACCTATTTGACAGGATACGTATAAAGGAGCTTTTGATATGCTTCTAAAACCTTACCCACTCGTCCACTTAATTAAACACTCTTCTGTAATAGCGTTATCAAAACCTTGAAAACTCACAATTGTAATAATATGTGTAATAGGTTCTTGTCAGGATGTATTCCTTAAATTGCACCGTGCGCCGAATACGGCTGCGAAGTAGGAAAAAGTATTATTTATTTTATTATTATCCATGGCATCTAACATTTCCTTTATCCACTTTCTTCCAAAATAGATTCCATTCAAGATAACTCAGGGTAAACTTACAGTAATACATGAATCAAGATGTTTTAAAATAAATTTATTGTTACTTTACCTTCATGTTGCAGGAGTGAAACAATTTCTGAGACGAGAGCTTTATAGCTGACTGAAAAAGTTTTACCTGTTAATGGTAAATTAGTACAGATTAATGTAATGTAAGCACTTTACTTTGAAATAATGTTCACACAATAAAGGATAAACAACTGTATTATTTTTTAGTGCTAGAAATCAAAAGCTAATCAAGTTTATAATGTTTACCGATTACTTTATAGGGCTTTGCACTATAATGTTATCCACATGCATTTTACATTGAGAAAATCTGAACATCTTAAACTTATTTGAATCATAACAATAAATCACTTATGAAAATTAGTGAAATTTCCTTCAAAATTACATGAATGTTATCATCTATCAGCATCAGAGTTTGAAACCAATAAAGCAAAAGAGGAAACAAAACTATATTTGTGAGGTGATAATGGTGTTTCACTATTAAAGCCCTAGATTTGACCTTAGCTATTTCACAGTTACTTGCATCTTCCACTATCAAATTTATCATGCTACCGAATCACTTACGTTGTCTCTTTTTCCAAATGAAATAGCCCACTAAAGAGAGGAGTGTCATTAAAGCAAAATCTGAAAAAAATCGAACGCGAAGAAGATAACATTGAGAAAAACATAACTATTGCAGCAAGTTTTCATGCTATAAAGCGCTCAAAATATTACAATTGTCAATTTTTAATAGATATGGTTAATATGCAAAAAAATGATTTGAAAGATAGAAACGTGTCTTTCAAACTCGCTGGAATTGAAAATACATTGATTTTCCCTAATATTTTTGGTCTGATTTGATTATTAGTTGGTATCATGATTTTTCATTTAGGGACGGGGGTCACTGATCAAAGAACATAAAATATGTTATTATTGGTCCTATCATTGTATTACCGTTGTACGAATACTTACCAACCACATTCACAAATGTGTGATTCCGGAACGATATCCCAGTATCATCGGTCACCTACCAAACATATAGACCTTCGTGATGGAGCTGTAACTCTTTGATGACCAGCGAGTATTCTTGGGTGATTTTATACTTGCCGTCGCCGTATCCATTTCCACTTCTTTCAGAAATATTTTTGTTGCTTTCCATTACATCCAGGCTTTCATTTGCTGACGAAGTAGTTCCCTTCATCCAAGACACTCTTCTGGCCTTGATGTGAACAGTGCATTGCAGGATACCATATGTGGCTTGCCGGAGCTGGAGAGTGACCAGTGGATTTGTTGTGATTGCAGTATCTGAAGGAAAAACGATGAAAGCCACCTTATAATAAGATAGAGCAAATGCTACCAAAGAACATGATTAGAACATAAAACTAACTTTAAATAAGGCGGAGCAAATTTAAGCGAGGGATAGTCAAGTACTGTGAATTCATCACCAATGAAGATATTGCAAGTGGTCATAGAATGGTCAGAGTCAATATAAGCATCAACAAGAAACTAGCTAGGCTTAGATTCATTCAAAATAAAAGGAAGACACGGATTAACTTCCTGAAGCTGAAGGAAAAGAAAGAAGAATTCCAACTAAAGCCTCACAACCGCTTTGTTGGATTATACAGTTGGATGACATGGACATTGATGAGCGATGCGATATGGTCTACATATAATCTTAAGATTGAATGAGATAAAACAGGGAATCAGTTATAAAGATCGCACAGAAATTCCACAAATTGAGTCATTAGACTCATCTTCATGTTCATCCCAGCAAAGAATGTTAAGACAAGAAAACATTAAGAAAAAGATTTGGAACCTTTTTCCCCCTCATCAATACTTTATTACAAAAGTTTAACAAAACAAAATTAAAGCTTCGCTTGAAGAATGTCAGATAGTAGCCTTGATGTAGTAAACGTTGAGACATAGCCTATATCTAGCCAGGTATTTTGTCATTATTTTGTTTTCGACTTATATTCAGTACGTTTCGAAAGGCAGAAATTATCGTATGTGTTGTTTTAAACTTAACACAATGTAATTTTACATAATAACATCATATTTGTGATTATGACAGTTTTCGTCCCTCGAATTCAACTGTTTTTTTCCTGCCAAATTCATGATGCATTTTGTTTAATGTGTATAGACTTGTACGAAATCTACCTGGTGGAAACGCGTTTCGAAAAAGATTACACAGTTAATTTTAACATCAAGCACCCCACCCTAACCGGTTACCCCCCCCCCCCCCTCAGGGGTCCAATGGGCCACCCTGGGAATTGTTATGAACACCTTTTATTTTTCACCTGCGAGGGTATACCTTGACATACCTTGACTGTTGTACTGCTGAATCTGGAGAAGATTGGGCCCTTTCGGGTCCTCCACTTGGTTCCCATTGGGGCCACGTTTATCATTTGAACAACTTTGGATCCCTTATCCCTAAAGGATGATTCCTACCAAGGTTTGTTTTACAAATGTGAATGGCTTACGGTCGACAGACGGGGACGGCGGCGGGTCAATGTCGCTATTCATAAGGAGAGCTATTCATAAGGTCCGCTATTTGTAAGGTCCGCTATTCATAAGGACCGCTTATCATAATTTGAGAAAAGGGTCAATATTCGTAAGGATCGCTATTCATAATCTTAGCAGAGGGTCAGTATTCATAATACAAAATCGTTATGGTTATTCACAAGGGTCGCTATTCATAATAATCCGGTTTTTTATATAGCGCTCAATACACCGATCCAACGATGTACCTAAGTGCTTTACAGATATATATATTCATAATAGAAGAACGGGGTCGCTATTCATAATACGCGATCACTGTCGCTATTCATAAATTAATTAAAATAAAATAAGCAAAACCAAAATGAAAATTAAAAAAAACTAAGTAATGGATAGGGGACATCCCACGACTGTGGCAGGCGGGAGGGAGGGGGGACGCCACATGGCCCAGAGTGTTTCTAGAGAAACATTTCTTGAAAACATATTGGAAACATACATTATTTTCTGAAGAAAAGAAAAGAAGAAAAAAAAAACGTGCCCCAATAATGTACGTGACCCATCATCCCGGGCCCCAGCCCTCCCCTAATCAGTCCGACCACGCTGCGCCATTCGGACCAGCCTTCCCCAGTATGTCCTTGGTACAAGTACATCCTACCGATAATTCCCGTCCAAGAGATGGCTTAGCCTCTGCGTGTTTCACGGGGGGGGGGCGGTAGGGGTGTAGCATCGTTGCCATCAAGGGGCTGATTATCATGTTCCTAACCGTCAGCAAAAGAAGGAAGCGACAGAGAGGTGAACAAAAATAATACACAAATAATCCTGTCGTAATTTGTCCCCCCCCCCCCTTGTGGGAAATCTGCCTCCCCCCCCCCCCCCCTCAACTGAGAGTCAAACTTATGTATTTTACAAGGAAACTATCTCTTAGCTCCCTTCCCCGTAAATAAATATAAATGTCCGACATCTGAATGTCCAAGTCGTCATATAGGCGTAAGCGGGGGGGGGGGGGGGGGGCTAGGGATATTTCATAATTCAAATTAAAATGTAGTTGTAGTCACAACAATCTGAATTATGAATAGCGACCCTCACCTCACATTATGAATAGTGGTCCCTCTGAATAACGGTCCTTATTACTTATGAATAGTGACCCTCCTCTCTTAGTATGAATAGCGGTCCCGCAGGTATGGGAAGTTTCACGTTATGAATAGCGGTCCTTATGAATAGCGATTCTTATAAATAGCGGTCCTTATGAATAGTGAATAGACCCCACGGCGGCAATAGCTCACATTGAACCTCCAGCTCAGGTGATCGAGCTTTAAAAAAATTGATTGTTATGGTATTGTTTGGGTAAAAATTAGGGCAAAAAAGGACTACTCAGAAGTGAATATTTTATTTGCAATAATCGGGCAAAAATTCACAATTTGGGGCCGAAAGGTAAATAAAAGTTAAAGAAAAAAGGAAAAAAAAGAAGCGCTGAAATAATGACTGCAGAGAATCCCTCGTTATTCTTTTTAAATGAGCCTAATATACGACCATTACCCATATTCAACCTGTAACATGCTTATGTTTTGACAGTTTTACACCGAGCCAATTTAAGAGCTTCAAATTTGTGTTTATTTGATGTCCAGCTGGCTAATGATAACATCAAAACATTCCACAACGTAACTTAAAATTAGGGATTTATCCATGTCGTTTCATAAAATATCAGATGTAAAAAAGGGGCATATTTTTAAACTGTACTGAGCTGCAATTTGTAGGCTGTAGTGTTGAGGAATATCAAGCTTATTTAAAGTTAGTTTTGTATATACAAAAAGAAAGGACAAAATCTAATTTGTAACATTTGTTTTGTTGTAGCTAGCAAATCAAGTTTGTGTATAGGAAGAATTGCTGTATGGAAAAGGTGTTGTAGAAGGAAAGGGTTGCTGGAAAAATTTTGTTCGGGAATATGTGTCCAAAAAAATGTAGGAGGAGAGCAGGAATATACAGATTGGGAAAAAGATATATCTACAAAGTAAGAAATAGTTAAATGTTTTTAGGAAATGCCATGGAACCTATACCTCAAAATAATAAACTTTCAGTTTTACAGATTAATAAAGTAGTTAACATAATAGTTTTAAGTAGGTTATAGGGTTGTTTTTTAATCAGTACTGATCAAAAGTGTAAATGAAACCTACCTACAACTAAAATATCAGTGTAGTTGTTCATCAGAGGTCCCTTGTTGTTAGAAACTGTGCAGTACATTCTTTCACTATCTGCTGTTGAGACATTGTTGATGATCAAGGAATAATTTTCGTCCACGTCACAACTCCCATCATCGTATCTTGGTCCTGATACTTTACCACCATTCCATGCTACCATTGAGCTCAGATCGTCAGGATCAACGCCTTTTCTCCAGTAGACTGCAATTGGGTCTCCAAAAAAGCGACATGTAAGAACACCTTGCACACCTCGGACCAGTGTCTTCATGACTTCAGTGTAGACCAGACCTTCTGGAACAACCTGGGATGATTTTAGACCTGCATCAAACAAAATAGGGTATCATATCTGGTCGTTGTGAATTAATTCATTTTTTTTTATTTCAGAAAACAAAACGATCTCAGAGTATGATGGTTCGTTAGGTCTTGCATGCCTATAGTGGGTATCAATATTTTTCAGAGTGCATGGCAAGCTAACACCTTTACTTCAAGTTGTGATATTTTCCCCAAACCTCTCCGAAACATAAAAGTGTGTTCATGACTGACTTTGAAAGTGATGAAATAAATTCTAAACAAATAAACAAAGAAAAGATAAAAACAAAATGAACATAAAAGGCCGCAATCACAAATTTGTTCACTGATTGCACTTTTTGAAAACCGAACGTATTATTTAATTAACAATAATGTTGTACAGCTTTTAATTTCTAAAAGCCATTTCATACAAATCTTGAGCAATGAAATTTCGCTACCACTTACCAGGTGACACGCAGAACACGATGAACAATCCCACAGCTAGTGCTACTTTAACCGCCATGTTTAGCAAGTCGTCCACACAACAATTAATTATTAATTCGCGTGTAATATTATTTGCTCAGCGGCGTATTTATAGGGGAGGGTGGGAGGGAAGGGGTGTCCCACCCCTTGTGGACTCCTGATGAAAATCCATATCATATTTTTGTCGGAAAATCAAAAATACTGGGAGTTACACCGCTTTTTAATTTAGTTTATTTAACTAATTAGCAAATCTTGGACCATTTAATTATAACCATACAGGACAGTAGATGATTGAATCTCTTCGTTTATTTGTTTTTAATGCATCGGGAATCTTGGGCATGTTTGATAAAATGTGTTCCAAATAACAATTGCAATAGATCTAAAACAAATCTGTTCTTAGCAAATCGAATGTAAGGATTTCAGTTGTTGATAACAATTATTGTATATTGTAAAGATGATTTAATATCAATCCTAAAAATGCACTGTATCTCTAATCTTGCTGCACTTATACTCAATCTTACTACATCATTGTACCTGTCTGTGATATAAATTAATCGGAAGTTAGTAATTATTATATAGGAGATACAATTAATTACGAGAGATCATCCCTTTTAACGAACCCCTGAACCAATACCCTCCCCCCCCCCCCACCAACTTTCCCAGCCCACACACACGCCAACAAACGCTCCACTTCAATTGTTCAAACAACGCATCTGCACACGCCTATACACGGAATCATTTAATTCAGTATGATGTTTACCTTAATCAGATAATGTTTGATATCATAATCATGTATACCTCGTGACTCATTATCACATCATTATCACTAGGCCCAAAGCGTACTGGAGTCAGCATGATAATTAACCTGCTTTATAAAATTAAGTCAAAAAATGTTCTCATTAGTAAAATTGGAAGTAATCATAACATGAGCGAGTAAACTATGTGCATGGTCGGCAATTCCCAAATCATCTCTCTTTAGCCTACAATCCTAGTAAGGCTTTCACGGTCTTTGTGAAATCGGATAGAAGGGGGTGTAACCTAACTTGGAGACGGTTTCCCCCTTTCATTGCTTTGCAGCTTTCATCACACACACAAAAAGACAAAACGTTCGATGTGTATGAATGATGATTTGCATGGAATTGCCCCTGTTATTGGCGGACGTAGAATATGTCAAGGTGGGGTGGGGAAGGTGACATAACGTATGCATTTATACTATTAAACCACGATTTTTGAAATTAGACCAGCCCCTTCATAAACTTGCTTGACGTGGCTAATTATTGTTTTATACCTCTCTCGTTTGGATAGAAATGTTATCAATGAAATAAAAACAACTTCGAAATCTTTTCAAAAGATAATGACTTTCTCGTGTCTAGTTAAATGTTCAAACCCAAGAGACCCATAGACGTGACAGAAGTACGAGACGAAGAGGGAGGAGTGTTTGAAGAGGAGGCTGCTGCCTTCTGAGAATCGTGCTTTTAAATGACTAGCATTCTACACATTATCAGACTGTGATGTCGCCTAGGTAAAGATTTGAGATTTAGGTCAGTTTATTGTAATGACGGGACTGCATGTGTAAAATTATTATTTGAAGAGCTGCGAGATTCACTCTGATTCGTTCTCATAATACCTCAAGTGTCAGCAGTATGCCTGAAAGAACTTGACTGGACCCACGCCCCCCTTCCCCACTCAGTGTTAATTAGGGTACGCATATGCATGTTCCCTCCTTTTGAAAATACCCCCTAAGTCCGGTGTGTAAAGTCAGTGCGAGCCGGATTTCTGTGTGAACTTCGAGCCGGACTTTGGTACGTGAAAAGTACCCCTTTTACCGGATATTTTGGTAACACCAGGCGCCGATCCAGGATTTCTTAGGGGGGAGGCCCAGATTTGAAATTATGCGAGCCAAATATTGGTACGTGATTGTGACCAACAGTGACGTAATGCGGGGGGGGGGGAGTTGGTGCAGGGAGGGGCGAGTTTCCCCCTCCCTCCTCCGCGAAACGCGGAAGCTTTGACGTTTCATAAAATTATTAGAGAAAGAAGACGATTCGTTGTACGTTCCCGAAAATAATCCTCGTCTGAATTCAGTTTCCCCACTCCCGCGGGAAGCGCGGAAGTCTTTCTAAGTCATTAAGCTATTAGAGAAAGAGGACGATTCGTTGAACAGTTCTCGACTCTTAAGCCTCGTCTGATTTCAGGTTCCCCCCTCCCGCGCGAAGCGCGGAAGCTTTTAAGTTTCATTAAAATCATTAGAGAAAGAAGACAATTCGTTGTACCATTTTCGAAAATAATCCTCGTCTGAAAATACCTCCCCCCCCCCTACTGCGAGAAGCGCGGAAACTTTTACGTTTCATTAAATCATTAAAGAAACTAGACGATTCGTTGTACCGTTCTCGACTCTCAATCCTTGTCTAAATGCTGTCCCCCCCCCCCCCCTCCTGCGCGAAGCGCGGAAGTTCTGACGTTTAATTAAATTATATGAGAAAGAAGACGATTTGTTGTACAGTTCTCGACTCTTAATCCTCGTCTGAATTCACGTTCCCCCCTCCCGCGCAAAGCGCGGAAGTCTTTCCAAGTCATTAAATTATTAGAGAAACAAGACGATTCGTTGTACAGTTCTCGACTCTTAATCCTTGTCTGATTTCAGGTTCCCCCCTCTCGCGCGAAGTGCGGAAGCTTTTAAGTTTTATTAAAAATCATTAGAGAAAGAAGACAATTCGTTGTACCGTTTTCGAAAATAATCCTCGTCTGAAATTACTTCCCCCCCCCCCTACTGCGAGAAGCGCGGAAACTTTTACGTTTCATTAAATCATTAGAGAAACAAAACGATTCGTTGTACCGTTCTCGACTCTTAATCCTTGTCTAAATGCAGTCCCCCCCCCCCCCCTGCGCGAAGCGCGGAAGTTTTGACGTTTAATTAAATTATATGCGAAAGAGGACGATTTGTTGTACAGTTCTCGACTCTTAATCCTCGTCTGAATTCAGGTTCCCCCCTCCCGCGCAAAGCGCGGAAGTCTTTCCAAGTCATTAAATTATTAGAGAAACAAGACGATTCGTTGTACAGTTCTCGATTCTTAATCCTTGTCACAATTCAGGTTCCCCCCTCTCGTGCGAGGCGTGGAAGCTTTTAAAATACATTAAAATCATTGGAGAAAAAAGACGATTCTTTGTACCGTTTTCAAAAATAATCCTCGTCTGAATTTAGTTTCCCCCCCCCCCCCCTCCCCCTACTGCGCGAAGCGCGGAAACTTTTACGTTTCATTAAATCATTTGAGAAACAAGACGATTCGTTGAACAGTTCTCGACTCTTAATCCTCGTCTGATTTCAGGTTCCCCCCTCTCGCGCGAAGCGCGGAAGCTTTTAAGTTTTATTCAAATCATTAGAGAAAGAAGACAATTCGTTGTACCGTTGTCGAAAATAATACTCGTCTGAAATTACTCCTCCCCCCTAATGCGAGAAGCGCGGAAACTTTTAAGTTTCATTAAATCATTAGAGAAACAAGACGATTCGTTGTACCGTTCTCGACTCGTAATCCTTGTCTAAATTCAGTCCCCCTCCCCTCCTGCGCGAAGCGCGGAAGCTTTGACGTTTAATTAAATTATTTGAGAAAGAGGACGATTCGTTGTACAGTTCTCAATTCTTAATCCTCGTCTGAATTCAGGTTCCCCCTCCCGCGCGAAGCCCGGAAGCGTTTAAGTTTCATTAAAATCATTTGAGAAAGAAGACGATTCTTTGTACCGTTCTCGACTCTTAATCCTCGATTGAATTCAGGTTCCCCCCCCCCCCCCTCCCACTGCGCGAAGCGCTGGAAACGTTTACGTTTCATTAAATCATTAGAGAAACGAGACAAGAGTTCTTTGTCTGCTCTTTTTTCTTCCTATGTCCTCTTTCTTTTCTCTCTTCTCTTTTTTTTTCTGGGTGGGGATGGGCGGGGAGCCGGCGATTTAAAGGGGATAGTCCCCACCGCCCCCCCCCCCCTGGCTAGTACGCGCCTGCGGTCACATAAACACATTTTGATACCTTGTCCGACCCCGGAAGCTCAGGGGTTTAAGGCAATACATTACGGTCAGATAAGCATTCAGGGGCCCGCATTAGGGCCCCTGGAGGAGTCGAGGCGGTGAGGCCCCCGGAAGCTCAGGGGTTAGGCGTTTAATTACGGTCAGATGAGCATTTTATTTTGATACCTTATTATTTTGTGACACTGGCAGAACACTATTCGGCGTGGGGTCGAGGGGGCGGAGCCCCCCAAAATCAGGTGTTTTAGGCATTAAATTACCGTCAGATGAGCATTTTGTGTTGTTATACCTTATAATTTTGTGACACTGGCAGGACACTAACTGGCGTGGGGTCCAGGGGGCGGAGCCCAAAAAAATCAGGGGTTTTAGGCATTCAATTCCCGTCAGATGAGCATCTAAGGGACCGCCTTAAGGCCCTAGTTGGAATCCAAAAAAACTGGGGGGGGGGGGCTCGAGGCTCCCGATCCACGCCGTATCTCGGGCCCTGAAATGTAAGAATCTCAAGAATCATATATTCTTGCATGCCTGTAAATTGAGGAGTTTGTTATTTTCCAACAAACACAATCATAACAAAGTATGATTTAATAAAAAGTGAGGAAAAAACTCGGATATTATGTCATTCCAGCATTATTTGTAATCCACCGTTATTGAATTAGAATTAAACTACGTTTGAATTTGATTTCCTCCAAGCCCCCCCCCCCCCCTCTATCAGTACGCCAGTATCTCCTTTTTTCCTTTTTTCTTTCCCTTTCCCTCCTTCTCTATTATTTTTTTCGATTGGGGTGGGGGGGGGGCAACAGCCTGGGAGGCAAGACCCTTTGGCCCCCCCCCTCCGATCTCCTTCTTCCCCCGTTTCTTTTCTTCTTTCTCTTCTTTCTTTCCCTTTCTCTCCCTTTCCCTTTCTTTTCCTTTCTTCTTCTTCTCTCTCTTTTTTTTTTTTTTTTTTGCGGGGGGGGGGGGGGGCAAGGCCCGCTCAGCCCCCCTCCCTGGATCCGCGCCTGGGTAACACGCATGGTAACCCTCCGTTCACGGTGTGGGGACCGGGACTGGACCACTCTACAAGAGCGCAGCCAAAATGGCAGACTTACTATGATGGATGAAATACACAACAATCTCGCTCATCTTCCGGCTCAGGACTATATCACACAAATCACCCAGTCGACGAGAGCTACCCATCCATATTCTTATCAGATGCCATACTCGAGAACTGATTTGCATCGACATTTAATTCTTTCCGAGAACAGTAAGGAACTGGAATTCTCTGCCCTCGGAAATTGTTGCAGCGCCATCTGTTGGAGCCTTCCGTAATCGTCTGCAGACGGTTGGTGACAGTGGCTAGTCTTCCTCCATCCTATACATTAGCTTGTAAATATGTGTAAATAAACTGTATCATAAAGTAAATAGCACTCGAATCGGCGAAAATAGCGGTTCACACACAAACGCACATAGTTTGCAAGAATCTTCAGTCAATTCAAAGGAGGAAGACTTAAAGGTAATACAAAGTTTTGGAATGGGGTCATGAATTTGGTTCAAATAAAAATATTTGAAGCATATGCGATCCTACAATACTCGGTGATCGTTATGAAATTGTAAATAGTAATCTCTTTTAATGTTGCATAGCTCCCTCTCAAGGTCAAGATATTAATTAAGCTATAAAACAATGTTTCTATACTAAAATCGACCGAATAGCTATTCCCGTTTGGAAATTAAATATTACAACTGGTCGCAGCTACCATTGTATGGCCGTAGGCGCTATTTAAAATTCATCAAAATTTACCGGGAGCACAGTTCGGTAAATTGTTACATTCAATTGTTCTCGAAAGCAGAGGTATTTTAGGGGCTACATTCTCAAGCGCTTATAATGAATCCACAGGGGCATCCAAATATATCAAAATTGTAAAGAATCACTATCCACTCAATTTTCAAATTTTCCACTTTGTATTACCTTTAAAAAGAAGGTTGAGTTCTGGGAAGAGTTGAAACCAAATTTGTGAGCGTTATCATTGTTATTATGCAAGTGTAGAAAAATGTGATATAAAAAATGTTCCTGACAAGCATGGCTCTTCAAATGCCTTAAAGTAGATATTCATTGATTTTAAAAACTAACTTTATTTTCATTATTGCAAAGTTGAAACTTTGATTCGACAAGGTTATCAAAATTCAATACTTGGAAACATTCGAAGTAATGATTATTATAAATTACAAAACGATTAAATACAGCCCGACATAGCACCTGAAGAGCTCTCCGAACGCTGCTGAGAT
Organism: Strongylocentrotus purpuratus; assembly: GCF_000002235.5. Classification (NCBI taxonomy): domain Eukaryota; kingdom Metazoa; phylum Echinodermata; class Echinoidea; order Camarodonta; family Strongylocentrotidae; genus Strongylocentrotus; species Strongylocentrotus purpuratus. Next base: position 19,014,647 of record NW_022145609.1, read on the forward strand.
GTGTGAGATCATAGTATGGACTGTATGGTAGGCCTCCGTGTTTAAATAAATAAATGAAATTAAATAAAAATGACTTGCACAAGCAGACGATGTCCCATGACATCTCACACATTTTCAGTGCCTGTATTTTCATCTTCTCTTGAGTTCTTTCTCTTACTTCACTACCGCCAGGCAAATGTATAATCTATTGCCTTACTCTAAACCCCGCGCATGGTTTTATTTTGATGACAAATGCAGCGATACAAAAATAAAGGAATCTGTCGCTTGTGAACAAAATAAGACGCCATTGTATATTCAGCTGCACACACCGGGGTATGGGGGTTTTTCAATTTGAAAGTCTGGATTCTTTGGTTGTTAATTAACCCCTATCCTGTGTATTTACAAGCAAAAGATTTTAGTTATCAGAATTGGGTCACATCCCCGTTTGAATGGTTTGACTTGCCATTATATTTATATACACTAAACTCATTATAATTTGAGAAATCGTAGATTTGCAATTATGTTCATTCTTTATAGGATGTGTTAGTCCATATAGTGACGTCATTAAAACATCGTTATCGTTCCGGCGAATCTCTCGTATATCCCAGCTGCTATGGAGGTGGTTGTATTTGTATTTTTATAAATTACCCGATATGTAGCTGACCTAAAACTTGTACGATGGCCATCTGTTAGCTTACCAGTTTCTAGTGATACATTAGTTGACATTTGTTGATCTTCTTTGAATTTCACCTTTAATATTATAAGTATATGTAACAGCATAACAATCGGGACAAATTTTTAAGCCACATGTTCGTGTAGTCCCATATACACATTTCTGTGTACAGTGCTTGTAACTTTACCAAGACTGGGCCAAATTTCCTCTCATTTTTGATGATTCCAGAACCTTGCAGTAGACACTAATATTTATATCCTAGATGATTAACCTTTCTGATCGATTCCACACCGTTTCTTTCACAATGCAATCGCATGACCAGAACTCAACTTTATCTTTAATCAGAAGAAGAAGAAGAAGAGACTACAACTATAATATTTGTATTTTCTCGAAGTTTCACCAGCAATCATTAAAGATCATTGCCAATATGCCAGTTCATAAATAGCTTCGGAACGCATGACCCCCAAATGTCCACAGATCTTTTATACTATGGATACGTCCCACTTGTGCATTTTAGAATATTCACTGTCGAAGTGATGAAGGTGCTTCATTAATACCTCTTGTTTGCCCTCTTGAGAAGAATACTTCCACCTGTGTATCAGATAAATGTACTGTCGGTACATAAAATGAATACTAAATACATAACTTTCATGAGCACGATACGAGTATTCGTCTCAATGGTTTTACAATAGACCAGTTCACGGTTAGCACATTACTGCAATGACCCCGAATATCCACAGATCTTCAAAACATGAAGAGGTCCCACTTTGTACATTGTGAAATAATCATTCCTACAGCGATGAAGGTGCTATATAACATAGCCTTTGTTTTCCCCTTTGAAAGAATACATCCACCTGTGTATCATGGATTGCACTGAATGTGCAAGAATGAATAACGATTACATAACTTTCATGAGCACGTATCCAGTATTTCGTCTCCGTGTATTTCACAATTTGTTCTGCAATGACCTTGATCTGCTCATGCTCAGACTGCAACCGTGAACTCGCTTATTTGGGAACGAATGACCTTTACCTGCACATGCGCAAATCCTAATTACGAACTCGCTTATTGTCATTGTCAACCTTACCATAATATCAGCAAAAGAAAAAAAAAGGGGGGTTGAACAATCGCCCATCGGACTTCGAACCCTGCAGATTTGCGTACAAACGCAGCGCTCTTTCCGATCACGCCACACCGTATAGTTGCACACATCGGTTGCACATTTGTTTATTCAGCTACGATGCTGACTAGTCTTGTTGAAATAAACCGTATATTTATGAAGGCAAGCAAAGTGACCATGTGCGCATGCGCAGGTATAGATAGTCCCTACGAACATTAGCCCCCAGCTCCGAGTTTATAGGGTTAAATTTGTAGACACTGGGATATTGGCATTAATGTATTCGTCGGTAATTGGTGGCTAGTTTTGTAGGTAATCGGTGGTCTCTACACCCCCCCCCCCCCCCCCCCACTGAAAAAGGTCTAGCGACGCCCCTGAGTGAACTACATTTACATGTATATACTCATGCTCCATTCTACTTCTCTCCCTCTCTCTCTCTCTTTCTTGTTCTACTTTTTCTTCTACCATTCAACTGGAGGGGAACATGTACGTGACTCTGTTTCATTCCTTTTAAGGAATAATCGTGATATTATCAAAGTTTCCTATTGTATCGCCTAAAGAAATCATTTTCGAATCATGAATTGTAAAGGTCCTGTTTGCATATTTTAATAGGTGACGCACGAAGCTTTACAAATAACCGTATTGTGTTGAATGGTAAATGTCTCCCGCGATCGGCTTTATCAATTCTGTAGTTTTGACAACAGCAATACAGATTGAGTGAGCACCACCATTATGTTGTTTTTTACACGGCACATTACTTTAACATGTCGGTCATACACTCTTACTGTACACATTTGTTGATTGCATTCAATGTGCAATGATGAAAGATAAACTCGAGTTCTAACCTCGTATTGGCATTTGTTAGCTATTTGTTAGCTCTGATTACCAAATAATTCGTATATACAGCTAACAACAGTTAACAAAGGCCATAATTCAACCAATCCAGATTTCATTCTTGAGTTACGAAACAACATCGGATCCACCAGGGATATGAATAATCCAATTGTTAACATTTATTGCATTTACTTTATATGTATGTCCAATTGTACATTCGAACTTCAATCTTTAAACTTCAAATGATTCCTCGATTACATGACGCGAGAAAAAATAACTGGAAATGTAGTCTTGACCTACATAAAACTAAACAAATATCGCCGTTTGGTATACTACATATTTTATTCATTGCCCAGACTCGTCACATTTAGTCTATTTGTCTTTTATCAATCACGTTCAACAAGGACCAAACTCTTTCTGCGTTAGTAATCTTTGAATTATATTTTTTATCAAAAATCAACATATCAATAATAAACGGTGATGATTCATACTGCCATGGCGGTTAAAGATGTTTTCTTTTTAGCAGATAAGTCGGGTAAACAACAAAACTTACGATATATAATGTTGCCAATAGAGTGGGGCTCTACACAATGACACCGCTCCCGTTAAAGGGATTGGGTATCTTTGGGTAACCCGACACATGCTCCGCCGACGATTGCTCCGCCGACATTTACTCCGCAAAACGCGACAATTGCTCCGCGACATTTTCTCCGCGACATTTGCTCCGACGTCAAATGCTCCGCCGACAGTTGCTCCGCCGACAGTTGCTCCGCCGACAGTTGCTCCGCCGACAATTGCTCCGCCGACAGATGCTCCGCCGACAATTGCTCCGCCGACAATTGCTCCGCCGACAATTGCTCCGCCGTCAATTGCTCCGCAAAACGCGACAATTGCTCCGCCGACATTTGCTCCGCCGACATTTGCTCCGCCTGAAGCGACACTTGCTCCGCCGACATTTGCTCCGCCTGAAGCGACAATTGCTCCGTCGACATTTGCTCCGCCTGAAGCGACAATTGCTCCGCCGACAATTGCTCCGCCTGAAGCGACAATTGCTCCGCCGACATTTGCTCCGCCGACATTTGCTCCACCGACATTTGCTCCGCCGACAATTGCTCCGCCGACAATTGCTCCGCCTGAAGCGACAATTGCTCCGCCGACATTTGCTCCGACGACATTTGCTCCGCCCAAAAAGTGTCCCATAAACTACAAATGCTACTAGTACTACGACAAATGCTTCGCCGACACTATTTTCTTTACACCTATTTTTTTCGTTTCTTTTTTTCTTCTTCATTTTCTGAATGCATTTCTTGAAATAATGTAGATGAAATGAAATGAATGAATGTTGATGAAGTGGGAGGAAAAAGGAGTTACCAAAAAGTCATTTCGAATATACTGAAATAACTTTCCATCTATCACTGTACGTCCCATATAATGTATACTAAACACTCATTACATGTCGTGGGAAGTTTTTTTTTAAAAAGTAGAGCAGCAAGCCACATTCCCCAATACGTGCATACCGGCTAGTTAATTTCAAGTAGCTCATCAATATGTAATACCTGAAATTACCTCGATCAATGCATCTTACTAGGTAAAGCATTATACAATAAAATAGGTCATCATGGAAGTTTAGAAAATAAGTAAGGGGGATTTACCAAGTGTTGATCTTTTTAAGAGTTTTATAAAGAAACAAAAAGATATTGAATATTTCTCAGCGAAAAAAAGGAACAAGCTTGTTTCGCATTTTAAGAAATGGCGATTTGATTTATGATACTCATGTTGATTTAACTTTTATTCCTGTGCCCCCTCACTCCCCTTTATGCACTGGAGTTCAAACTATGATTTATATGTGTACAGTGTATTTTTTTTTACTATAATGTTTTTTTTTTATAACTTTCTTGTCCTTTTATTATTGTTAGTTGTTCTTATACATATTGTTTTTTTTGTTTGTCTAATTATTACCAATGACTTGTCAATATGTAATTTTTATATGATTGAAAATTTAATAAACACACAAATATTAAAAAAAAGTTTAGAAAATAAGGGCACTTATATACGTAAGGAAGAGAACCCATTCAGACGGGAAAATGAGATGGCAGCCTTTCTGCTTATTCACATTTATACAAATCATTTTGTTGCAGTTTGATGTTAGTTCTTCATGATAAGCCAATTGCTCTTCTTCCGGTGGCTTCGTGAGTCCCTTAAATTATTTAGTGAAAACAAAGTACTCGAATGAAACGGAGTATTTTGCACACTAACAATTATATTAAAGCTACATACACTTAACTAAAGGAAAGAAACCTTTAGAAAATGGACTGGATATTATTGAAAATATTATTCTAAACAAGAATGTACTACATGATTGTATTACTTTACGTTTCAATTTCACGAGAGAAATAGAACTCGAGAGGGGGAGCAGAGAAGAAGTGATGGCAATGAAAGAAGACTAATAGCATGAGAGGAAAGAAAAGAGCAAAGAAGACAAGAAAACGGTGTAAACAGGAAAAGGAGGAGCATGGGAGAGAGAGAAAGAGAGAGAGAGAGAGAGAGAGATAGCCTTGAGCTTTGGATCAGCTAATGAGTAATACATGAAACAGATTTTGAGCGGAGTAATTATCTTTCGCCGGAGAACTTGCGTAAGGAGCTATAATTTTATTTTTTATTTTTTTAAATCAAACATTATGGGGAATAGCAAAAAACAGTTGTCTTTTTTGCTCTTTTCTTTCCTCTCATGTTATTAGTCTTCTTTCATTGAGGTAATTTCAGGTCTTACATATTGATGAGCTGTTTGAAATTAAGTAGGAGGTATGCGCGTATTGGGGAATGTGGCTTGCTGCTCTACTTAAAAAAAAAAAACTTCCCATGACATGTAATGAGTGTTTAGTGTACATTATGTGGGACGTACAGTGATAGATGGAAAGTTATTTCAGTATATTCGAAATGACTTTTAGGCAACTGCTTTTTCCTCCCACATTATCAACATTCATTCATTTCATTTCATTTACATAATGCATTCAAAAAATGAAGAAAAAAAGAAAGAAACAAAAACAACCCGTGAAAAAAAAATATTGTCGGCGAAGCATTTGTCGTAGTACTAGTAGCATTTGTATTTAATGGGACACTTTTTGGGCGGAGCAAATGTCGTCGGAGCAAATGTCACCGGAGCAAGTGTCGCTTCATGCGGAGCAAATGTCGTCGGAGCAATTGTCGGCGGAGCAAATGTCGGAGGAGCAATTGTCGGCGGAGCAAATGTCGGCGGAGCAAATGTCGGCGGAGCAAATGTCGGCGGAGCAAGTGTCGCTTCAGGCGGAGCAAATGTCGGCGGAGCAAATGTCGGCGGAGCAATTGTCGCGTTTTGCGGAGCAATTGACGGCGGAGCAATAGTCGGCGGAGCAATTGTCGGAGGAGCAATTGTCGGCGGAGCATCTGTCGGCGGAGCAATTGTCGGCGGAGCAACTGTCGGCGGAGCAACTGTCGGCGGAGCACCTGTCGGCGGAGCATTTGACGTCGGAGCAAATGTCGCCGAGCAAATGTCGCGGAGCAATTGTCGCGTTTTGCGGAGTAAATGTCGGCGGAGCAATCGTCGGCGGAGCATGTGTCATGGAACCTATCTTTGTCTCAGATTCTAAACTAATTTCCTGGATTTAGCTCATGCTGCAATAATAGTTACACACCTTTAGGTCAGTCGGGAATCCCATGACGTTAACAAGCCAATCGCCCGTCTGGTTATCAAGATATTTATGATTGGAATTCGAAATGTCAAAAACAGTTTTCCCAACGGTTTTTATAACACTAAAGTCTATTGGGGAAAATGAGTATGATAAAACCGGTCACTCAAAGATTTTCTTCGTTTTGTGGCACTCCATGATCATTTTGAAGCGCAATTTTGTTTAGGTCATCAATATTACACCATATCAAAGACGCTGATAGCACGTATGACCATGCATCTCAGAGGTTGCATTAATAAACAATGCCTTTAAATAACAACACGCCTATTGAATATTTCTTGGCCCATGCGATTTTCGGCTTCTTACTAACTTTAATGTCCCTTCATAGGTGGCGTTTCTGTACCTTGATGTATGGGGGTTAGGGGGATCCATGTCAATGGCGATCCGGTATTAAGCAAGGAAATCCTTCACACTAATGTGCGGGTGGGGTTGGGGTAGACCGACGTACGTTCCTCTTTTTAATATTTTTAAAGATTTAATGATTTTGATCTTAATTTATTATTGTAAATTAGTAACTTTGACAGAATTTAATGAAATTTAAAAACTATGTGATCCTTTATTTTTGTATGATTTCTTGGAATGTCTACGCCAATAAAATCATGTTACTTTTCATCTTGTTCTAAAAGTGATTAATGTCCGTACATACATGTCTATTTCAAGATGATAACAATAAATAAAGATGTTTTATCCCCACGTATCACCTTGAATACCAAAGAGTTAGTTTTCTGATTAAGATTCTATTTCGCTACATGTCCATATATTCCTTTTATGTCCCCTGTCAGATATTCCTCATTGATATTAGGCCTTTCTCTTGTAGGACTTGGTGGTAGCTTTGTGTCATTTTCCTCTGACTGTACTCTTGTTATATCTAACCTTATGCCTTAGTACTGTAATTCATCCTCCTCTTTGTGCACTATCCATCCCATGTACTGAACCTTTGTACTCTGCCATTGACTGCCCAATGCTGCTTACCTGCTCTGATCGACTTTCTTTCCTTTTTCCAGTATCAGGTATTTATATTCAAATAGGGTGTTCATGAAATTTTCTACAGTAAAAGTGTTAAAACACAGCTCATATAAGACGTTGATTGTAGGTGTCGGGAGAGTAAGTCATCCACGTCCGTACGCCTGCAGTCAATTTTGCTAATCCTGTTGACAAAAATTATACACCAAACAGTGAGAATTGAGTTAGAAAATTGAAATTGAAATTGAAAATTCCTCAAGTTTTTCTCTCAGACACCCCCCCCCCCCCCCCCCTCCCTTTGTCCGCTCGATCTCAGAACGTGGCGCTGACGTACGCAGCGCTTCTGTCATATTGTGCCCCCCCGCCCTTTCCCAAGTTCCTGGATCCGTGCCTGTGGCTGTCTGGCATATGCTGAAAAATAATGTACCTTGGAAATGTCATTGTCAAGTGCACCAAACCTTGGAATTGCTTTTGTTTGCTCCTTATATTGTGTGAAATATCTTCAATTGATACTCCATCATACATAGTTACGGCGGCGCGCTGAAGATAAAGTTATTCAGATATATATGAACGTATATAAGTTATAATTAGTTGCTCTTTGGACACGTTGCTCAACATGGCGGTTAAAATAGCACTAGCTGTGGGATTATTCATCGTAATCTGTGTGCTACCTGGTAAGTGATAGCGAAGCTTCATTATGAAAGGATTGCTTGAAATCAATTTTAGAAATGAACTATCTATACAACTTTATTGCTAATTCAATAAATCGTTCGGTAAAAATGTTCTATGGCAAACAGGGCCGAAAAAACCCCGAAACTACGTCGGACTCGTTGGTCTTCTGACAATTAAATATTCAGAAGGTTCGCATTTGGAGTGTTGCTTGGCTCAATGTGCAGTGTGCATGGATGTGGCTGTCTACCAAAACATGTGATTTTGTTGTTATTTTTAATCAACTATTTGTTGTGTAGAGCTAATGTTGCCCACAAATTCTGCCCAGCACCAAGGTTTGGCATCAAGGCCGCCTGCTCGCGTGCGGTCTGTGTAATGCAGTAAGATTGATTCCCTATCTGACCCGGTATTTTTTCTCATTAGTCAGGAACGGGAATACTCCCCCCCCCAAAAAAAAAAAAAAATAAATAAATAAATAAATAAATAAATAAATAAATAAATAAATAAATAAAAAAAATAATAAAAATAAAATAAATAAATAAAAATAGAAAATAATAATAATAATAATAATCGACGGTCCTATGAAAACATTTAGCGAAAAATCCATCAAAGAACAAATATCACATTCATCTAATGTGTTTATACATTCACTACAGGAAAAAAATCATATCCAGTAATCGAGTCAAATAAAGACAACTTTACCTTTCCTATCTCCTATACTGACTAAATTCTAGGAATGGTCCTATGAAAATACGATTTTAAGTTCCATGAAATAACAAAAAGTTACATTGGTAATATTTTCTTATACTTCCATATATTTAAACCTTACCATGATATTTACTTCTGAAACAAAAGCCCCCCAAATCACAAAATTTAAGGTAAGGAAAGAATAAATAAATTGGAAAATAAAAACAAACATGTAATACAACACAAGAGTATCAAAGTCATGTGTATATGTTTGCTGTGCAACATGTATATCCTGGAACTAGTAGTACTTAGATATGTTGTGAATTATGGTAGAAAAGTTTGTCACACTTGTATTATAATTTAAGTACTATTATATTTTGAGTTATAGCATGTATATGTGTGGTTCCAAATGATTTTTTTAACAAAATTTGATATTGTATTAATGAAAATAACAAAGATATACTAGCAATGTGAATTAATGAGATGTTTATACATGCATTAAAAGTGCTATGTCCCATTTGCAGGCCAACAAATGAAAATGTCAGACCCTTGTACTGAATGGTCGTACAAGATTCTATTAGTTTAATTTTGGCCATTGCAAGAAGTGGGTTATTCATGTAGACAGGGGCGTACGCAGGGGGGGTGGGGGTTAAACCCCCCCCCCCTTTGGTATTTTCCTGTATGTAACCCCCCTAAAAAAACTTAAACCCCCCGCCCTTTGTTTTGTTTTTGTTTTTTGTTTTTTTAATGATAAAAAAAAAAAAGTGTCCGCTTACCCCCCCCCCCCCCCCCCCCCCCCCCCCAACTGAGCGACTTTTCGGCTGGCTGAGTCGTTGCGATTTTTTTTTGGACTCCAAAAAAAAAAAAAAGTGTCCGCTTACCCCCCAAACCCCCCGAATCCTTAATGTGTATAATTTACATGATTTATCCATTTCTACTTTCATGTTTGATCTAGTCATATTTTGATAGAGTACTGTGACATTATAGAACATAGCTATTCCACAAGACAAAAAGAAGGTGGACAATTACGTCTTCCAAAATTAAGAACGACACAAGGTCAATTTTTTCATTGTCTTCTGTGGGCAGGGAATTTGGGAATAAATTACCTGTTGATGTCAGATTGACAAGGTTTAGAAATAGGTTTCGGAATTCTGTTACAAGTCATTTGTTGAGCAACTCATGAATGAAATATCAAGTGTACACAATTCATAATTCATATTTTACATTATTAGTTTGTATATTGTAAGACATTGTTGAGTACTGATTCTTGTTTTTTTAAAGTATCGATTGTAATAGTAAATTCATTATTTGTTGTTTTGTTACGTTCTTTAAACTGAATTGTACCAAAATACTTTGTTTAGCTGTTTAGGGGATTAGGCTCGACTAGCACACGTGCTATTATCTGGCCCCTTTTACCAACCCATAGTTTTTCTTCCTGTATATGTAAATTATTGTATGAAATGTATTAAATGTATTGCTGTTGGTAAAATAAATCAAATCAAGTTAACAAACTGGAAATACACAAGTTAAACCAACAAAGGTGAATTAAGTGTTCCTAAAAAGGTTAACATAAAGGAATCTTGCTAATAATGAATAATGGATATGGAAATAGTTGCCTGATTATGAGCTGAAAAAACGTGACGGGGGAAACCCGCCATCGAGTTACATTACACCGCTGGAAAGCAGAAGTACAAGCAAGATATTTTTGGTTAAGTTAACACCTCTGCTAGTCATTTCTTGAGCTGTCTTGAAAATGTAGTCCCCTATTGTCAACTTACAAGCGCACCAAGCCTTGAAGTGCTTTTGTTCCATTGTTTGCTCAATATTTTGTGTGATGTGTTTTGAATTCACATTCCATCACTAGGCCCCTGGAAATCATTTGTTAAGCCTAAAGCCCCCTTTCACACCGGATCTGCGTAGAGTTGCGTACCGACGGAAGGTAAATGTAATGTAGATGGAAGGTTAAACTGGTTCTGTTAAACTTCAGATAAAAATGAACTGAAATAATAATTCAACATAAATTAAAACAACACTTAAGTACAGCACGTATATACAAAGCCAATGAAACCCCAGTTACTTGTCATTATGGATTGACTAATATTGATGATGCACCTGATGTATTGAATACTATCGATCTTTTTTTTTCTACAATCAAGTAAGGAAAGCTCAATATGCAATTAAAAATGAGTAACATTAGAATATAAATAGCGTAAAGAGATTTTGTAAATTTGTGTAGATTTGACTGAATACATTTTTAGATTTTGACATCTCTGTTTGAGGATGATCAGAAGGACAAATAAACAGCCATGATTATAACGGTTTTAAAAAGATTACGTTATCAAGATATCTATGACTAAATACCACTGTTTATAAAGCCATAATGGGATACACTTGAGTATAACACTGCAGTCTATGGGCGAAAACAGTCTCGAATTTCTTAGATGTTTCTTCCTTTTATGAAGCACATAATGATGCCTTTGAGGTACATTTTTCAGGGATTTATTTTGTTTACACAATATTATCTTAGCTTCTGTATTATTTTCGGAGCAATGACGATCAAAAGCAGAATTATGAAATCTTTTGAGCAGAAAGTCGTGTGTGTGTAATCCAGCTAAAAATGGAAGTTACAAACTGATTCAGCCGAGAACGCAGGTTCAAAATTGAGTCACGTCTTTCAGATAGTAATGTTAAAAGTCAGTCCCCAGACGAAATAATCATATAGTATTAATACACGTCTGTAAAAACCCAATTACACACATATGCATGTGTGTTTACATCGTGCCTGGAAACAAAGCCAAGCCAGAATAGAAGTGTGTGTTCTATACTGCTCTCTGATTGGTCAATTGGATTAAGCTCAAGTTCAAGTTTTATTTATCTTTCTTTCATAAGACACATTACAAATATGACGTGAATATAACAATTTAACAGAATACGGCGTTACAGAAAGATGAGATGACCTTGGTTGAAAGCATTAAGGCTTGTGGATTTAAGTTCCCTCGTGAGCAGCTTATGAGTATATCCTAAAGGAACAAACTCGTCGAATAAGAATAATGCATATATTTAAATGCTTACAAACTAAAATAACTAAAAACTGAGAAAATATAAACATAAATAAGTATGATATTTATACTGACTAGTGGCTATTAACTAGAAAAACAGAAAAAACTACGAGCAACAGGACTAAAACACAGTCAAAAACTAAACAAGACGGACACATGAATAGATGTGAGAAACGGGAGTAGAATTATGCACAAAAAGATTCTTAAATAGATCATAACTATGATTCTAGACGATATCGACTCAAATAAAGTAACTTCAGTTTGCGCTTAAATACATAAATACTGGCCGATTTCGCTATTCTTGGTTCAAGGGAATTCCAAAACCTAGGTCCAGTGGCCCCCAAAAGTAGTAAGGGCTCCTTGTAGAATAAAACCTATTTGGATTTAGCTCCTTTTGGAATGAATCATGATATGTACGTCGAATTTGTCATACTTCCTGGTAAAAAAATTAGAATGTGATATAGTGCATTTTATTCCCATGTAGGAAATTATTATTTTAAGACAAAAAAACCCAATTTTTTTATGAAATATGGATTTAGCTCCTTTTGGAATCCAGCTCTTCATGAAGTAACATCCAACAGAGTCAGTCCAAAAAGATAATATCAATAATGTTACATTACAAAATAAACAACACGAATATACTGACTGGTAGATAGTTTAAATCAAATATATAACGTAAAGAAGTCATAAAATGCATGTTTTCACTTCAGAGCAAAAATGTCACCAACAAAATATATTTAAAGTTTGAAATAACTTCAGCTAACGGACAGATTGTTAAAAAATATAGCATATCATTCGAAGCAAGAATAATTTTACTTAATAATAAAGAATATGGATATTTATATACAGTAGCGCCGGTATCTGCCAGGCCCTGACGTTAATGGTACTTCACACATATTACCCTGGTCAAACCGAGCTGCCAAAGAAACTTGAAAGTAAATGTAGTTTGAAATATAATTTTCTCCTTTTTCAACACCTTTTCACATTCTATAAATGTTTTCAAGTGTCTTGAAACCTGTTGCAATGAGTATACAAGGAGTCAAATCTAAATGTGACATGTTTCCCATTCCTGCAACACTTTAAAGATAATCAATCAATCTTTCTTTCATGTTACATCAACACCTTTATATACATCGTTTAATTCTTCAAAGGACATCGTGTTTAGTTTTTTAAGGCTTAATATTTCCATCCCTTTGATAAGCCTCCCCTCAATGACTTTGCGGCAAAAGTTCCGCTATGATTTAAATTTTCTCATAATGCTGCACACTGGCCCTCTACATTTATTTCACATTTAGAGGCAACCTTTGTGTATTGTTGGTAACAGGATTTACCTTGCCTCCATAGCTACATCATATTTACCTCTAAAACAGTAGCCCTTCGTCTTGTTCCATGGTCACAACATTAATATAAGTAATTGCCCCCCTCCCCCCCCCCCGCTCTTTTGTTCACACCTCGTTAACTTCTCCACCTTCCTTTTTCCTGTTCCATATTACCTGAGATATATTGACAACTTTACAAATTATGCAACAGACCGGTAGCACATAAGTTACCGCCCTACAAGAGATGGTGTCCTATCAGTGGAAGAACTGAGACATTTCTTTGGTGTGACACCATAGAGGGTCGTCTTCAACTTCCTGGCAAAATATGATTTAATTTGTCCAGAAAAAATAATGATTTGTATATACGTACTAGAGCTGAGTTAGGTGAAAACTAATAAAATTTCCATATATTAAAAGTATCAATGAAAAGAGTTATAGGGCAATTACCCCCTGGACAATCACCCCCGGCCATTTACCAGCGGGACAATTAGCCACAAGGAAAATTACCCCAAGGAAAAAAACACCTTGGAACAACAACACCCGTGGTCAATGATCCATAAATTTATAGTGTAGAAATATCGCTCTGTGTTTGCGTGTCCATTTGTTTTGCTAAAGCAAGAGTAATAATCGGGGCAGCGCCAGGAGCGTCACAACATGACGGACATGTGCGCTATATAAGAAGCCACTGTTATTATCATTATTAACTATAACATCATAAGGAATTGAAATTACATAGCAATCAAATTGTTTCTGTTACTACTGACCGCACTCATAGACTTTTACTCTTGTGAATACGTGTTTTGTATGTCAACATTTTAGTATGCCATAATTAATTCGCTTTGCGTTTTAAATGTATACCAGGTAAACAGAGCTTTTTTTCGCAAATCCTGTTTATTTCATGAAGTTTTAAGAAGAAGGCTCATTGAAAATTTTAAAAAATAGGTACATTATACCTCTACACATTGCTGAGAACTTATAAAGAAAATGAGCAAAGTACTTTTTAAGACCCCACCAATGTGAGGAATAAATTAAGTGCGATTTTGATTCCCTTTCCAGAACCCACTTATAAAGTGAAATGACGGCGATAAAACAAATGCGAAAATGGTGACGTCACGGTATGAACAACCCTATATTTCGAGACCATGTTGGATGTCCATTTCAATTCTTAGATATGGGTTTAACGCTGTTTGTATATTTACCACCAGTGGCGATATTTCCTTTATTTGTTGCACTTTAAATGAGATACACCTAATAAATAATCCTTTCTACAAATGCCTGTTTGATTTCTACGTATTTCCGTCACATTTAAACATAAAACTTAGAATAATAATCAAATATTTTGAGGCCATGTTAGCATATACGTGTCTGATCTTGGACAGTACTGGGAGTCCGAAGGACATTTTGCCTGCTGACTTAACGACTTTCTGGAGCAAAATAGGCTACAAATTTAAATAAAACTGTCTATATATTTATTATGAAAGAGTCTGTTTAGGCTGATCGGATTAATTTATGATTTTTGATAAATCTAGTTGTAGTACTAAATAAATTGGGTAAGCGTACAGCAAATACCCAATTTGTGTATTCTTTTATCAATATTTGTCTTCAAGCACATTTTTAGTTTCTGGGGGGGGGGGGAGTGGAGAATCTTTTCAGAAGTGTGTCTTAAATGAAATCCTCTTTCACATTATGATACAATTTAAGTGAAATTTTGGCATCAAATCTTTGGCGAATTTTGGACTCCAAACACTTTAGAGGGGCTTTTAGGAGTCAAAACTATGCAGAACACAAAATATAGAATCGTCAATTGTCACTAAAATTGTCCAAATTAAATCAAAGTTAAATAGCCCATGAAAGCTGAAAAATACTTGTATTTTATTACCAATTGGCTTCTGAAAAGAAAACAATGTTCGAAAACGATGGTAGATATATCAAGCAGATTTAAAAAAAATCAAATGTCATTTATGATTAAGGAAACCATCACAAAAACAAACACAAAATTCTTCTGTCCTATTTGGCTTAGCTCTAATTTAAGGCAAAGTCAAATCCCCGATTTTTTGGTATCTGGATTTCGAATATTTGACCGACGTTTGTAATTGTGATATGGTTAAGTTCATCTGAATATTGTGGGAATATCAAAGTTTATTACAGTCATAATTTCAAACACTAAATTTTCTTGCCAAATAACGATGCTTAAAATCATCTTATTTTTAAAAGTTTTTAAACAACATGGTTTATTTTAAAGCTAACGGAAATATTCATGATGAGGAGCGATCGGGATTGATGTTTTAAAGCTTATAAAAAAAGTGCATAGCATTCCACTAGGACTTATCCGTTGGTGAAAATAATTTGGCAATAGATAGACTGACTGACAGACAGACTGACAGACAGAGAGACAAAGAGAGCGCTAGAGAGAGGTATATATATAGAGAGAGAGATATTGAGAAAGAGAGATAAAGAGAGAGAGAGAGATAGAGAGAGATAGAGAATGAGAAAGGGGGATGTATAATTGCAAAGCAGGGCCAAATTAAAAACTCAGGCTGAAACTCTTGCTATGCACTCTACCCCGTGAAATTTAGAAGAATAAGTTTGAAGGATCGATCCCTGGAAGTATAATAGGAGGCAAACCCTGCCATCCCGGTAGCCTGACATATGATATAGACGGCTTATGATACTGACAGCCAAATAAACCAGCATTCCCAAGAGGACGACAATCGTCGGTGTCGCGAACCTTCTGAAAGTTTAATCTTCTAAAAGCCCATGTGGCCCACCATGACTGACACGCCGGTCTCATTGGTCTTCTGACAATTTGATATTCCAAAGGGTTCGACAGACCGTTGGTTGTCGGCCTCGTATGACGTCCGTCTCGTTGACTTTATAATTCCTTGCCATTTTATACATACATTTTTTGTATTACTCTTGTAACATTCTCCCAGACTTGTCATGGTAGCATGGGCGTCAATCCAAATCAGACCGTGGGGGGAGGGGACACAAGTTCAGACAGGGCGGCGCCAGTTTATTTTGTAAGGGGTGCGAATGGGCGCGCCACGCAGGGGGGGGGGTGTCTGAGGGGATGTGCCCCCTCAGAAGTTGATTTTTTTTTTTTAAATTGATGCATAAATGGCTCAATTTGGTGCATACTTTTTGCCAAATTAAAAAGAAAACAGTCTTAAGTTCAACTAACAAGAAACAAGAACGCAGGGGGGGGGGGGGTGTTTGAGCCCCTCTCAGAAGTTGAAGATTTTTTTTTTGAAATTGATGGATAGATGGCTCGTATTGGTGCATACTTTTTGCCAAATTAAAAAGAAAACAGTAGAACGCAGGGGGTGTCTGAGGGGGGTTGGGTGTGCCCCCCTCAGAAGTTGAAGATTTTTGTTTTAATTGATGGATAGATGGCTTGATTTGGGGCATACTTTTTGCCAAATTAAAAAGAAAACAATAGAACGCAGGGGGTGTCTGAACCCCCCTCAGAAGTTGAAGATTTTGTTTTAAATTGATGGAGAGATGGCTCGAATTGGTGCATACTTTTTGCCAAATTAAAAAGAAAACTGTAGAACGCAGGGGGTGTCAGTGGGGGGTGGGGTGTGACCCCTCAGAAGTTGACGATTTTTGTTTAAATTGATGGATAGATGGCTTGATTTGGATCATACTTTTTGCCAAATTAAAAAGAAAACAATAGAACGCAGGGGGTGTCTGAACCCCCCTCAGAAGTTGAAGATTTTGTTTTAAATTGATGGATAGATGGCTCGAATTGGTGCATACTTTTTGCCAAATTAAAAAGAAAACTGTAGAACGCAGGGGGTGTCTGAGGGGCGTGGGGTGTGACCCCTCAGAAGTTGACGATTTTTGTTTAAATTGATGGATAGATGGCTTGATTTTGGGCTTAATTTTTGCCAAATTAAAAAGAAAACAGTCTTAAGTTCAACTAACATGAACAAGAACGCAACGGGGGGGGGGGTGTAGATAGATGAATTTGTCGTTTCCATTATCAGCCATTTAGTTTGGAAGATACAAGGGATAAATTTGATTTTTTTTTTTTTTTTTCAGTTGGTGAAAGGATTTTTATCGTAAACCAATGTTTGAACTTCCGGTAATGTGAATGTAATATTAATGACACTTCTAGTTCTATTAATAAAATCTGATCGCCTGATTTGGCTTGATTTTTCTCAACACAGAGAGAAAGAGAGGAAGAAAGGAAAAAAAAGAAGAAGATTTTAACCCCGAATCATGGGGGGGGGACATTTCGCCACCTGAAAATTCGTGGTGGGGGGGGGGACGTGTCCCCCCGTCCCCCCCCCCCCCCCCCAGGATTGACGCCTATGCATGGTAGTGTCTTTTAGTAGGCCCTTCAAGCGTCCTCAAGGGCACCGCTTATGCGGTCACAGTATAATAGGCCTACTTTAAAGTAAATTATGCACAGTACCAACTCTTCAGGAATTAAACCAAATTGCAACCTTTGATGTGAATTTTGTATACAAAAAATCTACACCTGCGTCAAAAATCTTTTGTCTTTTTTTTTTGTCTTGCCACAAACAAAATCAGTCATGAATATGTTTGAGAGAGTTTCTGGGAATATATCAAATATTGAGGAGTAAAGGTGTTAGCCCATCATGCACTCTGGAAAATATTACAGCTCACTATAGGCAAGTCCTTACGAATCATCATACTCTGAGATCTTTTGGTTCGATGAAATCATGAACAATGATTTGATTCACAACGACCGGATATCTTACTCTATTTTGTTTGATGCAGGTATAAAATCATCCCGGGTAGTTCCAGATGGTCTGGTTTACACCGAAGTAGAGAGGACTCTGGTCAGAGGAGTGCAATCTGTTTTCACATGTCGCTTCGATGGAGTCCCATTGTCAGTCTACTGGAGAAAGGGCCCTAATCTTGACGATCTAAGACTCATGGTTGAATGGCATGATGGTGAAGTATCAGGTCCAAGATTCGATGATGGGAGTTGTGACGTGGACGCAAATTATTCCTTGATCATCAACAATGTTTCAACGGCAGATAGTGGAAGAATATACTGTACAGTTTCTAACAACAAGGGACCTCTGATGAACAACTACACTGACATTTCAGTTGTAGGTAGGTTATTTGGAAGAAAATCTAAAATTCATTTACACTTTTGATCAGTACTGATTACACAAACAACCCTATAACCTACTTAAAACCAATGTTAACAACATTGTTAATCTGAACAACTGAAAGTCTATTATTTTGAAGTATAGGTATCATGGCATTTCCTACAAAACATTTAATTGTTTCTAAACTTGTAGATTTCCCTTTTCCCAATAATATGTATCATTCCTGCTCCTCTTCTCCGACATATGTTTATTACACATATTCCTATACAAAGTTTTCCATCTCCCCTTTTCTTCTACAACATGTTTTCGATACAGCAACTCTTCCTATGAAAGAGCTTGATTTGCTACAAAACAATATGTTACAAAAACGTTTTGGTTTTTTTTAAAAATATATTTTAAACAAAACTATTAAACTTGAAATACATTTGATATTCTTTAACCCTACAGCCTACAAAATGCAGTTTGCTACAGTTTCAAAATATGCCCTCACCTTTTATATCTAATATTTTATAAAACGACATGAATATATCTCTAATTTTAGTTACGTTGTGGAATGTTTTCATGTAATAATAGCTAGCTGGACATCAAATAAACATACACTTGAAGCTCCTAAATGGCTGCGCCTTAATTATAGTTAGTTTCATGTTCTTTTATGTACTTTGGTAGCATTTGCTCTTTTTATGACGTGGCTATCATTGTTTTTTCTTCAGATACTGCAATCACAACAAATCCACAAGCCACTTTACAGCTGCGTCGGGCTACATTTGGTCTCCTGCAATGCACTGTTCACATCAAAGCCAGAAGAGTCTCTTGGAAGAAGGGAACTACCTCCTTGGCGGATGAAAGTCTGGTTGTAATGGAAAGCAACACAAATATTTCTGAAAGAAGTGGAGCTGGATACTACGACGGCACGTACAACATCACCGAAGAATACTCGCTGGTCATCAAGGAGTTACAGATCCATCACGAAGGTCTATATGTGTGTGAGGTGACCGATGATACTGGAATGTCCTTCAGGAATCACACATTTGTCAATTTGGTTGGTAAGTATTCATCATGTGCCGAATAGAATTTGCCCACACTAAAAGTAAAATGATGGGATCAATAAGGTTAAACCTTAAATGTGAAATGTTATTTGATTAATTTTTTATTTGTTCAGGGAAAAATCAATGTATTTTTATTCCCAGTGAGTTTGAAATATCTATCGTTATTATCATTATTTCGTATATGAACCATAGCTATTTAAAACTGACTAGTGTGACACCAGGGTGGTCCACAAAGACTAAGATCGACATTAAGTGGAACTTAACTATGTCAGGCCGTTCATGCCACGTTTTGCTCTCACTAGTTACTGACATTGGTCTTTCAAGTGACGTACAAATTATGGTCGCAAATATACAGAATTTTTTTTTTTTGATAATTCATTATTGAAGGAATTAAACAAAATTTAAAAATCATAATGGTGAGAGCAACCAGTGGCATGAATGACCTGCCATATTTAAGTCCAACTTTAAGTCGATCTTAGTGTTTGTGAAACAACCCCCAGTAGTGGGTTGTCAATATCAGCAATATGGGGCCTGCTATAGCAC
Source organism: Strongylocentrotus purpuratus (assembly GCF_000002235.5). NCBI lineage: Eukaryota > Metazoa > Echinodermata > Echinoidea > Camarodonta > Strongylocentrotidae > Strongylocentrotus > Strongylocentrotus purpuratus. The sequence continues at coordinate 19,034,351 of NW_022145609.1, forward strand.
ACGAATTCGGAATATGAATTTGACCACATGGACATAGGTAAGAGTCTTTGAGACCCCAAAGCTTCATGCTTGCTGCAAAGCGGCCTAGCTACGCCATATCGTAGGCGGTTCAGATGAAACCGGGGCTTTCTGGGAAGATTGCTGCCAGGAAGGTTAGAGGACCAAGATTAAGATATGGTTTAAGCCTGTCAGTGATAGCTGGCTCTGTAGCACCAGCTATAAAGCAAGCTAGGTTATCAATATATGGGCTTAGAGGCCCTGCACGGCAGCGCGGGGGCTCTTTTTCAAAAATAAATTTATGCGGCCAGTCGATAAAGTTATATGCAGTTGTTATCCCGACGGATCTGTGGAGTTTGAATGTTTGATATTTGTCTAAATTGTAGTTGTCCAAAAACTATTTAGCAACTGATGAGTGCATATTTCGTCGGATGAGCACAACTGTATATGTCCATGCATGTGTGTATGTGCATGTGTGTCAGAGAGGGATTTGGGTGTGTGGGGGCGGTACTACACACTGAAAAACCCAACTTTATAAGATGTTCTAAAGTACGTTCATTTATTATTTACTTTGTTGATTCCTTAGTTTATTAATTTGTAGAATTGACAGGAAATATTAAAGGTCAATTTGACAATCCATTGTTTGCTTGATTATATTTAAAATTTAGCCCAGCCTCTGGAACCATTTCCAACTATCCAGGAATGTCTAAATGTTGAACAGCACGACCCAAACTACTGCACCCTCGTCGCCAAATCAGGAATGACTCTTACATGCCAAGCGACGAAGTACTACCCCTCTATCGATCTAGTCTTTTTATATGGATCCAGAGTAGTTGAGCACTCAGATACAGGAGAATGGGATAACAAAGATGGAACGAAAAACAAAACCATAACCATCACTATTGCCACCAGGGGGAATAACAGAGGATCGTATAGATGTGTGGCTTCCAGTATTCCAGGAACTAATGCAACTGAATCCAGATCTGTCGTACTCCAAGGTGACGGACAAGTGAAATCAACTCTGGTTGTAATCTTTGTTTGTAAGTCATTTCAAATACTTGACATCCTGAATATTAATTCAAAGAAATCCTAGAAATAAGCAAAATGTAAATGTTATGTGTAATCATGAAACCATTGAGAGAAGCCAAATTTAGTAACCAGTAACCTTGCTACGGACCTGGTGGAACTATCTGGAAGATAACAGCGGCCCTAAGAAAGCTCACGAACATTACAGAAAGAAAGTGATGAATTCGACAAAATATCAAAATGGAATACCATATGTGTATTATGTAAATGCAAACTAAATAACTACGTACACATATAAACATTTTGTAAAACCTTTGAGCCATGACATCCCGTGAAAGTTTTGCTTATGAGTTATGTCTACAACAAAACAGCACCTTGAACATGTGAACATAAAACTGATATACACAGCTTCGTATTTTGTTTGTATCTCCTTTGTAATTTTACTTTAGGAAAGTTAACAGAACAAGACACTTATAGAAATCAGATTTTAATTAATTAGAACTTCATTATTAGATTTTAAAATGAATAAGCTTTTTGTTTATAGCACAGATTTATGACCATAAAAACATTTTGACATTTGAGCGCTTTATAGCATGCAAATCTGTTGTAATAATTATGTCTTTCTAAATGTTATCTTCTTCCTTTTTTTTCTTCCAGATTTTGTTTTTATAACATTCACCTTTTCAGTGGCCTATTTCATTTGGGATAAGAAACGTAAGTGATTCGGTAGCATGGTACATTTAATGGTGGAAGATGCAAGTAACTGAGAAATAAATAGGTCAAATTAAAGCCTTGGTGAAATACCATTCATTCACCTGACACATAAAGTTTTGTTTTCTCGTTTGCTTTATTGGTTTCAAACTTTGAGACTGATAGCTGATAACATTCGTGACATTTTGAAGGAAATTTCACCATTTTCATAAGTGATTTACTGTTAATCCTTTGAATAAAATAAGCTTAAGATGTTCAGACTATCTAGATGTAAAAGGCATGTTTATAACATTACAGTTTATAGCCCTATAAAGTAATCGGTAAATATGGCTTTTAATAAATAGCACTGTTTTAATATTTTTGAAAAGTTTTGATAAATAACAAAAAAAGCGTTTGATAAAAAGCACTGTAAAATGACAAAAAAGTATAGTATTTTATATCAATTAATGCGTGAAAATAATGTACTAATTTACAATTGACACGTATTGTTTCAGTCAGTTATTCTCTCGTCTTTAAGAAAAATGCTTCACTCCTGCAACTTTAAGATTATGTTACAAGAACTAAAAAAAGATCATGATTTATAATATGACTGTAAATTAACCCTGAGCTATGGTGAATGGATTTCATTTCGGAAGAAAATTGATTAAAAAATGTTAGATGCTATAGATAATAATAAAATAAATATTAATTGTTCGTTCATGGCAGCCGTATTCGGCGCACTGTGCATTCTTAGGAATACATTCTGCCAGGTACCCATCACACATATTATTACATTCGTGAGTTTTCAAGGTTTTGACGACGCTAACGTGGAAGAATGTATACACTAAGTAGACGAGGTGGGTAAGGTTTTAAAAGATATGGGGTCAAACATGTAGTACGGCAAAGACACATCGCAAAGATAGGATAACATAGTGTTACCTTGAAAGCTCTTATACACGTATCCAGTCAAATAGGTGAAGATGATTTAAATCCTGTTTTGTAATCGTGAATTATGGGTACTTTTGTAATTAATTTTTTCACCTACTTGAATGAATGTTGAAACCACATTTCACCCCAAGAAATAAAGTTTACACAAAGGAATATAATGGAAAAAACACTTACAAATGATTAAAGTCATTGAATATAAAACACCCCATTCTTTTTTAAGATCAAGCATCGTCTGAGAACCCTTGGAAATGTTGTCACTCTTACTTGCGAGAAGAAAAAGATGATGTATCAATATAGCGGGGGAAAACCCACATCCTTTCCTCTGTACCAATAATTTGTTGACGAAATAATACAACATGTGATTCCCATTTTTTCCAAATGATGTATCTATCTCAAATAGGTTCTGAGACACTTAGACAACGTTCGGATGAGGTATCGATGCAGCCCCACATAATGATAGGTGGCCCTATTGACAAGGAACTTGCTAATGACATAATTGGTGAAAACAGGACTTCTCTCTTCGATACTCACCAGATGCTTAAAGATTGGCAGCGGCATAGAATCACAATTACAAGAGTCAAACAAACGATCGACAAAGAAAAAGAGCCAGGTAATACTAAATACTTCTTCAGCAATTCACGGAGTGGAGGTAAAGAACACAAGAGTATGAACACATCTACTCCCGGTAAAAGAAGAAAGAGTTCTTTCCCGGGGGAAAAGAACTCTATGACCCTTCCTTGATTTTTACCATTCTCTGCAACTACCTGTTTTACGGTGAATCGCACCCTGGTCTGAAACTGTATACGTCGAATGCCTTAACCACTAGATTACGAAGGCGGGTTGAGTATTCGGCTCTACCAGATACAATCACTGACGGGCGGCCTAACGAATCTCGTAGCAATTAATTCATCCTTTTTCTTGGGATCGGGGAGTACTGAACCATGACAAGTCGTATACGATAGAAATTTCTGGTTTTATACTAAATAGCATCGGCAACTCCGATGGGGTAAATTTACATAATGTGACAAATCATTCATGTCAATACAGAAAAATAATTTGCTGAGCTTGAAATCGGTTTACCCTTGTAATTTTGTCCTGTTTTGACATTAATTGAAAAGGTCGCAAGTATTGTCTCCGCCCGGAATCGAACTCGAACCGTTCGATGTTGAAACAAAAGTCTCACCTTTTATCTTTTGTTTGGTAATACTGTTTATATTGTACTATAGATGATATCTGGCCTTATAACGATGAACTGAACACGATTTCACGTCATCTGACACAAGAATCAATGAAGAAAGTCTGCCAGAAACTAGAAATTGACTTCCAATGTGATGATGCTAATGACGAAGAGAAACGGTTAGAAACTCTACGTAAATGGAGAACCAACGCGTCAACTCAACCTATATGGGATAAATGGGAGCAGCTCTTTTCAGCCTTGGAATCAATCAACCTCGGAGGTATCTTCTTACCATGTGCATAGTTGTGTGTTAGCTCTTACAAATCTATAAACATGTACAACTGTATTATTCTCACTCCTTGTACAAATTTGATGTTTTTGTGTTGTTCGTAGCTGAAGATTGAAAGATGGTTGAACCAGGGCCTTCTTTGAATACTTTTATATGTAAGCTCATTAAAATAAATCGGGACAAATCAATTGTTCACATACTAACAAAACTATAAAACTTGATTAGGGTATTAATAATATTTGTTAACTGTATAAATGTTCATGGAGATTTGCATCCATGTGATCCCAATCTAAATACGAATTTCCTCACAAAACTTTAACCGGCTATGTCAATCTATTTGGGGTCACCACTAAACACAAGATTCCATCAACTTAGAAATTAATTTTTAATTTAATATGTAATCATTTTTAGTATTAAAAAAAGCAATGTGTGCATGACCGGTAATCCCCTGTACTAATTAACAAGGTTTTCTGTTTATAATCCCCAGGTTTGCTGCCAGTTTTAAAAGAACCATTCATCTACAAAGCTGAACTCGTTGATTTGGCTTTTCATCTGCTCATGCAGGGTTTTTTGTCCTGTCGCTAAAGAGCTGGGTATCAATGCAACTAAACTAGCATCATATCGACCCGTATTCATGCCATCACACCTTGGCATTGGTACCATCAAGTTACTCATGGAACTCAACGCATCCATTGAAGATACCATCCTGTCAATGGAAAAACGATCGGTCTTCTGTAGAAAAATAGCGAATGGCAAATCTGAACGTGTTTCTATTACAGGAATGTTTGGTAAGATTTTAATTACAGCGAAACTGAAATATATTTTATAATTTACAGTACAAAAAGTATGGTGAGGTTAATATTGTAGTGGAACCAGAGATAGACGTAGAACGAAAATTTTGATCGCCAATGTCCGGAACAGACAAAAGGCACCTAGCAGGCAAGTGGCTACATACTAGCTAGCAAGAATTGACATACACTTGAAAACATTCATTGCTGATAATGCTATTATTTATTAATACATTGTTCCACTATTAATTATCTGTTTTTCGCAAATCTTTTTATTGCATCGTTTAAGATAAATATTTTGTTCAATGTATACAAAAAAAAAACGTTTAGCACTTTTCTCCGCTTTGATTTTCAAGAGTACAACATGAGCTATGGGGAGTTGTGTTCCATCTCGGAAGCAATACATCAACACGCACAAGGACGTGTTGATCAAGGTAAGAATCTATCTGCTAAAGGATGAAGTTATTATGGAATATAGTTTGATGCATTCATGATCCAATAATTTTGGTCTGATCCGATGATACGGTTTTCCCGTCAGTTTTCATCAATTCACCATTTAAGCCCATATTAAGAGAAATTTAAGGTTTGTAACGAATATTCCAACTTGTTTTACTTTTATAATTGAGGAAATCAGCAAACTATCACGCAAGAAAAACAAAACGACAACAACCAACCAAAACTTTGAATAGTCGAATCCGTAATTATGTCACTGATTTCATACAGTGAAAATGCACTCAATAATAATGATGTATACAGAATTTGATCTTGTTGACTTTTTCTTTTAGAAATTACCTCTGGCATGCTTCCAGGTCCAGGGATACTTCGTATTCTTCAGGATGTGCTACGGCTGACAAATAAAGACATAGCTACCCGTTGTGATACCAAACGCCCATTAACAGCATTTGCGTTGTTGAAGATATGGAAAGAGAAGCCACGTCCGTCGGTTTTCAACTATCGTGCAGCTTTAGCTTATGAACTACGGAGAAACGAGATGCCTGATCTCGCAGATGAAGTAGCTGCAGGTCAGTCCATAAGAATTTGATATTTGTATATACCCTGTGAGTCAAAAAAAGTTTCCACCTAAAAAATTGCTAATTATTTTTAAAATCATCTATGAACAATAAATTATTATACACCTGGTGAAAGAGTGTTTTATCCCAAATTATTTGGTACCATTTGTGTGTGGTATGTGTTCACGCTTGGATAAACAGGTGGCATTGTTTGCGAGAGTGCAAAAATCGACTTGCGCCAAAGTGATGCCTTCAGTATGTATTATGTTGGGATTAGTGGAGTGAGAGAATGGATTGAATGTATCAAATGAAATGCATTGCATATGTTTTTTGAAAAGGGCAAAGTCACACACACGCGCACAAATGTTCCTTGATATTATATATTCTATGTTTGATATGTGTAGCATGATTAATTTTGTTAGGGGTGTTATTTGGATCTGCAAAGACCGAATTAATACCCAAATCCCAATTGTTTTATTAAACATCACAAAGGCAACTTTGGCGCAAGTCGATTTTTGCACACTCGCAACAATGCCTCCTGTTCACCCAAGCGTGAACACACACCACACAAAAATGATACTTAATGATTCGGGATAAAACACTCTTTCATAAGATGTATAATAATTTACTGTTCATAGATGATTTATAAAATAATTAGCAATTTTCTAGGTGTAAATTTTTTTTGACTCACTCTGTATATATGCTAGGGCTGTAGAGATACGGTTACAATTAAGAAAAGAAGAGAGTTACTTCCCTCTTAAGCCCCCATCACACCAAACTAGTTCTCACTACGTTCAGGAAAACGGGCTCAAACTGTGTGCGAACGGAGTTGGACGTACATGTAGTATCGACTGGTCAATACGATCTGTTTAAGAACTTCATAGACGGGCTCGGACCGGCTAGTGCGGAAGAGTCTCTAGAACTTTGAGCCTGTTTAAAATTTCCCCCGTCCCGCAGTTAGACAAAGTGACAACGTACTTAAAACGAGGAGGAAGTACTCCAAACGGACTGATTGCCGTACTATGAACGGAATTGCCGTCCTTCGATCCTACTATGGACGTGTTGCAACATGAAGTGGTAGAGCATCAATTAGCAGCAGCTAAGCCCCCATCATACCAAACTAGTTGTCTCTACGTTCCGGAACCGTCCTAGAAAATCGTACCAAAACTGGTAATAGTCGGGATAGAATGTGTAAATAATTTCTATAATACGAGCCTAGAAAGTTAATAAACAGTCCTCAATACGTCCATCCCGTCTATACCCCGCCCACAGTCAGTTTATATAAAGTTCAGATCAGGTAAATTTGCCATTTCCAAGCAGTCCAAATCCGTCCGTAATCAATTTAAACCAGTTCTTAACTAGTTCTACCTCGTTCCCAATACGTCCAAACCATTTTAACTAGTTCGTAACACGTTCCTAGTAGGACCGAAGTAGGGCAATTCCGTTCGTAGTTCGTCCATCTCGTTTAAGTACGTTGTCAGTCCGTCTAATTGCAGGACGGGGACAATTTTGAACAGGCTCAAAGTTTAAGAGCACCCTTACCGTCCAAGCCAGTCCGAGCCCGTCCATAAAATTCTTTAACAGATCGTAAACAGTTGCTTCTACGTTCACTCGGTTCGCACACAGTGTGAGCACGTTTGGCAACATTTTCCAAAACGAAGTAAGAACTAGTTTGATGTGATGGGGGCTTTACTTGTATGTTTTGATTTGCACAGCTTGAATCGTTGAAGTTGAACGGGAATAAGGAATGGCACGAACGCACTGTGGTTTTATATCCCTTGAGCCAGGACGTGATTCCACACACTCTAGGAGCGCGTTCGAACGCACTAAGAACGAGATGAGGACGAGCTAAACTGTCTCTGAACTTGTTAGAATGGGTTTGGTCGTATGGGGAACGAGGAAGAACTAGTCGATAACGGGTATGAACTGACTACGGACTTTTAATACTTGAACTGCCTGTAAATGGCAAATTTACCCGATCAGACCTTGATATGAACTGACTGTGGATGGGGTACAGACGAGATGGAAGTATTGGGGACTGTATATGAACGAACTAGGGTCGTATTGTAGACATTATTTTCAAATTCTACTCCGACCACAACCCGTTTTACGATTTTCTGGGACGGTTCCAAAACGTAATGAGAACTAGTTTGGTGTGATGGGAGGGGGGGGGGGGATTTAGGATTAAAGTCTGTGTCAAAATCAATGGTGGATCCAGAACTTTGTGATAGGGAAGGTTAAAGCGAGCACGTAATTATAATATATTTATGGTAATAATGAAAAAAATAATAATATAATGTTTTTGTGTAGCGATATTCAAATCAAAGTGAAATCTCAAAACAGAGAGCAAACAATAAAAATGAAAGAATTGTGTAAATTGAATACGTACATGTCGGTTTCACCTTCTATACGAACCAAACATGCTCGATTGTGACCTTTATTCGTATGTTACAGGCAAATACATGACAGAGAGGACAAGTCTCGTATTCATTGAAGACATGGTTCGGGGATTAAATCAAGATGAAATAAGAAGCCTTGGGGAGCTACTTCAGCTCAGTGGAACATCCTCCGATACGATCTCTAAAGACATTTGTGCCTGGGTTGCAGAATTGACAACGGAAAAGGAGATGTGTCGGAAATCCCGTCCCCGCAAACAACGTGTCAAAACAGGCGGGACGTTGTATGTCCCCGGTGGCGAATTGTTAGCACACATGGCGGAGTCACCCAAGGAGTCCCAACTCTCTGAGTATACTATGCCCCTTGAGCACAGGGATCTAAATGATAGGCTAGTAGAGCATGGTTTTCTAGATCTCGCGCGTGAGATTATGATCATAGAGCAACGATCGGTTGCAAGGTTGTTAACATAAATAGAGCAGACTTTTGTAAATAGAAATCCAACCAAGTTTTTCTTCGCATCGGAACAAAGTCGACAATTTGGTCTTTGGATTTGGCGTATCATTGGCAATTTTTTTTGGTGTGGACCTTCTGCTATTTCAACCCTCCCCTATCTAGCCCCCCCCCCCCCCAAGAGATAAAGGGAATAGTGCCCGCTATAGTAGGTTTTTTTTCATAGTTGCCTTTTGTGTGGTGATCGGTAGGAGGGGAGAGCGTTGTCGAAGATGTCGTAATGTACTCTCATAAGTATAGGCAATGTCAAAGGTCTCTACCTAGGTATTATAAATAGATCTTTGTAGACTCTTTGTTCATTTCGAATCTTCAGCTGGTATAAAGTACGTGGCTGGTAATTTAGAGGCTAGTGCATATTATATTTTGGTAAAAATGTTTAAGACCTCTTCCTCTCTATACCATCGACTATATACTGCATAAGATTAATCTGAGTGTAATATGTTAAGTTTCAAACAGCATGCTGGAAAAACATTAGAACCTTGTATGTATAAAATATATACATGTACAGTGCGTCCCAGAAAACACGAAACCGAGAATTATCGATGTTTTATCATAACTTAATCGCAATTCTAATTAATAAATGACACATATTTTTAAAGCGTAGATCCCCTTCTTTCATTTAATGCAACTCATGTGATGCATATTTCACGCACGAGTGATTAAAATCAATTTGAAGAGAGGAAACTAAAAAGTCATTTGGCGGAGGGTATCTGAATTTCAAAGGGAAAATCACATTTCCAGAAAGTTCAGTTTCTGCCCTTTCATATGATACCTTAATCAGGAAAAATGAGCAAGGAATAACAAAGTTCTGTTTGTTTAAAATGATAGTTGAGTTCTGTTTTCAGACCGCAAATACCTTCAAAGTGCATGGTTATTGCTCTTATTCTTATCTATTACATTTCTAGTGCCCTTTTAGAACCTGAAATTGCTATGAAGGTAATTTTAGACCCCAAAATGTGTAAAATTTAACCAATACGATTATACCAATTCAGCTCCACTTTTTTAAAAAAATACGGTGACCGTTAATTAATTATTAAATTAAATTAACAATACATGGGCTGGCTGGTTGTGCGTAATATAACCAACACGAAAATGCCAACAAAAAAGCCAACATTGCCATTGGATGAAATACGACGTAAAAGGCGCTTCTTTCAACGATTTTTTCAAATTATCTAATATTTGTGGTGGTTGTTGTTGTTGTTGTTGGTAAATGTTTAATGGCGTTCATTCAGTAATGAATATATACGCCATAAATATCTTCAATTTTATAAGAAAATTAGTTATAGTCTTCATAAGAAAACTGAGAATAAAGATTTGTAATGAAATAATTAATTAATAAGTAACGCAATATTTTCAGAGTCTCTGGATGGTTTACAACTTCGTGTTTCTGCTTTTTTAATGTTTAATCTGGTCAGCCCGGTTTCGATTGCATGAAAACTAGCTTTGCCCGATTTGAAACAGGCTTCTCGGCTACTCGGCGTGCGTGCGCATTGATCTTTTTATTTTGTAACGCACGGTGCCTAGACCACTCAGAAACACTAAATTGAGACACATCTTACAGAGGCGCTCCTGTAACCGAATTTCCAATCCATTCAAGTAAATTGTTATACAAATTTTATCACAAAGTCATTATCATTATTTGTAAGCAAACATTAAAGTGGGCTTTTTGTTAGTATCAATGCATAAAAATAGAACAAATTGAAATATGAACGTCTTTCTTTCATCATATTATATAGGGCCTATATAGGCCTATATATTACATACATACAAACATTAAATTTCTTTATTTATTCCTCCTTTTATTTTCTTTAGGAGAATCTCCTAAAGAAGCGAGAGTAGAAAGAAGTACTTTGGCTTATTTTACTTTACTTGTAGGTAAACTTATTTATGAGGTCTCTTGTTTTATTTGAAGCGACATGTTCTATGGATGTATAGTAGAATGGCATATTGAGCCTTCTGTGAAAACTTGAAAAGTATTCTTTTTGTTTCTTCTATTGTTTTGGTGTCTAAATCTGAGAAAAGCATCGCTCGTTCGATGATATACTTATTACAATAAAATATAAAATGTTCTTCTGTTTCACTGATGTTACAATAGTCACAACATTCTGTTTCACTTAAACCCACTTTAGCCTTTTGTTGATTCAGTTGAAGAACAGTGGTGGTACACAAGTATTAGAAATCGTTATATTTATGGATATTTCAGCCGTTCTTGTACCGATTTCGATCAAACAAAGATGATTTTGTCATTTAAATTGTATGTTCTTTCAAATTTAACGCTCATTTTTTCATTATCTCACAAAAAAAATATTTGGTAGCGCCCTCTGCAACAGAACCCGACTATCACTTTAAAGGTACTATGTCCCATTTGCAGGCCAAAATATGAAAAGGTTAAATTCCAACGGCATTTGAAAGACCATAGTAATTTAGAACTTCCCTAATAAAAGGGGGGCTTGAAAATGTCTTGAAGTGGGAAAGTAACGACTAGTATTAGTTGTCGAATCGACTTAGGAACTATAGAGCCAGTAAGTAATAGTCTGATTTTTCAGACCATTGTACCGAATGGTCGTGCATTTTATGCTGCGCAAAGATTCAATCAGTTTAATTTTGGCCATTACAAGAAGTGAGTTATTCATGTAGACAAATGCTCATGTACCCTTTACAGCTCATTTTATGTATGTTATTACCAAAGATGAAAAAAGCCAGTCAATCACTTAATAGTGTCTGACAGTGAAATCTAGCAAGCAAACGGGTTTCCTTGCATAAATATTAGGACACTGCTAACGTTTAAATTTATCAGATAGGACATACATGACATATTCATAATTCCTGCAAAGTTCTACAGAATTTGATGATGGCTGCAAAAGGGACATTCAGATACCATCTGCCAAATGACTTTTTTTGTTCCCTCTCTTTAAATTGATTTTAATCACTCATGCGTAAAATATGCATCAAATGAAAGAGGAGGATCTAAGCTTTACAAATATGTCTGTTTCATAAGTAATAATTGTGATTTGGTTTTGATAAAACACCGATAATTCTTGGTTTCGTTTTTTCTGGGACGCACTGTATAAGTTCATATTTATTTCAGGAGGCATTTCCCCTGATTTGGAACACAGAAAGAGAGAGAGAGATACAGACACTTAAAACATGTAATGTAAGCTATCAATAGCAACATGACTTACATTTTTAATCTGCAATGCGCATTCAATTGTTTATTATTGTTAGACTCTTTCTGTTATGAGTTAATAAATTGAATGGTAATAACATTATTATGTTCTTCAGTAATTTGTTCCCTTCCTTTGTAGCTGTAGCATCTAGTGATGTATTACATCCGTTTGTCTTTTTATTTTCCTTTTTGAATGTATTTGTTTGAGCTTTTCCTTTTATCAGTGAACATCAGCCTGCAGAACTTAAATACGATACACAAATTTAAGTTACGTGATTTTTAACGCACCCATGACAGACTGTTGTCCATGTTATTGTTATCAAAACGCTTTGTGCATTAGAAGCGCCAATATGATGACAAATACACGTATCTATGAAGGAATCATTGCTTAGAATTTAGTTCAGTTTGATAATGATCACAAGTGATTGACATGTTTCCACCTTAACTGTATCAATCTAATGATGTTTTTAATGTAATGTGTTGGTGTTTTATATTTTTTTACAGTGTAATTCCATTGAAGTAAGGTTTAGCTGTCGCAATGCTTTGTGCTATTTTGTGTGCGGACAAATAGTGAGAGTAACCAATGATACATTCACCACACTTTGCAAAATTGTATATCTTTGTGAAATTAACTTTAAAAAAGGGAAGAGGTATGTACATATTGTTGTCGCTTATAACTATGTATGCTATGTGTCACCAGGTCCTCTTTCTCATCCCAATCTTTATCAATTCATTATTAACTTTATCAGTAATGATAAAGTCCATCTATTTCTAATATACTCTGTATCTGTAACATCTGATAATATAGTGTAAGTATGTAGGTTTATTTTCAATTTTAGTTTATTTGATGAAAGGTGTTCCTCTTCTTTGTGAACATCAGCCTGCGAAACTTAAAGTACAATACATGAATTTCTGTTACGTGTTTTAGCGAACCCATAACAGACTTCTAAACAAGAAATCAGTTCAAAGGGTTTTGTACAATGGAAGGGTAAATATGATGATATATACATGTATCTATGAAGGAATTATTTTGTAGGATTTAGTTCAGTTACGATAATGATCACAAGTCAAAGACTTGTTTCTACTTGTACTGTGTCAATCTAATAATGGTTTTTAATATAGTCTGTAGGTGTTTGATATTTGTTTTACAGTGTAACTCCATGAAAGTAAGGGCTCTGTCACAATGCTTTCTTTCGAGAGTTAAAGGTAAAGACCAGTTATGGTCATGCGATTGCATTGTGAAAGAAACGTTGTGGAATCGATCAGAAAAGGTTGATCATCTAGCATCTAGCATCTAGCATCTGCAAGGTTCTGGAATCATCAAAATGATAAGAAATTTGGCCCATTCTTCGTAAAGTTACAAGCACTATACACAGCAAGATGTATATGGGAATACCCTATATCTCTCACAGACCATGAGAGAAACAAATTTACCAAATATATGAATTAGTAGGCGGTTTCCCGGCAAATTTTGTATCATCATGTATTAGTCAAAACATATTCTTTCACATGATTGGTAATGACAGCTTCCATTTCATTTTTTAAAATTGGGGCGTTTCCAATACTGGTCTTTACCTTTAAATACACCATATTATTGTATGCACAACACATGAGAGTAATCAATTTCACTTTGCAAAATGCTATAGCTTTTAATTAATGGAATGAATTTAAAAAGCAAAAGTTCTGTAAATATTTGTTGCTGCTTTATATAGGTAGGTTATTTTTGTCACAGGGTCCTCTTCCTCATCGTATCTTTATCAACTATTTCAAAGAGAAAATCACATTTATAAAAAGTTGAGTTTCTGCCCTTTCATATGACACCTCAATCAGGAAAAATGAGCAAGGAATAACAAAGTTCTGGTTGTTTAAAGCAGTGCTTGCATTTCCATAATTTTATTAAACGAATTCGTTTTCACTGGCTGCCTGCCGTAGCAACAAACGGAATTAACAAAAGACTTAACTCCGTTTCGTTGACAATCAGCCGTAGACGAAAGACTTGATGCTTTTTTAATCAAACGGGAAAATAGTGAGAGGCGATGGGGATCATGTACATAGTATATCTAAGCTTATTACATGCAAATCATACATGTTTATGAACTTGAACTTTGGTGAAATTGTTTGGCAAACAGATATACAGATATTCATAGAGAGAGAGAGAGAGAGAGAGAGAGAGAGAGAGAGAGAGAGAAACAAAAGGGATAGAGAGATTATAGAGAAAGACAGATAGAGAGAGGGGATGTATAAGTGATACGAAACAAAACGTTGAACATCTATTCATATGTCGATGCAATGGAAGAAAAAAAAAGTTTCATTGCATTCAACAGGCTCCATTCTGATAGAGCATCCACATGAGACTCTACATTACCCGAGTCTGATTTGTGTGGACTACTGCAACGATAGTCAAGTCATTAACATATGCTTCTATCATGTTGACGGGTTATAATTATAACGATATTTTTATTTTTCTAAATAATGTGTTAAGCACGCTGAGGTGTCAAACCAACGAAAATGTTGTTCAGATCAAGCTTAATAATCAAATAATTGTTATGATGTCACGGTTCAATTTTAAGATTGAAACTCTATTCTACTTGATGAAACATCTAGGGCCCGAATTCACAGAGGAGGTTTGTCGACAAATCTAGGTTTATGTGCGTCATATGACGCGTATCAGACCAATGTTCAGACAAACCTTGGTTTGAATCGCGTCAAAACGCGTCAAATGACGCACATAAACCTCCTTTGTGAATTCGGGCCCTAGGGTTCGTTTATGACTCAGCGGCTGGGAACGTTTTCACGGCAAAATAAGAATGGATAAACCTTATCATCTTTACAATGCAGTCCCGTTTTTTAAATAAACTGAATTAGATCTGAAATCTTCAGGTAGGCAACATCGCTGTCCGATAATTATTAAGAATGGTGGTCATCAAAAGGCACCATTATTTGGGACACCGGCCGGCCTCCTCGACCCGCACCCTCCCTCTTCGTCTCGTACGTGTGTTAACAATTTAATTAGACAACATGCCTATTAGTATTAATAATACGAAATGAGGGTCGCTATTCATAACAGGAGTACGGGGTCGCTATTCATAAGACGAAATGAGGGTCGCTATTCGGAATAGGAACAGAGGGTCGCTATTCATAATATGAGGAGAGGGTCGCTATTCATAATACGAAATGAGGGTCGCTATTCACAATAGGAGCAGAGGGTCGCTATTCATAATACGAGGAGAGGGTCGCCATTCATAGTACGAAATGAGGGTCGCTATTCATAATACCAAACGAGGGTCTCTATTCGTAATCCAGAGTTAGGGTCGCTATTCATAATACGGAATGAGGGTCGTTATTCATAAAAATTAAGTAGGCCTAAGCAATAACAAAATGCTCGTAACAAAAGGAAATATTGGATAGAGGGCACCCTCACGGCTGTTTGTCTTCTTTTTTTTAAGTATGTTTATTTGACATGCTACCTTTGATAACTATATAGAGACATCCCCCACTCCTGTGGTGACAAAAGAATGAGAAAAAAACAAAACACTCACATAATCCTCACGTAATTTGTTCTTCTTGTTGGAAATCCTGCCCAACCACCCTGCCCCCGACTAAGCTTATCCAGGCTACGCCACTAAGACATTAAGTAGACCAAGCAGGCCCATTATCATAGTTATTTAAGAAATAAGTTTGCTATTTCAGAAACTAGTAATTGTTTAAAGAGAAGGTTGAGCTCTGAGAAGAGGTGAAAAATAATTTGTGAGCGTTATCATTCTTAGTATGCAAGTGTGGAAGAACATCAGATATTAAGACATGTTCCGTGAAAAGCATGGCTCTTCAAATGCCTTCATATTCTAAATATGTCATGTAACATCGTAAAACTCGGGGGTAGGATTTTTGCGCCACATCTTTCTGTGTACAGTGTTTGTAACTTTACCAAAACTTGGCCAAATTCTATCATTTTGATGATTCAAGAACCTTGCAATACACACAAATGCTTATATGCTAGATAATCAACCTTTTCTGGTCGATTCCACACCGTTTCTTTCACAATGCAATAGCATGACCAGAACTCAACTTCATCTTTAAAAGGGAGGAGGCCATTGGTGATTAAAGAATAAACAATAACACGAAAAGGACAGAATCTGGACAAATGTAAAAAATGTAATATCATATAATTCTCCCTTAGCTCAGTTGTTTTGATTCTCTTATTTCATGTACATTGTGCAAGACCCCCCCCCCCCACACACACACACACACAAACACCTCACATCTCTATCAGTCATGAGTACCATTCATTATCTGGACCCACTCTGGGGCACTGGTTTCAGCTGTTTGTAAAACCGTTCCGTTTGAAAACGGAAATATCATTATAATTAGCGAAATAATCAACGAATCAATCTAAAAACGGAGACAGTCCTCACCTTCCTCACCTTTAACGGGTGTATTTTAGGGGGTTGCGCAAACTGTGTCAGATGCAAATTGATGATTGAAAAACACAAAACGTTTAAAAAAGGACAGAATCTAGACTAATGTAAATAATGTAATATCATATCATTCTCCCTTAGCTCAGTTGTTTTGATTCTCTTATTTCATACACATTGTGCAATACGCCCCCCCCCCCAACACAAACACAAACACACACAGACAAACACCCCACTTCTCTATCAGCCATGAGTACCATGTGGTTGTGGTCGAGTGGATACGTCGACGGACTGTCGATCTTAAGGTCCGCGGTTCGAGTCCCGCCGCAGCACTAATGTCCTTTGGCAAGACATTGATCTACATTTGCCACACTCAACCCAGGTGATGTAAATGGGTACCTGGCAAGAATTAATTCCTTGAAATGCTAGAGCGCCGCAGTGGCTGCCTTGCTAAAGCCATGGTAATAATCTGGGCAGCGTCAGGAGCGTCACAACGTGACGGACATGTGCGCCAATTAAGAAGCCACCATTATTATTTATTATTATTATTATCTGGACCCACTCTGAGGCACTGGTTTCAGCTGTTTGTAAAACCGTTCCTTTGAAAACGGAAATGTCATTATAATTAGCGAAATTAACGAATCAATTGGTAAATTAGGGAATAAATTGGTCATTATAACTAAAAATAAAAATCCAATAATACGATATTTATGCAAGATCATAAAGATATCCAAGCTACACTGTCGCTCATAACGTTGGAATATATTTTTTGTTTACTCCAATTTATGAAATTATTTTGACAATGATTTATTCCTAATAGATCTAGATAATAGTATACATTCTCAGATTTTATTGAATAATAATTTGCCAGTGTTTGATTTTCGTGACTGCTAAAGCATGTGTATGCTAATATGCTTATCAACTAGGGAACCTACGCCCCTACGTCATAAATGGCAGTAATGAGGATTAATGCCCCACAAAAGGGCACTAATATAGCACATCGACACGCTTTTGATCCTGGGGCCTCACAGTTACGAGGCTATTGCTTTGCCACTGAACCATGACTGTACGCAGCGGAGGGTAGGGTAGGCTGATGCTAGAAAAATTCCATCAGAGTCACAAAGGAGTAGATAAGAGCTTGTGTTTAGGCATGTGGTCGAGATTGGTCGGGGGGAAATGGGTGATCGGGCTTGATTGGACTTGGTCGGGTTGGTTTGATCGGCAGTGGGAACCACCATGATAGTGTGTGGTAATTTCAATGGCCACAAAACTATATGGGGAAGTGGAAAAACTGATCCAAATGGTCGAGAAATCGAAAAGTTTGCAGAAAAACAGTAATCTTGTAATATTGGATGATGGTAGGAAAACCCGGCTGGACCCCCAAACAGGGAAGCTTTCGTGTCTCGATATTACATTAGGTACAGCTTTAGCAGCAAAGAGCAATAATGTATCCCTAAAATGAAATGTAGAAATAGCGGTAAGCCCCCTGCCCCCCCACTACGAGAACGGAGGGACCGCATGCTTGCTCCCAAAATCTCCGGCTCGTAACAAAAGAAAAAGGTCTACCCGTATTGACTCATTGATTCACTGAGTGGGGGGGGGGGGGCGGGGGTAAACCACTGATAAGCTGGTGGAACGATACTGTCTTAAAACTTTCGTACACCTCAGTTGATAATAGAATATAAATTCAAAAGGGCTTGTGCCCAATGTTTCATTAGGTAATCCAAGGTACGCCACTGGAGAACTTTTAGTTCAAAAATAAATTGCTTCACTCCTATTGGAGATGTATGGAAAACAATTCATGAAAAATCGAAGCGAAACAAAATTTTAGTAGTAGCAAATGACAAAGATTACAGTCTAAAAAGCAAACTTGGAGGATCTCCTATAAAACATGAATAGACGAACAATTATAATACTGCACAAACTTAAAAGCGCGATGGATAGATCTAACAATTCTTCTCCACGCCAAGATGAAATCATTTTGTCATTGATTGCCGAGCCAGGCGCGGATCCAGTATTTCTTAGGGGAGGGGGCCCAACCTTTTTTTTTGCTCCCGAAAATTTGAAAATCGCGCCGGCCGAAAAGTCGCTCAGTGGGGATGGGGGGGGGGGGGGGAACATATTTCGTTTGGTCCTCGAAAATTTAAAAATTTGCACCCACCCCCCCCCCCCCCCCCCCTTGAGCGCCAGGAGGGGGAGGGGCCAAACCCCCAACCCCTCCCCCAAAAAAGGTAAAAATCACGTGTTTTTACATAATTAGATCCGCCGCTGTGCCTAGCTACCTATCCAGTCATGTTTAACCCTTCTTAACCCTTTGAGAGCGAACCCGCGCACAGCGATTGTTTCCCCTGTGACGGAGCAATTTCGGTTACATCGCCAGTAATGGAAAATTTGGTGGTGCTTTCCACTTTCGCCTACCATTGCGCCTCATTCAGTCATTTTCGTGATTTTTAGTAAATGTAAAAATGAAAGATCAGACTTTTGTCTTTCTAAATATATAAGCTTTGTTCTTCAATACGAAAAATAAGGTCTGTTATTGAGGGAAATTGCCGTCTTATTTTGCTGAAGCTTCACGTCTTTCCTTTTCAATACACTCACAATACAAAATGCGCAAGCACCTCCGCACGCGCAGATCGGTCGATACCTCCATTCATTCCCCTATTGTCAATGACAATGATTGTCTTCTGCTAAAGCTTGGCCAATCCTCTTCTTTCAAAACAGTAATCTTCCAGAGTAGATACTTCTTTACATTCGTTTGTTCCTCTAAGGGTAGGGTCCTGAGATAAGCTGAGATAAGTGTTCCATAAAAGAGGAGGTCCATACATGAATGATTCGCTAAATTGGTCAAATTGATGAAATGAAAAAGGCACTGGTAATCAAAGGGGAGAAGAATTACCAACTCCTTTTATCAAAGCATACTTTTATACTTACACAGTTTAGAGTAAGGTCGGTTATTTGTAACCAAGTGAAACACGGCGAATCGCAAATTTAATTTAAAAGGAATAGGTCTGTATAAATGGGACTACTATAGGCCTAATAATATTATTATATGAATAACTGCAATACATCTATCGAAATGTGGGAAAAACGCCCTCTCATATTGACCAGCGAAAATCGTCCAATCACCGATGGAAAATCGCCATGTAATCATCTTCACCAACAAAACCAATAATCCAAAGCCTTGAATCAAGGCAAGAATGTAGAACGAACGAACGCGCACGTACGCGTCCGTCTCCAGCTGTATACGGTTATTTCGATCCGAACATTAACTTAGGGTAAAGTTGAAATGATATCACATTTTTCTCTATTTTTTTCCACGTAACTTTATTATTTTTTTAATAGATGAGATGAATGTATATATCTCAATAATACTTCAAAGAACGTTAGCACATAATATCTAATAATAAGCTGGAAAACTTTGTCAATAAATTAGGGATACATCTCGGCTTCTGTAGAAGCCCGTCGTCACAGACTTAATAGAATCTGTGTCAAGACCGAAATTCTAGATCATTAATGGCACCCAGCAATCCTGATGCCAATTATTAAGAAGGATGTAAACCCTTCTCACCCTTCATCTTATTGCCCTATGGCTCCGACTTCAGAAATTTGCAAAAATAATGGAAAGATTGCCTCAGAACCGCCCAAATTATCAATATGAATCCTATTCGAATTGGCTTTAGAACAGGTAGGAATACTCTGGACCATCTTTATACGTCTAGACACGGATGTAGCAAAAGCTATAGCTGAAAGAGATGTAAGCATTAATATGTCACATTCTCAAGAAACATGAATCGGGATAAGTCAGTATTTCTCAATCTAACAAAAAAACTTGGTAAGGGTATGAATAATTTAGTTGTTAAATTTACATACGTATTATAAGGAAACTAGAGCTAACAAATAGCAACATGCTCATTCATGGTTTGAACTCGAGTAAATCTTTGATCATTGCGCATTTCATGTAAATGCAACCGACAAATTTGTACAGTAAAAGTGTATGACCGACATTTAAGGTGCTCATTCAATCTGTATTGCCGTTGTCAAAACTGCAGAATTGATAAAGCCGATCGCGAACACATTAACAATTCAACAAAATACAGTCATTTCTACAGTTTCGTGCGTCACCTATTGAAATATGCGAACAGTACTTTGACTTAATAATACAAACATGATTTCTTTAGGCGATACACTAGGAAACCATGACACATCAAAATGATTCCACTGAAGGAATGTGGAATGAAAAGGTGTCACGCACGTGTTCCCCTCTAGTCGAATGGTAGAAGACAAGGGAAAACAAGAAGGGGAAGAGAGAGAGAGAGAGAGAGAGAGAGAGAGAGGGGGAGAGAGAGAGAGAAAGAAGTCGAATGGAGCATGAGTATATACATGTAAAGGCAGTTCACCGTCCGGACTGTTTCCGTGTCGCATGCCCAAATTAGGTGAGAAAATAACACAACCTCACCGCTAAAAACGCAGACATGCAGTCCTCACCTTTCATTAGGGACTTTTAGAATTGCACGTTGACAGTCTTGACTGCAACGTGTGACGTCATTTTAAGGCACTGCGCATGCGTCACGTCGTCCCAGTCGGCGATCGAGAATGCGTCAACCTTGATATTCCTAAATCTAGTACGGTACTAGTATATGCCGCGTGCGCATAAAATATACAGTTCCTCAGGTAGACAAAGGAACATCCCTTCCCTGCTATTATGTAAAAATGTGTAGAACAGGTGTCACATGCATCTTCACCTGTTCTACACATTTTTACATAATAGCAGTGAAAGGATGTTCTACCACGTAGCAATACGCCATTTTCGTAATGTAACCAAATTTAATGCACAGGTCTTTGTGAAGTGCCTCAATACAAACTATTTCATTCACCTGATAGGAATAATAGTATTTCAATAGACAGAATCCTAACTGCATACATTATAGTTGTTGCCAGCTAGGTTGGACAAACATTATGGTTTGACCTACCTAGCAACAATATGCAGTTGCATTCTGACTATTGAAATACTATTATTCCTATCAGGTAAACTAAATAACTTGTATTGAGGCACTTCACAAAGACCTATGCATTCAATTTGGTTACATTACGAAAATGGCCTATTGTTGAGAGTAAAATGAGGAACTGTATATTTTGTCCTCTTTCTTTGTCTGTCATGTTCATAAAGTGTTACTTCCTACATGCATGTATATCGTTGAGTGCAATCTAAAAGATTTCTAATTGTAGTCAACATGGGCAGTTGAGTACGTTGACACGCATGGTCAGTTGGCGTTCGTCGTGTTCTCGTCCAATCATTCTACATGTAAAAGTCCCTATTCTTACCTTCGACGGGTCTATTTTAGAGGGTTGCGCAAACAGTGTCGGATGCACATTGATGATTGAAAAACACAAAATGTTTAAAAAAGGACAGAATCTAGACTAATGTAAATAATGTAATATAATATCATTCTCCCTTAGCTCAATTGTTTTGATTCTCTTATTTCATACACATTGTGCAAGTCGCACCCCCCCCCCCCGCACACACACACAAACACCCCACTTCTATATCAGCCATGAGTACCATTCATTACCTGGACCCAATCTGAGGCACTGGTTTCAGCTGTTTGTAAAACCGTTTCTTTGAAAACGGAAATATCATTATAATTAGCGAAATCAACGAATCAATTGGTAAATTAAGGAATAAATTGGTCATTATAACTAAAAATCCAAATCCACGCGATATTTATGCAAGATCATAAAGATATCCAAGCTACACTGTCGCTCATAACGTTGGAATATTTTTTGTTTACCCCAATTTATGAAATAATTTTGACAATGATTTATTCCTTATAGATCTAGATAATAGTATACATTCTCAGATTGTATTGATTAATAATTTGCCAGTGTTTGTTTTGCGTGACTGCTAAAGCATTTATATGCTAATATGCTTAGCAACTAGGGGACCTACGCCCCTACGTCATAAATGACAGTAATGAGGATTAATGCCCCACAAAAGGGCACTAATATAGCACATCGACACGCTTTTGATCACGGGGCCTCACAGTTACGAGGCTATTGCTTTGCCACTGAACCATGACTGTACGCAGCGGAGGGTAAGGTAGGCTGATGCTAGAGAAATTCCATCAGAGTCACAAAGGAGTAGATAAGACTAAGGGCGCGTTCATGCTTGATTTTGAAGGCAGAATGAGCGATTTGTAACGCTCATCGTAAACGCTCATCGTAATCGCAGTTCCACGGTGCACTGTTCATGCTCACTTCTCCAGGCAATTCTCCTTGGGTGGCCTTCAGCTGGATTCGCAAACCTGTGTGCGCATGCTACGTAGACCCACTAGAGGTCAGTGCGTTGACCCCATTTAAACGCGTTTACAAATTGTAAACGCATCTTTTTGTGAGTTTACGATCGGCGATCGTGATCGCCGTTTTTCGGTGATTCTACAAAAGTGAGCATGAACGCAATCGTGTTTTAAACTAAACGCGTAACAGATGCCTGATTCTGGCCGTCAAAATTAAGCATGAACGCGCCCTAAGAGATGTGCTATATACCAGGATGAATGCTGAAATAGCAGAGACTGTTGAAAGATAGAGCCAGTAAACAGAAAGAGCCTATGCATGGTCATGACATACCTGAGAGACCATGGCAAAAAGTTGGAAGTGGTCTGTTTGAGTTAGCCGGGTCTAGTTATCT
Organism: Strongylocentrotus purpuratus; assembly: GCF_000002235.5. Taxonomy (NCBI): domain Eukaryota; kingdom Metazoa; phylum Echinodermata; class Echinoidea; order Camarodonta; family Strongylocentrotidae; genus Strongylocentrotus; species Strongylocentrotus purpuratus. The sequence goes on from NW_022145609.1 coordinate 19,057,446, forward strand.
CATCCTGGAGACTTATATTCCAATTTGAAATCATCAAGCTGAAAAGTACAAGTACACCCGTGATAGCAGTATTCTTGCAGCTGTTTGCACGACATGGCATACCTGAAGAGATGATATCAGATATTGTACCACAATATGCCAGTGCAGAAGTCCAGCAATTTTGTGTCGAGTATGGATTAAGAGACACCACATCTTCTCCAATATACCTACAGTCAATTGGATAGCTGAAAGTCTCTTGAAGAAGGTGAAGACGTACATTTAGCTCTTCTGGCCTATTAGAAACACATTAGAGACGGGCTGTCATCGTCTGTAGAGATGCTAATAGGCAGAAGGACCAACACCAAGCTACCCACTCCGAGCAGACTATTTGGACCACAACCTGTGCATCAAGAGCTCCTGCTGGAAAGGAAGAAGGAACTGCAAGAATGTCAAAAGCACTTCTATGGCAGGGGATCCAAAGATCTGACAACCTGGTGAGTGAGTTTTCTTCTAAAATGGTAAGGTGTGGAAACCAGCGGTCGTCATCAAGAAAGACAAATCACCTCACTCATACATCATCGAAAGTGAAGGAGGGAGTCGTTATCGTCGAAAGACGTCATCTTCAGAAGCGACCACGACGTGAACAAAGCGTAATTGTCAATGACTACGCAGACAGCGAAATCGCAGCAGTAGCTAAAACCAACTCGCGAGACGTGACATCGCCAAGAAGCCCCATTGAGAGTACACCATCTCATGAGCGTGAACGTTGCTGTCCTTTGACAGTACGAAGACGCCCTGTTATGTTAGATTTGTAAATACATGTAGTAAATTACTGTACAAGTTAAAAGGGGCAGTCTAATCTCCTTTTGTGCTGTTGGAGTGTTGGGTAGTCAACCCCTTCACTCATAGTTATGTATGCATGTAGCTAGTGTCTTCAACTATTATTTAGTGTTGAAGAAGGAAAACTGTACTATCCAAGAGGCAGAACATTCCTCTGGTATAGTTGGAGTAACAGACAGTGTACCCTGTAACTCATTTACATCTTATAAGTATTGTAGAACAAGTATAACATCATTACTTTTGAAGTTGTAATGTTTGACAGAGGATCGTGTTGAAAAGCGAACAAGCAAGTTCATTAAAAAGGAAGCAAATACTGACAAAAATCCACTGAAACGAACACTCGAGTATACAAATGGGAACTGGACTATTTTTTAACTTTGAACTTTGAAATTTATTTGATTTCCAGGTACATGTATAAACAAAATAGAAATGACAACACAGAGCATATTACATTAAGAGTTACAAGACAATGAAAATGCCACCAGCGGACGCTTGAGGATTACCTATTAAAAAGAATGTCCATTCTGTCACGAGGTTCTCCACATCCACTGGTGTTACATATAAATATATTTAAGAAGTAACGGTAAAATAAAATAACATAATTCAAGTTCATTCATCAAACATAATAACTTATAGATAATTGCATGTATGTTGAACTTTGTGGCATGAAGAAAATATCAATCATGTACGGCATTTAACAGTAAAATAAAATAACATGATTCAAGTTCATTCACGAAGCATAATAACTTACAGAATGATTGCATGTATGTTGAACTTTGTGTGGCATGAAGAAAATTACAACCATGTACGGCATGTAACGGCAAAATAAAATAACATAATTCAAGTTCATTCATCAAGCATAATAACTTATGGAATGATTGCATGTATGTTGAACTTTGTGGCATAAAGAAAATAACAATCATGTACGGCATGTAACGGTAAAATAAAATAACATAATTCAATTTCATTCATCAAGCATAATCACTTTATAGAATGATTGCGTGTATGTTGAACTTTGTGGCATGAAGAAAATAACAATCATGTACGACATGTAACAGTAAAATAAAATAACATAATTCAAGTTCATTCATCAAGCATAATAACTTTAATATAGAATGATTGCATGTATGTTGAACTTTGTGGCATGAAGAAAATAACAACCATGTACGGCATGTAACGGCAAAATAAAATAACATAATTCAAGTTCATTCATCAAGCATAATAACTTATAGAATGATTGCATATATGTTGAACTTTGTGGCATGAAGAAAATAACAATCATGTACGGCATTTTACAGTAAAATAAAATAACCTGGCTGGATTTGAATAGTGACTTCACATTGTATCGGGTCTGATAGTTTAACAAAAATATGTATGTATTCTTTGTATTATTTTGATGAAAAGGGGGATGTAGTGATATGCATATCTCATTAGTCCTAAGCAAACAGCGCCACCTTGGGGTGATATGTCACATAGACAACAACACGAGTACAACGATGGATGCTATACAATGGACCGACTACAAGTAGGTCCATGGCTATACCGTGCGAGTGTCACGTACTGATAAGTATGTATCAAGTAATAAAGTTATATTTGAGCTTAACTAGATTGTCAAGCATGATTATATTTAGATCTATTAGGAATAAATCATTGTCAAAATCATTCAATAAATTGGGATAAAAATGATTATACCACCTTTATGACCAACAGTGTATGAACAATTAATGCATGAAATCTAGTTTAGTAATTTAATGTACACTCTTAACTAACATTGAAAATACAAATGCATTTATAACTGATAATAAATTATATGAAAACATTCTGTAAATTTGAAAGCATTATATCGTCCTACATTCAGTGCTAACAAAAACATACACTAAACAAACCTCCTCTTGTCATTTTATCTTTTTGGGAATCGATAATGCAAGATTGTTTGAACATGTATTTAAAGGTGTTCACAGAGCTTGCCATTTTCAATGATCTGTCAAACTGATTCCATGCTATAATTGAAGAAACAAGGGGGCTATGTTTAAAGTATTCTGTTTTATACTACCTGCCTCGTATTATGCTGATGAATGTCACTTACTTTAATTGAACTTTCTTGTAAATAGGATGGCGCCAAATGATGTCTGCATTTGTACATCATACTAACACGCTGAAATTCAAAACGTTTCTCAATTGGCATCCATTTCAGCTTGCTAATCAATTCACTGGATGGGGTCTCGTAACTGTTGTTTGAAATTATTCTAGCAAAGTTTTTGAAAATTCTTGAGTTTATCTGTTTGTTCCTGATACCGATTTGACCACACAGAGGAACAATTATCAAAGTGAGGCAATACCAGTGCATTATACAGCAACTTCAAAGATGTTATTGGTAAATAGTCCTTAGCTCGTTTTATTACACTGATATTTCTTTGCGTTACTTTTGTTACTTTGTCAACGTGCTTGGACCATTTCAATTCAATTCAATTTATGTACCAAGACATTTGACGACGTTAATTCTTTTCAATGCCTTCCCATTTATAGAAACGTTGAAGGTTGTTATTTTATTCAAATTTGCACGCGAAGCTATGACCATGACGCAAGTTTTTTTCTGTGTTTATTACAAGGCGGTTTTTGTATGTTACCCAGTACATCTTGTCTTTGTATTCTGTTGTGTTTTTCTCTAGAGCGCTTAGGGACATGTTGTATTATTATGTGTAATGCGCTATACAAGAACGGTTAATTATTATTATTTATTATTAATCCATACCATTAATTCTTGTAATGCGAAATAAAGCTTTTGTTCAACCTCAGCTACGCTACTTCCACTTACAGTTAAAGTGGTATCATCTGCATACCTACATAAATTCACAATGTAACAGGTTTTGTTCAACATAGAAGCAATAACATCAACCTGTACACTTCCAAATGAGTTTATTGCATAGCCATCATAAGTCCTTTCTTTGAAAAAAAAAGAATTTCATTACAAATTTGATCTATTTTATATGAAGTAGCCTACTATTACTATAGTGAATATAAACAGTACACAATTTACAATGAACAGTTTTTTAAATATTCTAATATGTAAAACAAAATATAAGGGACCAGCTGTAGGCCAACGGGCAGTTATTAGGCCTACTTCTTCTTCCCCAGTCCGGCCCTAAGGGCTAGAAATATAACCGTAAATGTGTATACCGACGCGTACAGCAGGATTTTAGACCATTTTGAAAAAGTACCCGTTTTCTTTAAAATGACCCCAAATTTACGTTTTTTAACCCCTTAATGCGGCACCACGCGGACCGCGTCCAATCTATAAAATAAAAAACACCTTCTTTATACGCGTTTTCTTGGCCACGCATGCTTAAAGTATTGGCTGAGACCATCGGGCTACCCGTCTCTACTGAGAATAAATTATGAAAATTACGAGATAACACTTGCATAGTGAGTTTAATATGAATTCCTATGTACCACACATGAACGTTAATAACTGATTACTTAGGCTTTTAACATGTGAACCTCCTGGATGTACATCGTCCGCGATTAATTGCGCACTTGACATGCTCCAAGAGTCCATGAAAGCTATGCTTTCGGCAATATCTCGTCGTATAATGTATTCCATACGTCTGGCCAGCCAATCAGAGTGATACAGACGTTGCTTTTCGCTAATATGTTCGCGCGTGTTCGCACCCTTGAAGACCACGAGCGTGGACGGGCTGCGCTCCCGCAGACGCGCAACGGCCGCCATGATTGTTCGCATTCGTTGCGCGAAAAACCACTCCGGTTGGTGGGTGAAATGGGACCAAAGTGAGATTACAACCACCGAATTTTCATCACCAGCAATGTTGTCAACTTCGTTCGCTATGTAATGGATGTCCTTCACTGTGGCCCATTCGTTCCTCCCTATCGGGTACGCATGGAAACGAAACATCATACTGATGTTGAAGACCTGGTCTAACACCCGCGTTGGACCGACGTGCCATTGTGGTTCTGGACCAGGTGGCGTCTTCTTTAATCCTGGTCCAAGTCGCTCCACGTAGAACTCGAAGAGCTGGCGGATCGTCGAATCTCCCAAGAAATACAGCTTCTTCCCCGAGACACAATTTCGCATTTCGTCGAGCGGGAAATTGAGAATTCTGCAGGATGGATTGTACCAAATGTCGTTGAAATAGTAGCCAGAGGTGAGGAGGTTTCCAATATTGCACTCATTTGTACAGATGGGAAGATTTATAACTTTTTCGGTCGCATTCTCTGATGCCGATTTTGGTTCAGATGAATCTGGATATGTGAACAAATTTATAGAAAGAAACTTTTGTTAATATTTAGATTTCAACAAGTAGACCAAGATTGGTTCTAATTTTTGTGTATGCTTTATATTCTGGGTAAACGCTCTTTTCATTTGTATATTTTATATAGGGTGTTTCTACATACATGTAATATGACCAGTTGGGTACATGCTGAACTCTTTTCTGTCTGTATTTGTTCACTTTCGATGTAAATTGTACGTATTTTGTCTTGTCTATTTTTGTTTTTGTTTGGTAATGTTTAATAAAAATTGCCTACATTGTAATAAGATTGTATGAGGTCAACTTAAGAGTGCAATATGGAGCTGGTGGTTATATTTTGTCCGTCCCCCCCCCCCCCATCAGTTCCAAGTACAAGTACAGGCGAATAAACATGGAAAGAAAAAAAGAAAAAAAAGATTGGTTCTTATATCGGCACAGGATCTTGATTGTTCAATACTTTCTAGGATGTGATTTTTCCTTTAAAAAAAGTGCAAACTAAGTACATTGCAAGACATGTCGATACATAGGGCGTTTGGCCAACTTGGTTTCAGTTTGTCAAATCAAGAAGTTTTAAGAGATGGATTCCTATCTAGCTCATTCCCTTTGTACCATCTTCGATGCCGCCAGGAGAAAATATGTCAGGCATGTGCTTGATTGGACCTTCCTTGCAGATACGTAGGCAACAGATTCCTGCCTAGCTGCAAACTATCGGGCCACTTTCAAAGGGAAATATGCTTTCGTAATGTTAATTACTTTTCGCTACCACTCGTCTGATAATACGAGCAGTGCACAGTGCTTACCTTTACAGGAGGCAAGTGAAAGAGAATAGAGCAAAATTTCCTGAAATATTAATCAAAATTACTCGACTGGGCATGTGTGGGCACTAATCTGACATATAACATCATAAAGAACTGTGGACGAACAAATTCACTTTTTATTTTCGTGAGCCGCAAGTAATCGGAAAAGTGTCAAATTGCAGGTTTTAGGACCGTAAAGTTTTACTATTTTTCACAAATTAAAGCTGTCATCATACAATGTAAAACAATTTCTTGACACAATAAGACTGTTGTATTCATATTTTATCATCTGTTAGATTTTCCCCTTGTTAGTTCAAATAAAAAGTGAAATATTAAGGATATTTCTTTGTGACAATAATCACTACTCAAGCTTTCCAATGATATTGGCTATTGGCGGCTTCGAAACTCGGACATCAAAGATAACAGCACACCTGTAAACAGGGGCGGCGATCCAAGGGGGACGGGGGGACACGTCCTCCCTCATTTTTGTAGGGGGGCATCGTCCCCCCCCCCCCCCCTGGAAAATTTGAAAAAGTGCAAAACAAATTGTATAGCATATACTGAATAATGACCGCAACACATTTTTAGGCTCCGGAAGGCCCAAGAGTGCAGCGTTTAGACTAATAAAATTGCAAAAAGAATCTCGCTCGGTCGTGTTGCCAGTTGGGTCTCCAGCTCTTAAAACTCCTTGGTCAAATCAGGGTGTTGATTCTTTTGTTTGTGCTTGCTCAACGAAGCAGATTTCGCCATATTGTGCCCAACTCAAGCGGGATTGGCTGAACTCTCCTAATAAATGACCGTGTCAAATCACTCTGAGCAACAGAGCAAGTTAATTTACCTTAACTCGCTGTGATGAGCAAGAACCTCCCAGAGCCTGCTCGGACCAGATCTAAAAATTTTATATTTTAAACCGATTCGATGTGCAATTTTTATCTGAACCGATAGCAATCAATATCAGGATTATACGGACTACGGTAGTAAGTATCTATTCTAAATCAAATCTGCACTTACTTCTTATCGTTCCTCGGACTTCGACCTGAATTTTCGTAGGAAGATCACTTTTTGGACTGTTGATTGAAGGAAAAAACACATTCCTCAAACTTAAACTGATGTAGAATTGAAGTTTGTCACGTAATTCGTATATCTGTCAGCTTCTTTTCTCGTCATTTCCCCTCCCAAATTCAATTTCTCCATCTTTCTCTTTTGCTCTCTTCCATTCTTCTCAAATTGATAGGAGGGGCATGCGCTTCCGGCACATAGAAAAGCCCTGGGGAGTGTTTCACAAAGACTAAGATCGACTTTAAGTTGAACTTAACTATGACATGCCTTTGATGCCACTAGTTCCTTTAACCGTTCCTGGCATTGGTTTCTCATGGGTCGTACAAATCGTGGTCACAAATCTACATAATTAACCTTTTTTGATAGTTCATTATTGAAGAAAAAAATAATTGAGAGACCAATGGTGAGAGCGACCAGTGACATGAACATCCTGCCATAGTTAAGTCTAACTTAGAGTTGATCTTAGCCTTTGTGAAACACCCCCCTGGTCATCATCAGGGGAGGCGATTTCTTTTCATGACCGGGGGGGGGGACGGACGAAATGCGAGGGACGAGGGAGCACAGTGAACGAGAGGGGCGAAGGTGACGGAAGTGACTACCCCCTCACAGGTAATACCAACGGAATACAGATTTTCTACAATATTTACTCGTACACTTTGAAGGATATTATGCGAGGGAGCGTAGCGACAGATCCAGAAGATATTTGCATTTTTATATAGTCTAAACGCTGCACCCTTGGACACTCCAGAGCCTAAAATGGTGATGCAGTCTTTGGTCAGTATCTGCTATACATTTTTTGTTTGCACTTTTTCAAATTTTCCCGGGAAGAGGGGGGGGGGGAGGATGATCCCCCTCAACAAATTGAGGGGGCGTGTCCCCGTCCCGCCTGGGATCGCCGCCACTGGTCATCATCACATTTATGGAAAAGTAGCATTAATCACGGTAAGTTCAATATGTCTTATGATATGTCAGTGGCGGATCCCGGAAAATACTGATGACCCTTTGTTTTGTTTTCTACCCGTCACATAATTGTTTAACTTGTGACCCCTCTTTGCCCGCCTCCACCCCGGCCATGCCAGAGATTCCATGATCCACCGATGTATATACTGACTACTCAATATATTCACATCTTCATACCTACTCGCTCGCTTATTTATCAACTAGGCCTTTCCTATCCTTGCTATCAGCTACTTTTACTCTTAAAGATTGAATTTGACTGTAGGCCTACTTACATCAAGGTTAACTTGTCATGCGATGATAAAAGCGACGCATCATACCAGTCTGCCGTGCTGGAGTCACATCGATGTTCCCGCCAGTCGCTGCACTTAAGTTTCGGTGATTTGGGCATGTAGCAAAACCAGGGAGATCCCGTAGCCTTATCGGTAAAGTTGCATAAGTCAAGCTGTAAAATATGAGTCAAGGTAATATGTTTGATTCGGTTTATACTATAATTGATTGTTCTCTTTCAATTTTGTTTGTTCTATTTTCCTTTATTGCAGGAATGCGCCTGGAGCATTTGATTTCAAGTGGATTGGGCGACTTACAAATCTCATGTTATTGTTATTTATTATTAGGAGTGTCACGTATGACGGACATGAGCGCTATACAAGAACCCACTACTATTATTATTATTATTATCATCATCATCATCATTAAAGGCCCACTGCACTACTTGTAGCTACTTGCGCCCTTTATATAACAAACAATGCCTAATCGGTGACCATTGGTCCCCCATGATCCTCTTTTTCTTATGTTAACTGAGAGCTGAATTGATGAGATAACCACCTGTCCAGTGACCTTGCAGGGCGATCTAATCCCTCCTGTAAACTATGGCAGATAAGCTTTGATATTACTTGGCACTTCCACCTAAAATGATGGAGTCTGAACGATTTACACGTTGTATACAAAGCGTGAGAAATTGCTTTATTTTAAAAGTACAATTTCAGAGCCTGAGATTAGCGAACCCGAACCACTTGAAACTTTCTGTACACCACGGGGGGGGGGGGGGGGGGGAGAGAGAGAGAGAGAAAGAGAGAGAGGGGGCGGAAGTGTAATTATGGTGACGAAAATTCGTCAGTTCCAGGATACTACCTACTATATTTAATCTTTACATTCCTGGCATCCACTCATATTTTGTTCAAAGGTTCAATCCAGTCTGTACCATTATACAAATTGTTAAATGCATTTACAATTATAATTGTTGTTAAAAATAATGAAGGATAAAAGGCCCCTTACCGGATGTCCACAGAGTACAATGTTGCAGAAAGTTTCTTCTTTGTGCGTACCGTCTGCGGACACAAACTTGCCGCGGTAAACGTACCGCGCTGGAGCTGCGTCGCGGAAACGGCGAATCACATCGACCGCTTCACTGGGATGAACCAAGGTCACCTTAACGTGGACCTTCCCTGGCCATTTCAGAGTAAAGAGAGCCCTGTAAGTCCCATTTCCTAGATCGATCACTTCTCCATCCGTTGCAGAACTCGCAGAGAATGTTGAATTCTTGGTGAATATCTTAGCCCGGAAGTAATCACCACCATATCGTTTCAGCCGTCCACATCCATCGCGGGCCTGGATTAGTAACTCGAGCCGATCATGTAGGAAGTATACCGTTTTTGCATTACTGATTTTATTGTCGCTGTACTTGGCACTTGTCAGATTCTCCCCCGTTGTCCATCGTACGTTGGAGGGCGGGCTTCGTTGTATCGCATCTTTGAGATGAGTCACTGGGCATGAACCTTTCCCCACGGGGCAGACAACACCTGTATCATCAACCGATGAATCGTAAAGTACTGGTTGTAAGCACGGTCTAAATACATCTATGTGTGCGATTCCAGTAGCCTGAAACAAATTAATATTAAAAGTTCAATCATTATGAATCTGTACATGAACACTCATATTGGCCTCTATTCATTAAAGAAAATGACGGGCCTTATTGTTAACAACTACAAAACTGTTTCAATTAAATATGTTGGTTCTTCAATTCCTATGAAATCATCCAAGATTAACTAGCGCAAAAAACAAAAACAACCGCATTTAGTTTGTTAATGAATAATAATTGTCAAATTTGAGGTTTTGAAGAAAAAGAAAAAAAAACAGAATTGTTTAATTTTCATTCTAGAAAATATGCAATCATACATGCACCTCAAATGAAATTATTGCAAATATCTTTCTATTCAACCCCTATATGGACAAAAATATATACCGTCATCAATAACGAAGAAAATGCAAGTTCATGAAATTTTCTGTACAGAACAAATTGGAAAGAAGCTCGCAAGATACGTCGCAATTAATGTTGCCAATTTGTTTGGTAATAAACGCAATCGAAATGACGTTTCTTCTGAAACAAGAATTAGAAATATGAACTGAAAAGAATGAACTTGCCTGTATGAAAGAGTGCACGGAATTACAAGATCCCAGTCCACAATCAAGCCACAATCCGATTAAACAAACGATGAAAAGATTGATCAGCAGGAACATTTTTTTGGGAGACATCGCACCTAATAAACGATAAAATTTAATACGACAACACTATAATTTCAGTTCTCGGATATCACTGGATTTCAAGAAAAAAATATTTCTTTTTTATAAACATGAGCATACTGTATGTCGTGAAATCTCCTTGCCTGTCAGTTGAGAAAGGAATCTAGTATTAAGAAAACTCCGTTTCGTTGAAGATCAGCCATGCATCAGGTCTTTCGTCTTCTTTGTGCATGGCTGATCATCAACGAAACGGAGTTAAGTCTTTTGTCAACTCTGTTCGTTGCAACGGCAGGCAGCCAGTAAAAACGAACTCGTTTGATCAAATTATGGAAATGCAAGCCTTACTTTAAACAAACAGAACTTTGTTATTACTGGCTCACTTTTCCTGATTGAGGTGTCATATAAAAGAGCAGAAATTGAACTTTCTAGAAACGTGATTTTCTCCTTGAAATTCAGATACCGCCCGCCAAATGACTTTTTAGTTTCCTCTCTTCAAATTGCTTTTAATCACTCATATAAATATGAATCATACGAGTTACATCAAATGAAAGAGGAGGATCTAAGCTTTCCAAATATGTGTCATTTATTATTTATAATTGTGATTAAGTTATGATAAAACTTCGATACTTCTCGGTTTCGTTTTTTCTGGGACACACTGTACAGTTACCAAAGAGGTACCATTAAAAAAAATGCATATCATACAGGAAGTCAGGAAGTCACAGGAAATAATATAAAGTCATTTACATGTAGACTATGGGATGGACATTAAAACACGGAGAGCTCAAACAGGCTAGAATACTACGGTTTAAAAGCTGGTGAGCACCATACGGTAGCGGTCACATAATTTTGTTATTGTAGCCGCACGGCGTATTTGAACTTTTGGAGACAGAAAATCTGCGGCCGCCGTAGGTTTTTGACAAAATAAGGCAGACACCCGGTAACCGCAAGGTGCCCGTAAGGCGGCCGAAGGGTAAACCATACGGCGACCATGCGGCCAGACTGATGCTACCGCTTCAACCCTGGACTATATAAAACGCAAGGCCACCGTACGCCTGACGTACGATCGCCGTGGAACCGCTCTACGGCATGGCTACGGCGTGTATAATCGCTACGGCAAACCTAGAAATTAATAGGGTTATAACTCCGCGTTATAATCCTACTATTTATAATCCCCTATTTTAGTCAGACGAGCTCTGATTGGTCAGTGCATATGCGCATGAGCTACAGCAATGGCGCATCGTGTCGATATAGGTACTGACAAATGAAGGAAAATTAGCATAATTTACATATTTTAGTCATGTTAGGGAATTATCATGTTTCATTTGGGCATAATTTGTGTGAAAGTTATCCAATCAAGAATAAGGGTTGTACCGAAGGTTATATTTGATGATTTAATTAAATTAGCAGAAGTGTTGTTTTACTAACTAGTACATAATTGTCTTCTTATACGTGTTGGTTCTTACAGTCTGCACTTGTGTTGAGTTCAATCTAACTGTTGTTTAGGTAAGCATTAAAGCCTTTCGACATATAACTCGACATTCTGGTCTGATTTCTTTAGAGCAGTGAAACGTAGACAAAAGGGCGAGAATCAGTGACTGTTAGGTGATTACGAAGCATGGATGATTGATTGCTCGAGGGATGATCAATAATTGGTTGATGCTGTGCATAAGAAGGGTGTAGATCTACTCCCCACAGGGTGTCGAATCGATCATAAAGGGTATAAAATTCAACCCTACGGGTGTAAATTTGAACCCAATTTTTCATGAAAATGGAACCAAAAGGTGATAATTAAGCACCATTGGGTGCAAATTTCACTCCTTAAAGGGAGTAAAATCATAACCTTGGGGTGCAAATTTACACCTTCTTATAAAAATAAAACAAATTACTCCCTGAGGGGTGTCGCTTATGCGACAAGCACTTACTCCCTATAGGGAGTGAATTTACACCTATTTGTCTCTGTGTGTAGGCATAATAACACGAAAGTTGCGGGCTATATACGATTCGAGTTCAAGAATATAGTTTGTCATGTTTGTTAGCAATCCTTACAATAACACCTGATTAAATTATGTTTTGAACAAACTGAATTCAAACTGAAAGTATATTTAAATATAACCCCTTTACTTAATACATAATTAACTATAGATACTGATCATCATGTAATACTAGTAATAATTGATTTATTCATAACATTTGAGATTTCTTCTAATCAGTATTTTACCGAACATGTTTGTTTAAAAAGAAGACACGTACATGTAATACATCAAATAACTCAAGGCTTCTTTTAAAGTGCAACGGCTTTGACCCATGGCAGTGACAATTCGAAATAATAATGCTGAATTGTAATTCATATCATGTGTAGTCTAATCTACAAAATGAAATACAATTCCGAATACTGATTATGCATTTCAAAATGTTTTCTGTGTTATCGTTCTAATTTTTCAGACTGGACTAAAAACACACAAACACTGTGTAACAAGGGAAACCAAAGACTCTTCTTTCTGAGAATGATGAAAACTATTCATGTTGACAGAACAATTCTGATTTTGTTTTATCAGTCATTAATACAAAGCATTCTAACATACAACGTGATTTGTTTTTACGGAAATGGGACCCAGAAAAACCGGACTCGCTTAGACCGGGTGTGACGAGCGGCACAGAGAGTGATAGGGCATGATTTGACTAATATAAATTGTTTGTTCGAACAGAGAGTCATGTCCAAAACAAAAAACAAAATCATGAAAGATCAAAGTCACCCTCTTATAAACACCCAGTATTCTTTCAACCGTTCTGGAATTCGACTAAACGTCCCACGCACAAACCGAGCACGCTTCCGCCAATCATTCGTACCAAATTCTATCCACATGTTCAACCAGGCGCGTACTTTCACATTAATAAATCGGGCCGAAAATTTCGCAATGACTCAGCCAGCCGCTGAATAAGCGGGGGGGGGGGGGGGGGGGGGGGGGGGGGGTAAGAGGACACTTTTTTTTTTTTTGGTCCCAAAAAAATCGCAACGACTCATCCAGCCGCTGAACAAGCGCGGGGGGGGGGGGGGTAAGAGGACACTTTTTTTTTTTTTGGTCTCGAAATTTGAAGATTTGACATTTGGCTCTGTTGGGGGGGGGGGAGTAAGGTCACCTTTTTAGACAAAAAAAAAAAATCCAAAGGGGGAGGGGGTTAGGGTGGTGGGGGGGGGGGGTTACACACATAAAAATACCTAAGGGGGGAGGTTAACCCCCCCCCCCAACCCCCCCCCCTCCCCCTGTGTACGCGCCTGTGTTCAACCAATTCGTTAAAGCTTATCTGCCATAGTTTACAGGAGGGATTAGAGCGCTCTGCAAGGTCACTGGACAGGTGGTTATCTCATCAACTCAGCTCTCAGTTAACATAAGAAAAGAGGTTCATGGGGGACCAGTGGTCACCGATTAGGCTTTGGTTGTTATATAGAGGGTGCAAGTAGCTACAAGTAGTGCAGTGGGCCTTTAAGAGATAATAATAATAATACTAATTATAATAATAATAATATTACTAATAACAATAGCAATAACGATCATACTTATTCTAATTCATAAACTGTTCATTACTGTTATTTATGTGAAATGACGAGATCTTCTCTGTTCTGAAATTGTTTGCTTCATTGTTTTGCATGTTTCATATTATTGTACTCTGTTTCTTGTATTATTGTAATGCCGTTGGGAAGCATATTTCCACATTGTGGACGAATAAATAAGTCAATCAATCAATTAAAATATACGCTTAAAATGTCAGTGCGTTACTGTATTGTTGACAGCCCAGGGTAAAAATAGGTTCATGAAAAAATGAACGCACAAACAATACGCCGTATTCAAAAATATAAATAATTATCAACTATAACAACTTTTAAGTGAAAGCATAAGCTAGATAAGTAAAATGTATAGCTTAAGTATTAAATTACTCAATACCGCATTCATAAACTTTCACTTTAAATATGATAACACATGTCACTTGCCGCGGCTAGCAAGTTCTCAAGTACTTACTTACAGCAGCAGCTCCAAAAATAGTGTTTTGGGGGAATGAAAAACTCAGCAACAAAAAATATATTTCATAAATATTCATAAATGTCACATTTAGTTACTATTGTTACTCATATAAATATTGTAGACTAAATGTGAATGTAAGATTTAGAAATATCGACTTCAAAGATTTATTAACATAATGTTGAAACAACCTCATCAACCCCATTAGTGAATTAACAAAATGTTGGATATAAATATGGTGGTTGTTGTTCTAAACTGATGCAAACTAAAATGGAAATGCCAAAAATTAAGTAGAAAAGGTATTGCGTTTCACCAGACAAATAAAGGTAAGGGGTGAAAGGGGGTGAAGACTACTACTTGCTTCATAAAAGTAACATATTTTCATCAATGAAAAAAAGTTTGAATTTAACGTTGAAAATCAATTACATGAATTATAAATATAAAGATCTGCTTGTAAACACACTAGATACTGCTGAAACATCATTTTAGTTAATAAACATTCAAGCATTTACTAATCCAGAAGCATATTCACTTCTAAGAAAGTACTACTTTGGCTTACAAATTTGGTTCATTTATTTTTTTGTTCTCATTTTACTGAAAATCAATCATATTTACCTAGTATATTTGTATAAATGTATTCGTAATATGAACTTCTACCTGAGAAAGGATTGGTGTAAAAACACACATGGGGGGTGAACGGAAACATTTGATATTGTGTCCCCCGGCCCCCGCCTTGATTTTATTTATTTATTTTTTTATTTTTTTATTTTTTATTTATTTATTTTTTTTATTTTTTTTTATTTTTTTTTTTTTTTTTTTATTTTTTTTTTTTTTTTTGGGGGGGGGGTTGACGCCCATGATCATGAACAAATCATCGAACATGTCATTTCTAGTTGAGCCCGACGCTAAGACTAAGTTCAAGCCTAACACAGGCATCAACCACTTGACATTGTCCATGCTCTTAAATCGACATAAACCGAGCATTAGCCGCAGCGTCAGGTTGATTATTTGTTGTAGAACACATCCAAAGAGTGTTTGATAATTTCATCGTTATCCTGAAAATGTAAACGTGTTCTCGGCTAAAAGCATCACATCAACCAGAGAACTATGAATCAATTTTGATTTGAAACTGACAGATTTACAACAGGTAGATTCAAATGTAAAACGTTTGTGTCCTCGGCTAAAAGCATCGCATCATCCAGAGACCTATGAATCAATTTTGATTTGAAACTGACAGATTTACAACAGGTAGATTCAAATGTAAAACGTTGGTGTCCTCGACTAAAGCATTGCATTAACCAGAGAACTATGAATCAATTTTGATTTGAAACTGACAGATTTACAACAGGTAGATTCAAATGTAAAACGTTTGTGTCCTCGGCTAAAAGCATCGCATCAACCAGATAACTATGAACCAATTTTGAACTGACAGATTTACAACAGGTATAGATCCAAATGTGAAACGTTTGTATCCTCGAATGAAAATACCGCATCAACCAAAGAACTATGAATCAATTTTGATTTGAAACTGACAGATTTACAACAGGTAGATTCAAATGTAAAAAAGTTTGTGTCCTCGACTAAAAGCATCGCATAACCAGAGAACTAAGATTCAAATTTTGATTGAAATTGTGTCAGATTTACATAAGGTAGATCCATATCAGAATAGCTCATAATACTAAGAAAACTGACCGTCGTGTTCACAAACTTTAAAATGTAACGTACAAGCATATTAAAATTGCCTAAGATTTGTGTTTTCGAAAGACTCTGCGTAGAAGCGGATAATACAAATGTTTTAAAAAAAGAACTGATGTGACTTACCTTGTAGCACTTTGCTTGGAGAGTTCAGTTTAAAGCATATATGACGTCTCTCGATCGTGGATCATGTCGGCATATATTCTGAACATTTGGTATTGTTTTTCAGCGCGTTCATGAACTTTCCCACCCCTGGCCATATGGGAAGTATGATAAATGCGTCACTTCCTTTATACTGAAACGGAAATTTATAATCGATATATACACGGTGGCTTCCGGATGTGCGTTTAAGATATCAGACCGAATCAGGCGCGGATCCAGGATTTCTTAGGGGAGGGGGCCCAACTTTTTATTTTTTTGCTCCCGAAAATTTGAAGATCGCGCCGGCCGAAAAGTCGCTCAGGGGGGGGGGGGGGGGGGGGGGGGGGGGGGGGGGGATACAGAACACAATTTTTTTTTTTTTTTTTTTTTTTTTTCTCCCGAAAATTTGAAGAACGCGCCGGCCTAAAAAAATTCGCTCAGTGGGGGGGGGGGGGTAGTGAGCACATTTTTTTTTTTTTTTTTTGATCCTCAAAAAAATTTCAATTTGCACCCCCCCCCCCCAAAAAAAAGGTAAAAATCACGTGATTTTACATGATTTTTTTCTCAAGGGGAGACCCGGGCCCCCTGGGTCCCCCCCCCCCCTGGATCCGCCACTGGACCGAATTAACTTTCAGTCCTTTGTGTTTTATGAACAAGGGTTTTTAAGTTTACTTGGAGCAATATTGCTGTATAGTTCATAGTAAAGGTAAATAAATATCACACGTGTTTCTTCGATGACTTTTGAGCACACTGAGCACATGG
Source organism: Strongylocentrotus purpuratus (assembly GCF_000002235.5). Taxonomy (NCBI): domain Eukaryota; kingdom Metazoa; phylum Echinodermata; class Echinoidea; order Camarodonta; family Strongylocentrotidae; genus Strongylocentrotus; species Strongylocentrotus purpuratus. Next base: position 19,074,480 of record NW_022145609.1, read on the forward strand.
ACATGTTGGGCATTGGAAACTGTTTGCCTAAGACCAGGGGGGGGGGGAATGAATAGGGTGTTTATCCCCCCCCCCCCCCCGCCCTCGGGCTGCCAAATGAAAACGTGATGTCCATAGAAAAAACGCCATCATGTGTCCAGACCCACACAGTATCCGCATCGTCATTGGGTCAAACCCCCCCCCCCCCCCCCCCCCCCCCCCCCCTAGCAAAAAAAACTAGATCCCCCCCCCCCCCTGCATGAAGTGCAAATATTGTGAGAAGATATTCAACTCATCTGGTAACTTAACCCTAATAAGGCCGGGGGCCATTATGCCTAGCTCTTCCAAATTTTTTGTCGTATTATTATTTCAAATGGTCTAACGAATACATGTAGTGAAAAAGAATGCTTATATATACAGAATATATTATTTATGGGTAAAAAGGTGAATTTTATGACCTTATTTGCATAAATCACCATAAATATACAAACGAGTGAATTTTTCAAAACATTAAATTTACAATAGTATTCTTTACACTTCACTTGACACGCGTGCAAATTTTCGCGGCGATCAGCCGTTTTACGGCCGAGATCTTGCCCCCCCCCCCCCCCCCCCCCCCCCCCCCCCCCCCCCCAGCCTTATGAAGACCTAAAATAGCCCGGCCTTTTTAGTGATTCTGGATATAACTATGTATTAAACTGTTACTTGATCTAAAAAAAGACGTTATCATGCACTACTTTTTATGGTCTCAATTGTGTCAGTAGATGCCAGGAAAACATCACTTACGGTGGTTCAAAATAGCACCCACCAAAATCGCTCTGCATCGTCATTGGGTCACCCCCCACCCCTCCCTTAGCAAAAAGCTACACCCGCCCGTTATTCCAATGCTCCTACAACACTTTAAGGCGTGTAAGTATACTGTTTTACATTCTCTTGTCAAGTTTAGTTCCATCAATACCAAGGATCTAGCATCAAATTGTTTAGTTAACAAAGAAGCAAAAAAACAATGATGAATGATACTTGAATTTGAAAATATTTGATAGAGGATGAGAAAATCATGAGTCAGTGTTTCGTTTCGTTTAAAGTTGCAAATTTGCAACTCTGTGATTTTCCTTGTTTGCAGCTTTATACAGTAATGTACCAAGAATTGTTATCCTCCAAAATAAAATAAAATATGTTTTGTACCGGCTGCTCAGATAAAGGATAAAAATGTTTGGCCAGGATTTTTAGATAATCGCCCCCCCCCCCTCCACCCAATGAGAGATAAAGCTCTTCCTTCTTCAACTCTCAAGACGCACTGCATAAATAAGCAAAGCTAAAAGATGCGATGTATTTTGTATAAGCTTTTCTTATTTAATGTAATGCCACTCTGAATATTATTATTATTATCATTATTATTATTATTACTATTATTATTATTTTTATTATTATCATTATTAGCATTTGTAGTATCATTATCATTATTATTCCTGTTTTATTTCTTCTTATTCTTATTCGAATTATCTTCTTCTTCTTCTTTGTCTACTCCAATCTTCATCTCCTTTTTCATAATCATCATCTTTATTTTCAAACCGAGTGTTGTAAATCAATTCAATAAAAATATAGCAACGAAAATAATAAGCAAATATATTTTGTTTAAAATACAGACTAGAAGTAGAGGAAAATAAAACTAAGGTAACAAATGTGAATACTACTAAGTTGAGAAAGATAATTACTGATTTACGGGATATATAATTTGATCTCATTTAAACATGATTGTGATTAAGTATGAAGTAAATATTTATGTATGATGTAATCCGTAAATTTTGTGTGTGAATAAAGATTTATTTCAACAATAAACAATTTTTAAAATTTATATCATATAGTTTTTATAGTCATAATAATCATTGTTATATTATTATCATAGTCATTGATAACAATAATAATATCAATATTATTATCAGAATAAGAGAAGACGGTTGCCCTAATATTCGTATTAAAAATATTTAAACACCTGGGGAGAGAGCCCGCAGTCCCTACATGCCCCCACTCCGTACGTCTGTGGTAGCCTATTTTCCTCCTATCCAATGCACCTCAGGTTCGATACCCGACATGCCCGTGACAGCAACACATGTATTCAAAAGTGAAGGTTCAAGATTCAAGCTTTATTGTTCATAATAAAACAGAAATGTAATTCCCATTTGGTGTTACATACAATATAGTCAAAGGCATGATCATGATATTGTATGCTGAATTGCTGATAGCCATACTGATGTCGTCTCAATAACATGCCGTACATGTTTCTTCACTTTGATGTCATGATGGTCACCGCCAAAAAGCCGGGATGGAATTAAGATAGTGATTTTACATATGTTAATCTATATATATGCGCAGAAGATAATAACTCGCCTAAATCATGGAAAATCGATGTGCACTTCCGGCTTATAATCGGAAATTGTTGTTCCGTGTACTGTATTTTATTTTGAAAAACATTTTGATATTACCAGATAGAGGTTATATTTGAATTGGTTGTGATTTAAAATCCCGTTTCCCTTATTTCCTCATAATATTCCAAAGTTACAATGCACAGGGCTTATACAGATCATGGCCTTCTAATTGTTTTATAAGGTCATAGGTGTGTGCGAAAGTGTGCAAATCAGTAATAATACATTTCATACCACCAAACTCGTCTGCTTTTCAACTTTGCTGCTCCCCATTGGGGATGTTTTCATTTAAGACACACTCTTACAGAGCACATCGTCCAAACAAAACCCAAGAGAGGGAAACTACTCCTAAATGCTTACGCAGTCGTTATTGTTAAACAGCTTAATGTTCTCATTAAGATGCACACAATCAGAAGGCGGTGACTATCATTCTCCATTAACTCAGTAGTTTAGATGCTCTTATTTCATACACATTGTGCAAGACATTATCCCTCCCCCACACACGCACTAAATTTCTATTAGTCATGGGTATTATTTAATATCTGAACCCACTCTGATGCACTGGTGTCAGCTGTTTGTAAAACCATTTATTTTGAAAATGGAAATATCATCATAATTAACGAAATAATTAATGACGAATCAATTCGATTAAGAACTAGAAAGACAATCCAATGATATGATATTTATAAAAATAAGCGAGATATGCTTTTAATTTACGCCTACATTAAATAAATTATAACATGCAAATAAATAATGCGATAAACAGCGAGGAAGTCGTTAAAACAGAACAAAGTGTACACTATACATGTAGATGAGCTCCTGAAAAAAAAGAAAATAGAGATTTAGACAAATTCCTTCCTTAATCTGTTTTCTTAATCTTTTATACTAGTTTCTAACGATAACTTCAACCAAATAACGTAAAAGACTGCTTTTGAAAAAGGAACCAGTAAAATTATCGCTTTGGTGTCTGTTATCAAATGCCTGCTTGTGAAGCAAGCAAACGACTCTTTTGTAAAAAAAGAGCAGGCACTTTTTAGAGATTTGATATTAGATAATGATATCCTTTAATAGCGACTTTACCCGACCCACAAAGTGGTATGCACATACTGCGTAAGGCAGGTGCAGCTCCATGGGGGGGGGGGGTGGGGGAGCGGGCCTTGCCCTCCCCCTGGCCCCCTAAAAAATACAGTAAAAAAAAATTGTGACCACAAATGTACCTTTTGTTTTTTGCTCAAGAGGGGGGGGGGGCGATGTTCAAATTTCCGGGGGCAAAAAAAAAGAAAAAAAAATATTGCACACTACCCCTCCCCCCCCCCCCCCCACCCCCGAAACAGCCGAAGCCTCATCGACTGCCCATACCCCTATCATTTTTGTTGATTTCAGCGTAATGTGGCAATCAGTCAAATTTGACTATTATCATGACAATCTTTTTTTTTAATACGACTTTTTTTATAGGAAATCAATTCACCTGTCTCTTTTATCATTATTTTTTTAGGGTGTCTTTTTTTTGTTGGTCAGGGCTTTTATTCATATTAGTATAATTACCATATCTTGTCCTTTATTATTTGGCACTATCCTGACAAACCCGCTCATATACGATACGAGGGTTTCTGGATTTGTTTTATTTATGGTGCGAAAGAGGGTGGCTCCCTTTGCGATACATTTATCCGATAATCAAAGGAAAAGATCTTGGGTGTGATCTGAAAGTAGACTCCTCCCGATGAATCTGGTTGCACTACCTTACTGACAATTATTTATAATGATGAACAACTCATGTAGGCTATATCGAAAAATTATATTTAAAGGCATACAATTTATTTCCCTCATGATAATGATTACGATGTGGCAATAATGAGATGATCATTTTGACATTCGAAGTTATTATATAAACATGTATACATTTTACGACAACTACACGCCTGTAACATACTTAAAAGAAAGATTGATTTGCAATTTAATATGTTTGTACAAGAAATAAATGGGTACCTGGTAGGAATTTATTCCTTGCAATGCTAGAGCGCCGTATGGCAGCCGTGCTAAAGCCAGTGGAATAATCGGGAGCGCCAGGAGAATCGCATCTGACTGACATGAGCGCTATACAAGAACCCACTATTATTATTTATTATTATTTAAATATAATTTGAATAATTCTATTCTCCATTACTCCATTACAGGCTACAAGTATGAGAGATATACACTTTTTTGTACTTGTCACTGTCACTTCCATCAGAATCATTAGGTGTCTAATGAAATATCTGATAAACGCTCCGGGAGTGAATCCAGTATTAGTTTAATGACGATAACGATTTGCTAACAAAATATGATTCTTTTTCAAAGTTCTTGAAAAGATATTTCATCAGACTCGTCCTAAGTACAATCCAGATTAAGATGTCCTATGAGAATACAAATGAAACTGAAACACACAAATGTAAAAGAGTTTACAGAGAGCTCTGCATAGCAATGTTACATCACAACTCCAAAATATGTACATTAACACAAATTTATTTCAATTCTCTAGCGGAATCAGGTACAATCCATAAGCTGAAGGTACATTTACTTATTAACACCCTAGTCATACCATTAAACCAACTCCAAACTGTCTTTGCCATTGTAAGTAGTGTTATGTCATGTTCAGTCTGGCATCGGTCTCATTGGTCTGACTTAAAAAAGCAAAGCAAAATGAGATAATTATAAATGAAATTTGAACTGTTTTGCCTGAAATGTATAGTGTTCACACGCACACAATTTCGCGCACACGCACACACACACACACACACACACACACCACACAAACAGACGCATGTCATGCTTATACAATTATTTACAGATAGGGAGAAAGGGAAAAGTTGTTTTAACATTAGTAATCTTCTTCGAAAAATAGAACGCGTTGAAAATAAATAAATGATTCTGTGAAACGTCAGAAAAAATGCGAATTTTTAAGACCTTTCAGGGAATCATTTATTCATTTTTAACTTGTTGTATATGTATATATATAAAGATATGAATGCACACAGAGTGTCTCAAAACATTTAAGAGAGATGGATTGGCAACATGTTATAAAGTAACCTTGCGGCTCGGGATGATAGTAGCCCCGGCCTACCTCGGCGATGATAGTTTGTACCATTACCCTCGTAGTCGATTAATATTTGCTTACTCACACATTATTGCAGATGTAACCGTGTAATAGTACCTACCAATGATTCAGTTAATTTCGAAAGAATCGAAGTGAAAATCAAAGTAACTATCATTTTTGTAAACAGCATTTTCCAACTGCTTCCAGGAAAGCGGGTTGAACAGCATAAGTGTACAATAAACGTACACCCGGCGATTAAACATTTCATACCAAACTCTCAAATTAGCTTCATTTCTTGATACAAAACGAGTTAATAATTAAGATCAATATCATTCACATATATAAAGGTAATTTAAGGTCTTTAGTCTCTCTTTCATAGAGGCATAGTTACCTATCAAATAAAATAAAGATATGTGGGGAAACCTAAAAGACCTGTTAAGCAATGTACATAGCTCTTTTGAGAATGGAAATCATGAAAAAAGTAAAAGCTAAATGCTTCTTCAACGCACTCTCTTTTTTTACATTTTAAAATGGAGGGATAAAAATTATCAGAAATCTGTAGTTTTAAATTATATCCCTGTTAAATTCAGACGGAGATTAGGTGATAATAATAGCAAATTGCCTACAAAACTTCATTGAAGATCATAAAATGCTTCGCGAGATATCACCACTCAAAAAAGGGTCGCATTTATTTAGGTACCCCGTATAGTCCTATAACTAGAAGACAATCAGAGTGACAAAATAAACTCTTGTTAGATAGTTAGCTAAGACTGTATCACTGAGACTGTTGGTTTCGGTAATTACAGTATTTTGTATGAGATGTAGCATTCTTAACATTTTAATAATGTTATGTGACATCATGGACTATGCAAAGCCAGCAGATGTATCACAAGGGCTTATTTAGAATCATCGGGTCATCCCGTCGGGTCGGGTCGTCGCGTTACCCAATTTTTAGTGACAAAAATACTCCTTCATTCACGAAATGTCGAGGGTAATGTTTATGTAATGGCAGTACAGCTAAAGCCGGGGTAATAATCTCCAAGTTTGGAAGCGCTTAGAGACTGAATTGTAATTCGCGCTATATAAAAGGTGAGTATTAATATTATCATTATTTTTATTACAAATGGTGTGATGTACAAGTATTTCCTTTGAATATTATACAGTTTTCATGCTTTAAATGTATACACATTTCAAATCAAATCAAATAATTTTCATAAAAACTTGTAGTTTGGATTTGATAGCTAGTAGTTTGGATTTGATAGCTAGGACAGGAAATAAAAGAGAATGTGATGATTAGAAACATAAGCCATATCAAATATAAAGATATTTACGGGCCTTTTGCTTTGACTTTATTAAACTGCATCAAGATATATGGAATTTTGACAATTCTAGTAAATAATGATGATCCTATTTTTGTGTTCTGCATAGTTTGGTCTCTTTAGACTTCAGTACATAAACAGGATTTCCAAGAGAGCACTGTAAAACCCAGAATAAAAGCCTATGATAGTGCGCTCAGTTATAACAGAAACAATGGATGAGTACGTACTTTAAATTCCTTATGACTTTATCATTACAAAAACAAATCAAAAAATATACAAACCTCAAGTAAGGTCTGTACACTATTCTTACAGACTACAGGTTATATAAAACGGAACAGCCATCTAAACTACAATTCCAAGGAAATAATGAACATTACAATGCATTTTGCAAGTCGGGAATTTTAAATCAAAGTTAATTTTCCCTTTCCCGTATTAGAATTAATGAAATACTGCTAAATGGCAAAGGGCATAGCCCCCAAAAATGAACGTATACGCACTGAGCAAGACATATTATTTGCATATTACATGTACATGAAAACTTCACTACTAGTGACCTACGAATACACGCAAGGATGTCTGAAGCACGTGCTCTGTGGCAAAGAGAAAATAGATGTCTAAATGAGACATTGTGATAACATGTATGATGTTTACCATGTATTAATCATTATGCCATTAATGTGATATCTTCATTATGGATCTCCTTTATTTAATAGTTTGAATATAGTTCGTTTGTAAATCTCTGAATAATCTGCAAAGTACAAAGGAACACTTACTGAATTACTATCATCAATTTCTAATACTACTTTTTAACTGAGTCCACTACTATTACTACTACTACTATTACTAAATTTGCTACTATTACTAAATTTAATACTATTACTAAATTTAATACTATTAATATTAAATGTACCACTAATGTGACAACTACTACTACTTTCAGTGCTGTTTTATCATTATATTCATCATGATAAATGTCAAAAAACATATTTAAACTGCTATTAAATGATACGCCCATCCGTTTATTGGTAAAAATTCTTAATTTTGATTCAAGAATTAAATTTGTTTGATTCATGACTGAAGTCTGTTCGATTCATATTTTCTAGACGTTCTTCATAACATGGTTACAACTTAGCAAGCTGTCGTTCTATGATCATAATCTCACGTGCAAGGTCTAGGAAGCCGTGCTCTACGAGTTTATCATTAAGATCTCTGTGTTTCTTGGCTGTCGCTTCCGTCCTGAGATTCACCAATGCCAAGGCACTTGAAGGCAGAGAATCCTTTCTACCAGAAGTCCAGTCTGCCACCCAGTCGTAGATCTGCTTGATGATCTCATTGAACGGTGTAGTCGTATGCCATTGTTCCTCTTTTCTACTCAGCTGAAGTAGCTCCCCAAGGCTTTTTATTTCATCTTGATTCAATCCCTGAACCATGTTTTCAATTAATTCGAGACTTGTCTGTCTAGTGATGTATTTGCCTGACGGAAACAAGATAGTAAATGACAAAATTAGAAGGTATTTTATGTTCTATTCCCAATAAACAAAACACTAAAAAGTAACCTCTTTTAGAAGTGTATTTTAAGTGATTTTAAAGTATGGTGCCTTTTGAACTAGATTTAAACGTTATCGACACGAGCCTTCATTTAAACAAAAAAGGTACTCCTGTTCACGTTTTCATCTAACCTAAAAGCCACCAATTTATCACGCGACTGGGGTAACGTGATTCCACTTACCTCTGTAAATCACGTGTTTATGACCAAATAACCACTTGACCAAGCAACGAGTTTTTTGTCCGTTAACCGATGGTGGTGATAAATAAGTAATTATGAGGTGTCTTACACACCTCTTTAAATGGTTTCAAAGTTACCATAACTTTCTTGGTTATGATCACGTAGCTAAAACTGATTACTAATCTAAGCTGTGAATCCGTGATATGTAGGTGTGAAAAATTAGTAATTATTAGGTGTCTTAAAACACCTATTTAAATGGTAGTCAAAGTTGCCAGCAGTTCCGCGGTGATGATCTCGTGACTCAAACGGATTATTAATCTAAGCTGGGCATACGTGACTTTTAGGTGTGAAAAATTAGTAATTATTAGGTGTCTTAAAACACCTTTTAAAATGGTTTCAAAGTTACCATAGCTTTCTTGGTGATGATCACGTAGCTAAAACTGATTACTAATCTAAGCTGTGAATCCGTGATATTTAGGTGTGAAAAATTAGTAATTATTAGGTGTCTTAAAACACCTATTTAAATGGTAGTCAAAGTTGCCAGCAGTTCCGCGGTGATGATCTCGTGACTCAAACGGATTATTAATCTAAGCTGGGCCTACGTGACCTTTAGGTGTGAAAAATTAGTAATTATTAGGTGTCTTAAAACACCTTTTTAAATGGTTTCAAAGTTACCATAATTTTCTTGGTGATGATCACGTAGCTAAAACTGATTACTAATCTAAGCTGTGAATCCGTGATATTTAGGTGTGAAAAATTAGTAATTATTAGGTGTCTTAAAACACCTTTTTAAATGGTTTCAAAGTTACCATAATTTTCTTGGTGATGATCACGTAGCTAAAACTGATTACTAATCTAAGCTGTGAATCCGTGATATTTAGGTGTGAAAAATTAGTTATTATTAGGTGTCTTAAAACACCTATTTAAATGGTAGTCAAAGTTGCCGGCAGTTCCGCGGTGATGATCTCGTGACTCAAACGGATTATTAATCTAAGCTGGGCATCGGTGATTTTTAGGGGGGAAAAATTAGTCATTATTAGGTGTCTTAAAACACCTTTTTAAATGGTAGTCAAAGTTACCATAGCTTTCTTGGTGATGATCACGTAGCTAAAACTGATTACTAATCTAAGCTGTGAATCCGTGATATTTAGGTGTGAAAAATTAGTAATTATTAGGTGTCTTAAAACACCTATTTAAATGGTAGTCAAAGTTGCCAGCAGTTCCGCGGTGATGATCTCGTGACTCAAACGGATTATTAATCTAAGCTGGGCATACGTGACTTTTAGGTGTGAAAAATTAGTAATTATTAGGTGTCTTAAAACACCTTTTAAAATGGTTTCAAAGTTACCATAGCTTTCTTGGTGATGATCACGTAGCTAAAACTGATTACTAATCTAAGCTGTGAATCCGTGATATTTAGGTGTGAAAAATTAGTAATTATTAGGTGTCTTAAAACACCTATTTAAATGGTAGTCAAAGTTGCCAGCAGTTCCGCGGTGATGATCTCGTGACTCAAACGGATTATTAATCTAAGCTGGGCCTACGTGACCTTTAGGTGTGAAAAATTAGTAATTATTAGGTGTCTTAAAACACCTTTTTAAATGGTTTCAAAGTTACCATAATTTTCTTGGTGATGATCACGTAGCTAAAACTGATTACTAATCTAAGCTGTGAATCCGTGATATTTAGGTGTGAAAAATTAGTAATTATTAGGTGTCTTAAAACACCTATTTAAATGGTAGTCAAAGTTGCCGGCAGTTCCGCGGTGATGATCTCGTGACTCAAACGGATTATTAATCTAAGCTGGGCATCGGTGATTTTTAGGGGGGAAAAATTAGTCATTATTAGGTGTCTTAAAACACCTTTTTAAATGGTAGTCAAACTTGCCAGCAGTTCCGCGGTGATGATCTCGTGACTCAAACGGATTATTAATATAAGCTGGGTATTCCGTGATTTCTAGGTGTGAAAAATGAGTTATTTTGGAGTGTCTTGATGGTTTCACAGTTACCATTTAAGTTCCGTGGTGATAATCCCGTGACTGTTGGCATATTTCTATTTTCACCTGTTCATAACTGACTGTTGGCATCTTTTCATTGCACCAGTTGATAACTGGTCTGTGTGCATATTTCCAGTTGAACCAGCTGACACCAATTAATTTGCATATTGAATATGGCGTGCGTGCAGATCTATGTTTTCTAAACAATTTATCTGATTTACAGCATATTTCTTAATTACTGATGATTTAGTTATATGCAATTCATTTCGAAAATACTACAAATATAAATTACCAGTTATTAGGACATTTCGCTACTTGGTATAAATTACATTTAATTAAACATGAATAAGGGAAACATTAACTATGACCTAAAATAATTTCAATAAAATACAAGTATATGACATTTTTTCGATTAATTAAATTATGTAAGTCTACTTATTACCAATGCCTTTACATTGGAAATACAGACGTGCCAGTATTGGAGTGTCGTTGCCGTTCAACTGGTTGGAAGTTTTACCAAATGGTTCTAATGGCTCAGCTAGACCAGTTGAATTCCAACTGGCCTGGATCAACTGGATCATTTAGTCCATTTCAATTTCCGAGGTTACCAGTTGGCATTAACTGGTTCATCAACTGGACCAGTTACAACTAGCTTTCTCTTCTGGGATGTTTGCACCCACCCCACCCCCACCCCCTCTAATCCCAAACTGCTTTCGGTGCGCCTGGACGTAATTATGGAAGATCCAAAACACGATGTTCAGGATGAGAACGTCATTATTTTGGTTAATTTATTGTGTAACATTTGCGTAATTATTGGGTTGAACGCGGGTTACAGTAACATATTTCCTCTTCGACGTAAATTTCACGTGAATGAAGAACATGATTCATCTCAAGTCAGCCTCGTAATATTCACGTGAATTTCACGTAGATATTTTGACTAAAACTATCACGAACGCTTCACGTGTTTCTGTGACGCGATAATTTCGTTTATGAAGATGTAATTTCATAACCAAACAAACACGGGAGTATTAGGTTTACAAACCATGGTCTCCAAGGTAGGGATAATCACGTTTTTATAATGGTGATATTGCAGTGACAATTGCGTGATTTAGTGTACGTGTGTTTTAAGTGACCTAGTGCAATAAACGTATTAACACATTTACGTCAATGTCCGGTGTTTGAAGAACGTAACTCTCCTCAAGTCGATACCTTGATATTGACGTGATTTTCACGTGATTTTGTTTATTGGGTTAGGATGTTTACGCAAATAGCCATATTGTGTGTCTTGTTATATGACCATAATCTCACGTGCTAGAGCTATAAAGCCATACTCTGCAAATCTGTCATTCAGATCCCTGTGTTTCTCGGGAGTCTTATCTATGGATGTTACTGCCTCGGAAATATCATTACTAAATTCCTTTACATTTTACAATGTACAGATGGTTTTAAAATAGGATCTTCAAATTTAAATTCGGAGCAAAATTAATAACAAGTTATAGTACATAAATCGTTACAAATCAATCACACTTTAGTTCAGGTATAAGGTTTTTGCAATCAAAACGCTCATCAATGTGCAAAACAGAAGTAAAAGATCATATGAATTTTTGGCTGAAAATTAACTTATGTTTCATTATTATACAGTATAAAAGTCAACATTGTTCTATATTAATGATTTCAAGTTACATAATTATGTGTGAATTAAAAGGCAATTTAGGATTTAAAAGAAATGAGAAAGAAACTATATTTGTACGGGTAACTGGGAAGCTAATGACTATTTGGTAGTAGAACATATGAACGGAAATCTATTGCATGTAAGGCTGTCCTGTCCAAATCGACTAAAAGTATTTTTGATCCTCAACATGCCGTTTTTAATATTTATCATTGTATTCTTTCTCAAGAAATGATGCAAAAGTAATGTGTAGAATAACGGACCTGCAATGACTTTATCTGCGAGACCAGGTTCCTTCATTTTTCGTAGTTCATAAGCTAGAGCTGCACGATAATTGAAAACAGATTGGCGTGGCTTCTCTTTCAATAGCTTAAACAGCGTATATGTGGTTATTGGGTGTGAGGTTCCAAGGGCGTCAGTTAAGTCTTCATCTGTTAGTTGTAGAACGCGTAGAAGATTAATTAATTCTTTATCCTTCGGCTCTCCAAGCTGTCCTGGTACACTTTCAGCCTTCTCAATGTCAGGCTCGTCTCTGTCTTCACCTTGAGGTAATGTTGATGGGGCGCCAAGACAACTTTCTTCTTCACGTGTGCCGATCTTTGACGTACCTGCTGCTTCATCACTCTGCAATGCGCCACTCTTTATATCTGTTGGGATATGTTTGCATTGAAATCACTGATTAATTAATACTCCTTGAAATAATGGTCCTATATCTATCTTGATAACTAAAATACATTGTTTAAAATTAAAACCTCGTCTTTGAGAAAATCAGCATGCAAATATATTGACAATTTTACCAAGTTCGTTTCAAACTTTTTATATTCCGTTTAATTTTTAGTTCCATTCCACTTTGCGAAAAAAAAAAGAAAAAAAAAACGTGTTCAACCTTTGATTTACATGATTTGTAATTCGTTTACTAACATATTTTCACCGACTGAAATATTTCCTCAAACATCATTTTCTTTAGCAGAAAACTGTGTACCTGTAACAGCAGTCTCTTCTCCTGTGTTTTGCTTCATTGCTTCTGCGATACGAAATAGTTCTCCATAGCTCATCTCGTATACTTCAACATTAAAACAGATTAATACAAATATGATTAACACAATAAGCCTTCTATTTTCCTTGAACGAATGCATTTCCACAAAATGACCAGTGCATTTGATATTAACTTACGCCATCAAGACTACGATAAAATAGTGTGTGGCAAAAATAGTAAACTGTGACTAATTGAAAAACAAAATCAAATCAAGAAAGAAGAAGAAAGCATTCATGACAATTCAAAGCAATGTCTGTACTTTTTTATTTCCCAATTCCCTTCTCCTACGACCACGCATGACGACCGCACTGTCACATGATACGTATAATAATTCGTCAGTCGCTGACAGTCTAACGTCAATAAATAATTATTCGTATGTAACGGGCATTACAGGCAGGGTTGCGATGACCAACTCACATTAAACGTTTCACCACAGTAATTAAATGCAAAAAGCCGAAAAAATTGAAATATGGATTAAAAGTGGAACAATGCTTTATGCCAATCAACCTTGGGTTTCATTACCTAGATATTTTTATTTTTAACTCCCCCCTCATCAATGTATTTCATTCATACACAAATTGTACTTTAGCTGATACGATAACGAAAATCAAATGATGAAATGAGTTATTATCTTACCATACATGCCAAGAGTGGCAACGTTGCGATATTGGAGTTTGCTCATTCTAGTGCAGAAGACAGGTCGCGTTTCCCTCTTTTCATCACCACTAAACATGTCGACCTTGATTTTTGTCAAAAGCTTTGAAAGTAATGCGATGGTACCAATTTGAAGATGTGATGGTTCAAATGCTGGCCTATATGTATTGAGTTTGGTGAAGTGGATACCCAGTGCTTCAGCGATCGGTAGAAGATCCTGTGAGAGCATATGAAAGGCCATATCCACGAGCTCGGCTTTGTATATAAACTGTCCCTTCAAAAACGGCAGCAAGCCTTGGAGTTAGAAGAAAATCTAATCATTAAAATGTTCAACGAACATGTAAATATTGTCATTGATACAAAATTCACTAATATGTGAAAATCTAGTGCGTATTAATAGCATCGGAATATAGGAAATGTATAATGGTTTGACACGTCTATCCTTCACAGATTAAAATGTGTACTCCATTCGTAATTTATGAATATATTTTGTAAAAGAAATGGAATAACAAATAATCATCCCGTAACGAATAGACCTATCTGACGTAACAAAATCCGTCCTTAATAAGAGGATGACGTCATCCAGAGGGCATTTAAACATTGGAAAAATCCGCAACTCTTTTTTGGTTCTTGATGTAGAACATATTGAAAGGTAAGTACGTAAAGAATGCATCGGGAAAGGATTACCTTTGAAGTTGATAGATCCCAAGGCTGATGAAAGTTGTTCGTGGGTCTCCTGTAGACTTTTCTCTGCCACCTTGTTTCTCCATTTCTGTAGAGTGTCAAACCGTTTCTCCTCGTCATTAGCATCATCAGATATGCAGACAATCTTTAGTTTCTTGCATATCTTCTCCATTGATTCTTGTGTGAGATGAAGTGAGATCGATTTCAGTTCATCGTTCGACGGCCAAGCGTGATCTGAGAAAGGGACTTTATTGTCATTTGGAAAGTAAAAACAAAATGTTGTCAATGAGAATATTGAATCGGAATATTGTTGTTTTTTTTTAACTAAATGTGTTTTACCTTTATTCATATAATATTTTCAGTTTGAAGACTTTTTCATGTGTGCGTTACCATTTTTCCATATGCATCAGAAATGTCTGTAAGGTAAACTTAATGTAGGCAACAACATTCGATAAGAATCATTGATAACAACCCATACCGGCAACACCAACAACCAATAGCCAAAATTTCTTAGGTATACTCGCAAAATAGGTGGATTTTTCAAAAAATATAATTGGATATTTCTGTTTTTGTACAGAGGGCAATCGGCTCTTAAACCAGAAGAAAACAATCATGGTTTATTTCAGATATTCCAAGAAAAAGGAAGAAAAAACCTCATAAAAAATGTTATTTATAGTGTTGCACTTACAATTAAAATCATATCAAAATGAAATCATAAAACGTATACAATTGTGAAAGAGAAATCAGAATGACGAGCGTGCATCGCCCTAGCCCCCCCCCCCCCCCGGACGAATAAGGGCCAAGAAAGGGATTTTTTGAGGAGTCATTAAACTCTGTAGGAAATGAGTTCTTTCTACAAGAGGGAGGGGCTATACGATAACGCAGGCTACATTAGCTGTCTTTCTGTGTTACCTGACTTATCAGCTACAATAAAGGCTGCTCGGACCACCTTTCTATATTGACTATTTGTAGATGTCAGTCTCTGCTGCCAATCAACGATCATTTGGTGAGTATTAAAGAGAGCCGTCGTGTTTTCAGCAATAATTTTCTCAGCCTGAAAATATTTCGTTTCCATAGCATCATAAATCCTCCGGTAGTGCTTCATCGATACCTTGTCCACACGCCGTACAAGTGATTGCATTTTCTTTGCTGTTAGGTCCTTTACATCGACATCTGAAATTCAAAGAGATATTTAATTATACATCGCCGATCCTAATGTCTTCGATTCACATTTTTATCCTCGTTTACACAAATACTATTAAACATTACATTTATTGATTAAGAGTAAAAGGATGTTTTCCAGGAATCAGTGTTGTCCAAGATCTCATTGATGTTTCATGATAAAGAAGTGCATGCTTCTATACCCAGATAGCATAGCAACAACTCTCAAATTAGAAGATATTATTCTGTCCAACATACGTTGGTCGGGGGATCCATGATAGCCCAGTAATTATCAAAGAAATATAATGTAACCTTGGGAATAATACACGGTTTCTTAAAATGTGCATTTCAATAACCCTGCGAAATTTTGTTATTTTGATATATTTAGAACCATTTTCTCCCTTTGCTAAGGGTTTGCTTACAGTCGTACATAAATCAAATTCTTATAAGTTTACCTTCTAGTTCCTGGTCTGGAGCACTTCGTGGGACGGAAGAATAGTTACCTGGAAAAGGTATACGTGAAAAATTGTAAATAAGTACAGAGTATTGTAATGTAAGCGCTTCATGCACTTTTCAGGCATTAAAAGATGTACAACTGCACCTTTTCGTTATTTTACAGTGCTTTTTTATCATTTTGTTTACCGATTAAATTATGGAGCCACAAACGTTAAGATAATCCACATGCATTTAATATTGAGATAATCTGGACTTTTTAAAGCTTATTTCAATCATGAGAATAAATCCCTTATGAAAATATTTGGCATTTCCTACAAAATTACAAAATGCAATCAACTATCAGTGGTTCTAGGACACCTACCCACTGGACATCCACCCCTCCGGATAACAACCCCCAGTCAATTACCCCCTAGGACAACTACTCCCTAGGACAACCAACCCCCGGATAACTACCCCCTACACAACTACCCCTAAGACAACTATCCTAGGGAATAGTTGTCCTAGGGGGGTAGTTGTCGTAGGGGTAGTTGTCCTAGGGGGTAATTGTCCGGGGTAGTCGTCCGGGGTGTAGTTTCCCTAGGGGGTAGTTTTCCTAGGGGGTAGTTGTCTAGGGGTAGTTGTCATAGGGGGTAGTTAACTGGGGTAGTTATCCGGGGGTTGATGTCCAGGGGGTAGGTTTCCGGATACGACTATCAGTATCAACGTTTGAAATCAATAAAGTAAAAGAGATCACAAAATTAAATTTTTAAGCGATTAACTGGTATTTCACGAAGCTCTAAAATCGATCTTATTATTTTTTGGAATTACTTGCAGTTTGGACCATTAAACATACCATGCAATAAAGTGACTTACTGAGTCTTTTTCTCCAAATGAAATAGGCCACTGAAGAGATGAGTATCAATGCAGAAAATACTGAACAAATCAAACGAGAAGAATATAACATGAGAAACACATAACCATTTTAACATTAATCTATTTGGGATGGCGATCCCCCCCCCCCCCCCTCCTCCCCCGAAAAAAAAATATATGAGGAAAATATTAATTGTATTTTAATTTAAACTACGTGAGGTAATTTCCAGAATAATAATATTTCAAAAACTTGAGAAAAGTGCAAAAAATCGCAAAAAGTGATGTTTAAGACAGGAAATACATCATCAAACTTTATAAAACAGATCAAATGGAAAAAAATCTTTAGCTGTACATTACAATTCCTAATGGATTTAGCAAATAATACATGAAATAATAGGTCCTAATAATCCACTGATCAAATTATTCACGTCAATAGCTCTATTCCTCTCCGTCTTATGTGCAAATGTTTATTATCTTTGTATGCATGTTTTAATGAGAAACATGAACTTAGAGTGGCGTGGGTATTATGACGCCCCCCCCCCCCACCCACCCATCCATCCACCGCCAAGGTTCAGATACAACATTGCAATAAGGTCGCATTCTTTAGAAGCGCTAAAAATATCACGATAATCATCTTGTCATTAGAAAGATCAGATGTATGTTTAATTACTCCTACTGTTCGTTTTCAAACTTTACATTTTCGTCAAGAAATTCATACTTATTCAAGGTTGATTGTATGAACGTAGTGTTATCCCTCTCTTAAAATTATGCGTAGGTCACATTTGCTCTACGGCTAGGATACGGCGGACGTACGCCCTCGAGATCGAGAGATACTTGCGGCGGCCGCAGAAGATCTGCGATGGCCTCAGGGTCACCCTATAGGGCGTATTCCTATCTTTACAGGCCGTACGGGTCGCCGTGGGATTATCAAGCGGAGTTATAACTGTTTTCATATCTAGTTTTGCCGTAGCGATTAGACACGTCGTAGCCATGCCGTAGAGCGGTTAAACGGCGACCGTGCGAAGGGCGTACGGTAGCCTTGCGCTTTATATACTCCGGGGGAGAAGCGGGAGCATAAGTCTGGCCGCACGATCGCCGTACGGCCCCTCTTCGGCCTTGCAGGCACCTGACGGCTACCTTGCGTCTGCCGTATTATTTGTCAGAAAGCTATGGCCACCGCAGGGACGCCCCATGAACCTACTAAGGCGACCGTGCGTCATCACTTCAAAGGCCGTACGGTAGTTGCAGATTTTGTGTCTCCAAAAATTCAAAATACGCCGTGCGGCTACCCTAACTGCTGCTGCGGTCCTATAATTGCAATTGGCCTTATATATTTTAGACCGCACGGGTAAATAAGTAAGACTTCAAAAGTAGGAGTCTGCGTACATAAATATTGTTTTCATATTGAATTTGCCTATTGTAAATATCTTCATACATTATTTTATTCATACATTTATAATAAATGTCTTTATCTTATTAAGATAACGACTAATCCATTATATCTTACATTACTTACAAGTTAGCATGATCACCAGAACAACGGATTTGGATTTTTCTCCATCATTATGGAGTAGGACTGATGTGGATTTATTATCAGAAGTTCCTGGAATGTTGGAAGCTACGCACGTATATAGTTCTTTGCCTCCACTTGCAGCAATCGTGAGTGTTTTGTTTTTTGTCCCGTCTGCGTTATTCCATTCTCTTGTGTCTAATGGCTCTACTCTTCTGGATCCATGTATGAAAAGTAGATTTACAGCTGGGTAGTACTTCACGGCTTCACATGTAAGAGTCATTCCAGATTTAGCGACGAGGGTGCAGTAGTTAGCGTCGTATTGGTCGGTGTTCAGACACTCCTGGATTGTTGGAAATGGTGTCAGTGGCGGAGCTTAATTTGAACGACAAACAAGCAAACAGCCGCTCGTTAGAATATTAATACATTTGTTTCATTTCTTCTGTCTAGACCTTAAATATGTTAGAATGCCACTTAACTTTACTAGTTATTTTCAGGATTCATTTAAATAAAACTGGGTTTTTAAAGGAAGTGTATCATGGCAAATACTGGTTAACGCCATCTACGTCTTCTCTTGGACAACTGCACCAAAACGAATAGACTTTATATACTGGGTCAGCGCGCTAGCGTTCGCGAAACAGACATAAGTTTTCCTCACGCTTCGGTTTCGAGTATGTTGCACGCACGTGAATGCTGCGGTCGCGTCGTCCGTAGTCGTATTATACCCGATTGGCCCCGGGTAGGGCTACGGGAAAGATACATAGTCTCATCATGACACACTCCCTTTAAAAGATGTTCCTGTACTAACAGTTTGCAAAAGCCATTGTATTTGAAAGAAATTACCTATGTCTCTCTCTTTCACGCACATGCTCTCTTTATTTTCCTTCTCTCTCTCCCGTCCGAACATACCGAATTACTGGCTATAATTTTTAAAGCACCTCCTATTTCTGACTGTGCACATATCATATATTGCATAGACTCTACTCCTAAATCCCACTATACAGCAAGTTTTGTCTGTGTTTTTGGCGTGTCATAAATATCTGTTATGGGCATACTGTAATTACTTTTAATGAATAATGCAGAAAACACTTATACCTGGTTCAACCTGGTGGTGAAATACAGGTACTTTTTCAAATATAAAATGCTACTTACCAACCACATTGACAAAGGAGTGATTCTGAAAGGATATCCCAGTGTCAAAGTCAGTCACCTCGCAAATGTATAGACCTTCGTGATGGATCTGTACGTCTTTGATGACCAGCGAGTAATCTTGGGTGATGTTGTACGTGCCCTCTTCGAATCCAGTCCCACTTCTTTTAACAACGTCTTCGTTGTTTTCGAGGACAACCAGACTTTCGTTTGCTGAAGAAATAGTTCTCCTTTTCCACGAGACTCTTCTGACCTTGATGTGAACGGTGCATTGCAGGATACCATATATGACTTGACGCATCTGCATAGTGACTTGTGGGTCTGTTGCTAGTGTAGAATCTTGTGCAAAGTGAATGTTGGTACAGTAAGCAATTTTAATCTTTATACGCTCAAAGATATTGTAATCACACTAAACAGTGTCTCCGAAAGCAGATGATGAGACAAGATATTCAAATTCATTGAAATCATAATGCATGCCAGAAATATTGTGGGCGATCGAAATTTCATAGCTCAATTTTTCCGTCAGTTCTTTCAATATCATGAGAAAAAACTTGTTTTATAATAATTACATTAATCTCTTTAATAAACCAATCTATAGTAATCAAACCCTGTTTGCTTTTAAGCACAAAATAATAATTAGCACCTTTGACAAAATAATATCCTGATATATCATATAATGTAAACCCATATCCTCAGCAGACTCATAGCTAGCGATTAAATTACGATAGAATGGGGGAAATAATGCGCTATAAATTTAAGTTATCACTATTTATATGTTTTCTTTTTTCTAAGGAACCTACCTGTGATTGAAACGTCGGTGTAGTTATCAATCAAAATGCCCTTGTAGTTAGACACTGTGCAGTATATCCTTCCAACATCCGCCGTTGATACATTGTTGATGATCAAGGAATAATTTTCGTCGACGTCACAACTTCCATCGTCATATCTCGGTCCTGATACTTCACCATCATACCATACTACCATGGGGCTTAGATCGTCAGGATCAAGGCCCTTTCTCCAGTAGACTGCCAATGGAACTCCATAGAAGCGACATGTGAGAAGACCTTGGACACCCTGAACCAGTGTCTTCTTAACTTCGGTATAAACCAGATCATCTGGAACTACCTGGGATGCTTTTAGAGCTGCATTAAAGAAAATAGAGTAACATATTCGATCGTTGCGGATCAATTCATGATTTCATGAAACAAAACGACCTCAGGGTATGACGATTCGTCAGGCTTTTCCTGTAGTGAGTATTGATATTTTCCAGAGTGCATGACGATCTAACAACTTTGCTCTTCAAGTTTTGATATATTCCCCAAAACCTCTCCCAAACATGTTAAGAGTGTGTTCATGCCCGACTTTGTATGTGATGAGATAAATTTCAGACGAAAAAAAAACAAAAGAAAACAATAATAAAATTCATATCAAAGGTCACAATCTGCAATTTGTTCAATGGATGCACTTTTTTAAATTTCTGAACAGTAAATTTTGGCATAGTTTGCTTTAAAGTAGGCATATTACCGTGACCGCAGTTCTAAGAGCCGTTTGGGACGATTGAAGGCCTACTAAAAACCCTAAGACACTAACATGATTAATTTGGGAGAAATTTACATTACAAGAATAAACAATGAAAATAACAAAGTCAAGGGACATGCATGTTTGCCGTAAAAAAGCCAACGAGACAAACAGTCCACGAGACCGACAGCCCACGGTCTAGCGAACCTTCTGAATATGTGATTGTCTGAAGACTTACAAGACCGACGTTGTCGGCATCTTGGGAATGTTAGTAACTTTCAATAAAGGTATCAAAGGCTCTAGATCTTGTTGGCTGTCGGTCTATCGGGATGTCTGGGTTTGCCCAATTTTCAGGGTTTGCTACTGCTGAATTTCACACCGTAGAGTGCATAGTAGGAGTTTCAGTTTTTCATTTGTTGTATTTTTCTTCCAAAGAACATTTTAACCGAAAGATATATTGAATTAACAATAAAGTTGTATAGATATGTAATTAATTTCTAAAAGTTATTTCAAACAATCTTTGAACAATGAAACTTTCGTATCACTTACAGGTGGCACACAGATTACGATGTATAATCCCACAGCCAGTGCTATTCTAACCGCCATGTTGAGCACTTTGTCAACAAAACAATTAATGTTTAACGGATTTACGCGGAGATCTGTACTCAGTGGCGTAGCCAAAGAGATAGAGGGGGAGGTGTCATACCCCTTTAAAACCTCTTATTGGAAAGCCATATATCTATTTGTCGAAATATTAAAAATACGGGGAGATATACTGCTTTTTAAATTTGTTTACTGACATGTTGGCAAATCCAGGCCTCTTAGGTAAGAGGCTGCATTTAAACGATAACTTTTTTTATAAGAATCAATTTACTATCAATCGTAAAAATTGAATGTTTATCCGATATTGATGCGATTAAACACAATTTTACAATGGATTGTATTTATCTGTGACATTAAATAAAGTTTCGGTTACTTAGATTAAAGGTTATATGATTAGTTAATGGTACTTCTTTATTCAATTATACAGTGTCCTTGTACTATAACCTATACACCTCCCCTGACCCCGCACACAAACACACACGCCCTTCAAACTGTTCAAACAACGCCTCTGCAAAATTCAGATTGATGTTTACTTTAATATTTGTTATCTATAAAATGTATCATTAATACCTCATGAGGCATGATCGAAGTCTGTAGTCTGAGTCAGTGGCGTAGTTACGGGAGGGGGATGGGAAACGCATTTGCCCCCCTCCCACATCGAACGGCAAAAAAAGAGGTAAGCGAGGGGAGAGATGAAGAAAATAGACAAAGAAACTCAGATAATATAAGGAGATGGATTGCTTGAAGATGCTTGAAGATTATATTACTCAGTAACGTTGGGACAACATGATAAATCGAAAATTAAATCGAAAAATGCTTTGATGTCCTTGATGTAGCGTACAGCAGGGGAGAAAAAGAAAATACACATAGGAGTGAAAGATAGAAAACATGCGCTGAAAGATACTGAAAGAAATTAAATATGTGTGTCCGTTTCAATATCAAAATGTACAATTCTCTTAACTCTTAGGGAGCAAAGGGTGTATCCCTCCCGGTCTAGTCAATCTTCCCCCTCCTAGTTTGCCAATTTAGTAGCGTTTCAACCGGGGTGCCATGAGAGTTAGTTATAGTAAAAGAATATTTTTTAATAACTTCATCTCCACAAAAACCAACTATCAGAAACTGCAAGATGCCCAAATATATTTCACTTTGGCTTATGTGATGAGGAAAAGATAACCTATAAGAGATGGTAAAGTGTATTTTTTTCTAGTTCGCAAAATGAAAAAACAGGATAGTTTCAGGCAAAAAGATGCGACATGATTATCCAAAAATTATGATATGACGATACTCGGGCACCTCTTTGCCCGAATATCGTCAAGGTTTGAGCAGCATGGCTTCCGAATATAACTTTATTCATTGTTTTTGTATATCGAAACGAAATTTATAACAATGAGTATATTTTTTCCTTATTCGCTTCACTTTTCGCAAAATTGACAAATCATGATGATTCCTGGCAACGAGATGACCGAATACATAATTTTGTTGTAATGTATACAGATGGCTGAAGAAAAATAATGTCCAAGATAAAGGTGTTTTTACCTATTTCCTCTTTTTCCCTCGCTCGCAATATTTGAGATTCGGAGATTACTTTTTTTCAGTGAGAGGCCATCACGGCCCTAATGTGAAAATGTGCTCACGTCCTCTTTACATTGGTGAATTGTGGATCGGGGTGACGCGAAACTCCTTAAAGAGTGACATTACAACAAAAAAAGTTGAAAAACGTTGATCAAGTAGACTAAAGACCGTTGCCTCCCCCCCCCCCCCCTACTGACTTGGCCCACATTACGCCATTATCCTGAGTGTGTATATTGAGCCATACTGATTATCGTGTTTTATTGAACTTATCGCCAGACATTCCCTCATAAATTAAAGGTTAATGTCAGTTTATGTGTCACTGGCATAAATGGGTAAACTAACAAGGATTAGGATTTCCAAACTCATTTCTGTTTAGTTTAAATATTTAACAACTGAATCTAAAGTATTAACAGCCTTTGTAAAATCGGATAGGAAGGGGTGTTGCCTAGATAGGGGATGTGTGCCCCCTCCCCCTTTTCTTCGCTATGCGGCTTTCATTACAAACGACAAAACTTTTCAGATTCAGATTATTTCAAGGTGGGGGGGGGGGGCATAAGTTATGCATTCATAATAACCAAAAATGTGACTTTTAATATACCACGCGAGCCCCTCCAAAATCTTGACTGACGTGCATTATGGTGTTTACCTCTCTCGTTTTGACATAAATGTTATCAGTGAGATAAACACAAATTTGAAACCTCATTAAAAGATTATAACTATCACGTGACAGACGTACGTGTAGAAAAGGAAGGGAGTGGGTTATGAGGAGGATACTGCCCCCCTGAGAAACGTGCTCTTTAATGACCACCCCTGGCTTCCTACAAATTATCAGTCTGCGATGTCGCCCATTGGCGTATCGAAGGGGTGTTTTGGTTGTTCAAACACCCCCTAGCCCCCAACAAAATAGTGTTAACCCCCATCCTCCTCCCCCGCTAATTCACCGGATGGCTAATTCGCCTATAAACATTTTCTCACGAATTGGATAACTCCCCCCCCCCCCTTAACAAATCCTGGATACGCCCTTGATGTCGCCCAAGTGAAGACTCAGACTTTTAGACATATTAGCGAAGAGATGTTTAATCAACTAAAATATGTTTTCGACCTTAAAATAGAACCGCGACATCAGAAAGATTATGCGATTTTCAATCCTGATTTGCGGAACATTTCTGTCGGTATGCCATCTCATCATGAGAAAGACACAAAATAAAATTAAAAAAACATCCACAAAAAACGCCCTTGTATAGCAAATAACTTATTAAAAGATATTAAATATAGACCTTGAACATGATATAAGTATGATGATGACTTGACTATCCTTAAAATCAGGTAATGTACAGTCTTATATAGAGGCTCTATCAGAAAGGAGCCTGATAAATGCAATGAAACGTTGCTTTTCTTTCCGTTGCATCCACACATTAATACATTTTCGGTGTTTTTTGTTATCGGAGCACTTAGACATCCCCTCCCCCCCCCCCTCCCCCCCCCCCCCCCCTCTCTCTCTCTCTCTCTCTCTATCTATCTCCCTATCTTTTTTCTCTTTTTCCCTCTCGCTCTCTCTCTCTCTGCCTGTTTGTATGTCTATAAATTCTCCAATCAAGTTCACCAACTGATAAGTCCAACCGGTATGGAATGCAACTATTAGCTTTAATATGTCAAACGCGATCGCTTCTCGTCATAATAATTTCCGTTTGCTTAAAAATAAACCGTAGTTGTTTAAATCTCGCGCTTTAAATCAAATCAGATCATATGCATTTACTTATAGTCTTTTATTTGATATGAAGTTTAAATAGCTAGGACATGAAATAGATACAGATGTGATTATTAGACACATATGAAATGTAAATTTAATTACTGGCCTCTTGCCTTTAACTTTAATTTTACTGAGATATAGATTTTCGACCATTCTAGTGAACATTAATTATCCTTATTTTGTGTTCTGCATGAGGTTGTCTCTTCAGACTTCAATCGATACAAAGGATTTGTGAAAAGGCTCTTTATACATCAACAGTATAGAACGGAGCAATTATGGAACACTGAAATGTTGAAACAAAAAAATATGTATTCACAAGAGTGTAAGTTTATGAGTACGGTCAGATAAATCAGAAACAATTTAACTTCTATGTACTTTCAATTCCTTATGACGTTATCGTGATACAAAAAGAAATGAACAAACATAAAAACATAAATTGAGGTCTGTACACTTTTCTTACAAGCTACATGTGCAATGATAATTATAAACCTTTAGGTCAGTCAGGAACCCCATGACTTTTACAAGCCGACCGCCTGTCTGATTATCAAGATATTCATGATTGGAAATCGAAATCAAATTTTGCATTTTCCTAACGGTTTTCATAACACTACAGTCTACTGGGAAAAATGAGTACGGTAAAATCGGTCACTCAAAGGTTTTTTTACTTTTTGGGGGAACTTCTTGATCATTTTAAAGCGCAATATTTGTTATATTTAATCTTCCTGAAACAATTTTTGGTGTAGTTCCTAATATTAATTAAATTTCTAGCATCTTTGATGAGATATCTTTAGGTATACATGTAGATGCAATATCTATTTCCAAATAAAATGTTGTAACTTTTCTTGGAGTATTAAAAGATAATCATTTTCGCCGCCTGGGATTGTATACACAAAGTTTTGAAATGCATTGGTAAGTTGTATAAATTGGAGTTTAATGTACCATTCTCTATTTTATTTACATTATATAACTCCCTCATACTGCCTTATCCGACTGTTCTGACATAATCGCTGTGTGGGGAAATTCGTTTCAAGGATAACTTGATGGTCTGTTCAAATGGCAAAAAAATGCTTTCAGTATGTGTATAGGAAGTGACTATCATATCAATTCTGCTCCTCTTTTTTCCGTTTAAAATTGTTTGAATATTTTCGATTTATTTGAATGTCATATCGCACTGCTTGGTTTTCAAGACTTGATTCCTGATCAAATATCAGCCATGTTCTTAATGAAAAATCAAATGTATGCCCATGAAACTCGGCTACGTAATTTGTTTCATTTATGGATAGTCAAAACTTCGTTCTCAAAAGAAATGTGTTAGAATTGCTTTACATAACAAGGGAACACTTTGCCACAGGTCATACGTATCCACAAGATTACTTTCACATTAAAAAACGACTTGAAGTATGGCAAAAATCCACCATTGATTTTATACGTGATATAAACCTTAATATAATTGCTATCATTACAATATACTACTACTACTATCACTACTGCTACTTATACTACTACTTTGTCTAATATACCTACTAATACTGCTTCTACTATTACTACTATAATTACCATAATTACTCTTATGATTATCAATATAATTATCATGATAAATGTCAAACAAACACATGGAAACTGCAAATGGTATGCCCAACTATTGATTAATAAACAACTTCATCTTGACATAATGAATGCAATATGTTTGATTCATATTTCCAAGACTTTCTTCATAACATATTCAAAACCTCGCGTGTTGTTGTTCTAAGATCATAATCTCACGTGCTAGGTCTAGGAAGCCATGATCTACGAGTAAATCATTTAGATCTCTGTGAATCTCGGCCGTCGTTTTCATCCAGGGAGTCACTTTTGCAAAGATACTCCAACGCCAAGAACTCGTTATACATGTAGTCCACTGTGCCACCCATTCGTAGATCTGCTTGTGGATTTCGTTGAACGGTGTACTCATATGCCAGTGTTCCTTTTCTTCACTCAGCTGAAGTAGCTTCCCAAGGCTTTTTATTTGATCTTGATTCAATCCCTGCACCATGTTTTCAATGAATGTGAGACTTGTCTGTTCAGTGATGTATGTGCCTGACAGAAAAAAGGCGGTAAAGGTCACAATTGCAAGGTATTTGATTTGCTATCAGCATGTTTACGCAATAAGAAACATTGTTAGTTAGCATGCACGGAAGGAAATTTATTTTAATGTAGTTCAAGGTTCTTATCTACCAACCAAATCTGCTACCAACCTTAACATTTAGTTGACGAGCTTTCGTCTATTCCTGTGGACTTTCTCAAGCAAAGTGATTATTCACTCAATGTATAGGTATCTACTGCCTCGAGATCACCGGAGCGAAGATAGGTGAGGGTTTCAAAGTAAACAAATATGGGCATTATCAATGCTCTTTGCAGTGCACAAATTTGACTGTTGAAGTATACCCAATAAACAAAATCACGTGAAAATCACGTCAATATCAAGGTATCGACTTGAGGAGAGTTACGTTCTTCAAACACCTGACATTTACGTAAATGTGTTAATACGTTTATTGCACTAGGTCACTTAAAACACACGTACACTAAATCACGCAATTATCACTGCAATATCACCATTATAATAACGTGATTATCCCTACCTTGGAGACCATGGTTTGTAAACCTAATACTCCCGTGTTTGTTTGGTTATGAAATTACATCTTCATAAACGAAATTATCGCGTCACAGAAACACGTGAAGCGTTAGTGATAGTTTTAGTCAAAATATCTGCGTGAAATTCACGTAAATATAACGAGTCTGACTTGAGATGAATCATGTTCTTCATTCACGTGAAATTTATGTCGAAGAGGAAATATGTTACTATAACCCGCGTTCAACCCAATAATTACGCGAATGTTACACAATAAATGAACCAAAATAATGACGTTCTCATCCCGTTTCTGATTATCGTGTCTTGCATCTTCCATAATTACGTCCAGGCGCGCCGGAAGCAGTTTGGGATTAGAGGGGGTGGGGGGGGGGGAGGGTGAAAACATCCCAGGAGAGAAAGCTAGTTGCAACTGGTCCAGTTGATGAACCAGTTGATGCCAACTGGTAACCCTGGGAATTGAAATGGGCTAAATGATCCAGTTGATCCAGGCCAGTTAGAATTCAACTGGTCTAGCTGAGCCATTAGAACCATTTGCTAAAACTTCCAACCAGTTGAACGGCAACAACACTTCAGTGTTGGTACGTCTGTATTTCCAATGTAAAGGCATTGGTAATAACTAGATTTACATAATTCAATTACTCGAATTTTTTTCATATATTTGTATTTTATTGAAATTATTTTAGTTCATAGTTAATGTTTCCCTTATTTATGTTTAACTAAATGTAATTTATACTAAGTAGCGAAATGTCCTAATAACTGGTAATTTATATTTGTAGTATTTTCGAAAGGAATTGCATATAACTATATCATCAGTAATTAAGAAATATGCTGTAAATTCAGATAAATCGTTTAAAAAACATAGATCTGCACGCACCCCATATTCACTATGCAAATTAATTGGTGTCAGCTGGTTCAACTGGAAATATGCCAACAGTCAGTCATCAACTGGTGCAACTGAAAATATGCACACAGACCAGTAATCAACTGGTGCAATGAAAATATGCCAACGGTCATTTATCAGCTGGTGAACATAAAAATATGCCAACAGTCACGGGATTATCACCACGGAACTTAAATGGTAACTGTAAAACCATCAAGACACCCAAGAATAACTCATTTTCACACCTGGAAAACACGGAATACCCAGCATATATTAATAATCCGTTTGAGTCACGAGATCATCACCGCGGAACTGCTGGCAACATTGACTACCTTTTAAATAGGTGTTTTAAGACACCTAATAATGACTAATTTTTCACACCTAAAAGTCACGGATTCACAGCTTAGATTAGTAATCAGTTTTAACTACGTAATCATCACCAAGAAAGTTATGGTAACTTTGAAACCATTTAAAGAGGTGTTTTAAGATACCTAATAATTACTTATTTTTCACACTAAAAGTCACGTATGCCCAGCTTAGATTAGTAATCAGTTTTAACTACGTAATCATCACCGCGGAACTTATGGCAACTTTGACTACCATTTAAAGAGGTGTTTTAAGACACCTTATAATTACTAATTTTTCACACCTAAAAGTCACGTATGCCCAGCTTAGATTAGTATTCTGTTTGAGTCACGAGATCATCACCGCGGAACTTATGGCAACTTTGACTACCATTTAAAAAGGTGTTTTAAGACACCTAATAATTACTATTTTCACACCTAAATATGACGTATTCACAGCTTAGATTAGTAATCAGCTTGAGCCACGTGATCATAACCAAGAAATACTTTGAAACCATTTAAAGAGGTGTTTTAAGACACCTTATAATTACTAATTTTTCACACCTAAAAGTCACGTATGCCCAGCTTAGATTAGTATTCTGTTTGAGTCACGAGATCATCACCGCGGAACTTATGGCAACTTTGACTACCATTTAAAAAGGTGTTTTAAGACACCTAATAATTACTATTTTCACACCTAAATATGACGTATTCACAGCTTAGATTAGTAATCAGCTTGAGCCACGTGATCATAACCAAGAAATACTTTGAAACCATTTAAAGAGGTGTGTAAGACACCTCAGAATTACTAATTTAATATAACCAGGGATTCACGGACAGAACTATAAGACGATTAGCCGGTGTAAGTAACGTGATTATTACCATCAACCTTGGGTAACCTGTGAAACCAATCGATAAAGGTGCTTACAATACCAAATAATTGCGTATTTATCACCACCATCAGTTAACGGACAAAAAACTCGTTGCTTGGACAAGTGGTTATTTGGTCATAAACACTTGATTTACAGAGGTAAGTGTAATCACGTTACTCCAGTCGCGTAAAAGATTGGTGGTTTTTAGGTTAGATGCAACGTGAACAGGAGTACTTTTTTGTTTGAATGAAGGCACGTGTCGATAACGTTTAAATCTAGTTCAAAAGGCACCATACTTTAAAATCACTTAAAGTACACTCCCAAAAGAGGTTACTTTTTAGTGTTCTGTTTATTGGGTAGGAGGAGATCGAGGTGACCTTTGACTGTCCATCTCCGTGTACAGGAAGCCCGCTCACACATCGATTCATATTTTAGCTTTGAATCAGACCACCCCTCAGTACAAAAGTAGGAGTTGCCAACTAATATTTACTTGAAAGCAGACAATGTGACATCTGAGAATAATGCGCTACTAAGAGAACTTGACCCCATTGACAACATGCATCATGTGGATATCAGAGCATGGACGAGACAAAGATCAAAGGATACAGAGTAAGATCCAAGACCCTCAGATGTAAAAGAAGGAACATACTCATCGAGTAGTAATTCTGCCTCTTTTCAATACAATATCAAAACGCCTTTTGAGCCCTAACACCCTTATTAAGAAGCAGGCTCGTTTATCCAAACGATAAATCACCAATACAAGAAGTGAAATGCATTGTCTAAAAGATAGCTAATAATTGTTACTTCTGTTATTTTAGAGAAACGGGGAGAACACTGGATGATCGAAGCACATAAGAGCCTTCAGAGTGAGCAATTACTCCATCTCATTCGGCAGAAGCAGAACACGCCCTTGATACTGGACACAGCAATCGATGGCATGATGCCCATATTATTGACTTTGAAACCGACTTCTGTTCAAAGAATCCATCTGGATGAAAAGGAGTAATCCGTCACTGAATATGGACTTTGGCTATTTATTGTCACCTATCGTCGCTTTGGTGATCTCGAGGAAGCTAAGCAGACAGCAGGAAACTGTGCGAATAATCACCTGGCTTAACAAAGTCCACACGAGTGGATGAAAGCTTGTCTACAGAACTTTAAGGTTGGTAGAAGCTAAATGTTTTGATTAATCCATCCAATGAAAGTTTTCTGACACTAAAATTTACTCGATATCAATCTAAAATACTCACACCAACGTACTACGATTGATTCTTAATTTATTGCACTCTTGCATATTTTCAGGTTATACTTAAAGGGGAATCAAACCCAAATCGATAGGAACATCTAAATGGGCCTTAATAACTTCCTACATACCCCTATAGCCATATAATTATGAAAGATTCACTAAAAGAGAGAAAATGCGCATGTGTACGAAGCCATTAGGGAGTTTTCGAAAGCTCAACGCGTACGTAGAATCTGCGGTTCGTGTGCAAAATCGAGAAGGTACTATAGTAATAGCCTTTTGTCGATGGCCCTGGCGATGTTGGCGATAGCTGTTCACTTTAAACTTTTGTTCCGCGACGGATGATGACGATATTATATCTCGAATATGCAGCCAGAAGGTTGAAAATTGACCGATTCGAAGACTTGCAAATAGATGCAATAAAACCTGCTATGGGAAAAGTGTGATCTTTCGTGCGCTACCGCTCTGACTCTGTGCTGATTTCCTCCGTGAGAGTGGGGGCACGGGGGGGGGGGGTGACACGTGCCCCTCAAAAATTTCAAAGATCGGTTGAACTTTTTTAGACCCCTTTTTTTTTACCTCGATCGATTACAGTCATGTATGTGCCCCCCCCCCCCCAAAAAAAAAAAAAAAAAAAAAAAAAAAAAAAAAAAACCAACATCAAACTCTAGCTACGTGCCTTGAGAGTGAGACTGCTGGTTCGCGAAAATCAAACCCCCGATATTCCGGGGCTTTGCCGGGCAGTGAATTGGGTTAGGTACAATTAGCTGTGCCAAGAAAAGACGCATCTTTTGTTGCACGGAAACTTATATTTCCCATGTGTGATTACTTGTAAATATGTGATGGTCTATATTTAAAACAAATTACATTTGTCTGACTTTTGGAATATACCTAATGATTAAATATCTTATATTCCATAAAAGTATACTTACATGTTAAAGGTACCATGTTCCAATTGCAGGCCCAACAAATGAAAAGGTTAAATACCAACGGCATTTGTAAGATAATACTAATTTAGAACTTCCCTAAAAAAAATGGGGGCTTGAAAATGTCTTTAAGTGGAAAAATAACGACTATTAATTGTTGAATCGACTTAGGAGCTATAGAGCCAGGAATTAATAGTCTGATTTTCAGACCATTGTACCAAATGGTCGTACGTTTTATGCTGCGCAACGATTCAATCAGTATAATTTTGGCCATTACAAGAAATGGGTTATTGATGTAAACAAATACTCTTGTATCCTTTACAGCTCATGTTATTTGTTTAAAGATAAACTTTAGTACTGGTAATGCGATTGCATTGTGAAAGAAAAGGTGTGGAAAGGATCAGAAACAGTTGATCATGTAGCATGTAAGTATTGGTGAGCACTGCAAGGTCCAAGAGTCATCAAAATCATAATAAATTTGACCGAGTCTTGGTAAAGTAACAAGCACTCACATAGAAAGCTATATCTGGGACAACACACATGGTGTCGGGGCTAGTACTACCTTGATTTCCTTGTCTTTCTATGCTCATTACTCAGCCCGTATACATTTTCTTCCAAAATTGTTTGGCACATGTCATTTATTTGTAATCTTGAACATTCAGTGTAAGTTTCGTTTGATTCTGTGAGAATTTTTTTTTTTTTTTTTTACCAGTACTGGAGTTTATCTTTAACGAAAGAACAAAAATAGCCAGTCAGTCACTCAATAGTGTCTAACAGTGAAGTCTGGCAGGTAAACGGGTTTCCTTGCATAATTTGAATACTAGGACATTGCTCACGTTTAGATTTCACAGATAGGACATACATGACATATTTATAATTCCTGCAAGTTCTACAGAATGTGATGTTGGCTGCAAAAGGGACATAGTATCTTTAACATATTATGAGCGTGAGATTTATATGACTCCCCCAATAAATAGTAGAATATTCCACAACTGAAAGAAGGAATCATTGACATTTCAATCGCCAATTAGCTTGGCAATCGCTGCGTTACATACATATTTCAGTTGGAAATCGGGCCTCAAGAATATACAGTGCGTCCCAGAAGAACGAAACCAAGAACTATCGATGTTTTATCATAACTTAGTCACATTTATAATTAATAAATTACACATATTTGGAAAGCTTAGATCCTCCTCTTTCATTTGATGCAACTCATATGATGTATATTTCATGCATGAGTGATGTAGATGAATATGAAGAGAGGGAACCAAAAAG